>NC_135233.1:353567199-353880853 GCF_051348905.1 Ranitomeya variabilis
TCATTCCGAATGAATTTGCCGGTATCATCCAAGAAATGTCCCGGATTGAACTGATTCGGGTATTTAAACTGTTTCGGATCTCGTAGAACAGAACTGAGCACTGGGTAGATGGTTGTACCCTAGAAATAACAATCCAGTTACATAAACAGTGACTATCACAACCATCTATTCATCTCTATTTAATATCCTAAAACTATTGAGATGTATATTAGTTATTACTTATCCATATCGACAAGCACAGAGAACAGCATCATTTTACCTGTGGAATAAGAAAATCTCTAAACTTCAAGTCTCGGATCACTTTATGTGGGATTCCCATTGGTATGAGATCAATGTATCTTTGAATTTCATGGATTACTGCATCCATATAGGGCATATGAGATCGATCCTCCACACATGGAGCCCTGTCCCTTCCAATCACTTTGTCAATCTCTTGATGGATTCGTTCTGTAATGATGGAAGAAATTTTGGGGTATAAACTTAAAGATTACTTGAACTAATTAAAGGCCATGGCAACCTTCCTCTTGAGTCACACATCCAGTAGGGACATTGGCATGTGGCGAGTAGGGTTGAGCGAAACGGGTCGTTCATTTTCAAAAGTCGCCGACTTTTGGCAAAGTCGGCGTCTCATGAAACCCGACCCGATCCCTGTGGGGGTCGGCCATGCGGTACGCGATCTTGGCGCCAAAGTCGCGTTTCGTATGACGCGATTAGCGCCATTTTTTCAGCCAATGAATGAGCGTGGGCAGAGTGATGACATAGGTGTTAGGGGAGTGAACGCCTATCGTCATGTTATCGCTTGTGCGCAGTAGCGATTTGGAATGTGCAAATCGAAATTTTCTGTTCTGGGACGGAGGGGGAGAGAGAGAGAGAGAGAGAGAGAGAGAGAGAGAAAAAAAAATAATAATATCTTCACTGGGTTTCGTGTTTCGGCCGAAACCCGACTTTTCACTGTGGTCGGCCGATTTCACTCGACTCGACTTTTAAGACAGTCGGGTTTCACAAAACCCGACTCGACCCTAAAAAACTAAAGGTCGCTCAACCCTAGTGGCGAGGTCATCAATTGCTGTAAAAGTGCCCAGTTTTGGCTGACTAAATTACTTTTTTTGTGCAGGCTTGTGTCAATTTTGAGAACATCAACCAGTGCACTTCAAAGTGTGCAACAGATATGAGTGAACAGGCTACTGGCTACCAATTTTCTAGTAAAAGGTACTACTAAAAGTTCTACAAATTTTTCTATAAAAGGCCATCAAAATGTTAAACCCCCCAAAAATCCTTATATTCACCTCTCTCGTCCCTCCTTGTCACACACATCTGGTTCTCAAGGCATCTTCAGATCACCTATGCCAGCACTGAAATACCCAGGTGTCTAATGCTGGGAGGACTCTGTGCAAGCACACAAAAGGTCATGGAATTATAATGTTATGGCATGCCCAGTGACCTTGTGCGTACCTACGCAAAACTCCCCCAGACTCCATTAAGGAAGTCCAATTCCAACCTAAAAAATTTGGGGATTTCAGTGCGAGCTTTAGGAATGGTCTGCTCATCTATACTGATTAGTATCTCAAGGACTTTACTAACCTTCAACATCTGGATGCTTGAGAAGAATCATCAGTCCATAACGCAGTGTTGTGCTGACAGTTTCTGTCCCAGCACCAAACAAATCAAATGTGGTATTGACAATGGCTTCCATGTGAAACTCAGTATCAGGTATGCCTTTTTCCTGTGGAAACAAATATAAATATTAAACAATAGATGCCTACAGAAACAATTTCTTGAGAAATCTACAATGTTAGAGAACCCATTCATATTAGATAAAACTTGAACAAAATGGCCAAATTTGACCATAACTAATGATTGAGAGCTGGTTTGGTGAAACGGGTGATCATTAGTTTCAACTGACAATCATCCAATGAATGATTATCATCATTCAAAACATTGGTCAAAAGTGTTGGATTTTTTTAGGCAATGATCCACACTGGAGACATCATCGGCAGAAAAATCCAATTCTAGCCGTTGTGGTCTCTGAAGTGTTTACAGCCATTTACAAATGATCATTCATTCTACCACATAACTATTGGTCATGGGCATATTTCATCTAATATTTATGGAGACGTATATTGGACAATATAATCGGTCTTCCCACGCATAGCTCAAGGTTGCCAACCATCCAGAAATTCATGGTCAAGCTCTTAAAACTTATTTCCCTGTCTTCAAAAATAAATCGATGCCTTTGTTAATTTGTTGTAATTGGAGAAATTTGTTCAGATTAATATGACTGTAATTATCATTTACAGGTTACTCTGAACGCTGCTAATGTCGTCATATTAGAATTATGGGCTGTAGACAAGAATCATTTATAATTTTAATGATTTAATATGGATTTTCACAGTTGGTTATCAGTAATTTTATTACGTGGTGCAAAAAAGAAAAAAAAAAAATCAAGTTTGCCACACTGGTGGTAGCCTTCATATGGTTTAGACCAAGTAATGTGCCCAATTGTTGGGCACCAAACATTATTAAAAATCTATAGATTACCTAAGTTATGTAAGACAAAGTCAAGGTTAGATTCTGCATTATCCTGGGCAATATTTTGTATATCAATATCTTGGTCAAGGTTAGGAGAATTCTTGGTGCTTTTTCCCCACTCCCCACATCCAGTGCTCCCTCACCCAGGGTCCTAAGAACAATCTATGGAATGACCTTACCTGTTCCATCTTAATTAGGAAGCAGTCAATAAAATCCCGAGGATTATTGGGGTCTAAAGTTTCCTTATGCATTTCCACATGTTTTGCAATAACTTCCTGAATGCCATCAATGGCATTAAAAAGTTTATGATGAGGCCCGGGCATCTTTGCTACAAGTTTTGGGTAGACATTGTACATCTGAAAGAAATTAATGTAGTAAAGTCATAGCTTGTAGAGATTTCCATTAACATCTTTCAGGACTGGAAGTAAACCCTTCCTTACCTGTCCCCAAACGGAGCTAAAACCTTTTAAAACTTCATTCAGGAGGCCCAAAATCTTCAGAAATTCTTTGTCCTCATATTCAAATCGATCTCCAAATACCACTGAACAGATGACATTAGAGACCGCTTTGGCAAAGAAGAACGTTGGATCCAATGGTTGGGCTGTCATGGGAGAAGAGGCAATTATAGCTAGGACTTTATTTTGTTCTAGCTTTTGAGGACTTGCAGCAGGGTGTGTGATGGCTGCCATGAACAGAACATTACTGAATGGTAACAAAATATTCCAATTTGCAGAAAATGATGCAGTAAATGTTACTCTTATAGAAAGTAGGTAGTAGCAGAAGAGCTACTGGATATGTTGAGTGTTTTCTGTGTGTATCATGTCTCTATCTTACCTTATGCAGATAGTGTTAAAATATAGCTGACAACCTACTCACTCTCTAACTATAATAAGTTGGCTCTGCTCATTCTGTCCCAGTCTGCACAGTAAATCTAATAAGTGATCTATAGAGAACAGGGTGTCTCAGATTGTTAAATCTGCTTTAGTAGGGAATCTGGAAACTATTTCAAGTTTTTTTTACTTGAATGGTCATATAAAAATATAAATACTTATTAACATATTATATCTATTATAGAACAATTTTCTTCAAAGCATGTTTTCTTTAGTGGTGCATATTTTGATGTTGTTCTCACCTTTGCTCTTTTGAAATTCTTCCACAAGAAATTGGGCCTCTTCTTGAATTCTATGTTCAATGCTTCTTTTACCCATTCCAAAGTTCCTTAATGTCATCAGAGAAAAACGGCGCAGCTGTCTCCAGCGCTCACCATTACTGCCTATCACCCCTGCAAAAGTAAATATTATTACCTGTAGCAAAATCAGTGACTTACGGAAACTGTAAGAAAGCAATCAAAGAGAATGTGTCCTCTGAAAATGAAATATTATTTAAATTAGAATGTTAAATGTATTTTTATTACCATATCACAATATCTATTAAAAACTAATTTAGAAATTTAGCAATTTTCACACTTGCCACTTTGGATATCTTAGATTCTAATTTCCTGTTATGTTTGTAAATCCACATATACATTGGCAGCAATAGACTCCCTTAGGCCCTATCACTTTTATTGAAGCATCTAATGAGCGTGAGCAAAAGTTATTTCGTAGGGAGGGGAATCAGGGAAGTTGTGATTTCACATATTTTGAAAGTTGGATCATGTGTTATCAGCTGCCTATAGAGGTGTTACCTATTATTGTAATCCTGTCCGTGATGATAATGAACCTGCTGAAAGCTATTAATGAAAGCACATGAATTATGAATCTAAAATAACACTTGTGGCTAGTGTGTAAATTGCAAGATTACCAAATTAGTTTGCTTTATACAGCTTGCAAAATGAAAAAAGTCTCAAACATATTTTAAGAAATAGATTTAACTCAAAAAACTTTTTTTTTTTTTTAAAAGGTCATTTTCTGACTATACATTCTCTTTAATGTCTGCATCTTAAATAATTTAGCTTATAATAATTTTAATATTAATATCAAACTTTGCATATAAATCCTCAAGACTGAAGCTATCTGCACCAGGAGCATACAAAGGTAATAATAGCAGCATATTCTTATCAATACATCACAGTTGATAAAATGTAATGATAAAATGTAAGCTGTTTCATTCATTATTGGTGAGGTAAATAAATATAATAAATATAAAAAATATAGTTTTTCATTTTTTGTCTACCATATTAGCATTTCCTTATTTTATGTGTTTTTTCAATTAATTTTTTTGTCAATAAAATGTATTCATTAACCTTGATGTTTTTGTTTCTTTGTAGATCACTATCTCTATACCAGCTAGATGTTTTACTTCTGAAAGTTGTGTTATTTCATAGAAGACACACATTCACAAACCAGAAGACCTGTCCATCGGAAGCGTCTCCCAGCCCCACTCCTTTTCTCCCCTTGAGTGACAGGTCTCTCCCTAAACACATGCGTAGTGAGAGATCTGTGACTTAAATGGAATAGGGCAGGGAGAACCGAAATCTCAGAGTAGTCACCTAAGTGTCTTTGGTACCGCCCAGCTTTTAAGTGAATGTTTAATCTGTTATAATCATTGAATCTCCTATATACTTGAGTTTTGGTTTGTGGTGTGTTATATAAGCAATATCTAGACTTGGTTCTTACCGTGCCCTCCAGAGCTTATCCTGTCCAGCAGTGGCATGTGTCCCCTGGCACCAAAGTCCTCTGCATTGTCAATGAGAGCCTCCTTCACTGCATCATAACTGCACAGCACCACAACCGGATCCATTCCCATGTGGAGCGTGTATACCGGCCCATACTTCTCACTCAGCTAGTGAAAGAGAAGTAAACAGGTCAATTCTGTATTCTACCGTGAAATATTTGTTAAACATGAATGAATTATATCAGAAAGCTCTTGAACATGTAACTAAGTCTACATTTCAACTAAATGTGTCACTGTAAAATTACCTATCGTTTAAATCACATTTTAATCAATTTTTAAAAAATATTGATCATATTTTTTTTAATTCTATCTATATTACTGTCCATATACTTTAAAACAAATCAGAAATTTACCAATTTAAAAAATGGTGTCTAGGTGTAATATTAGATAAGTACTTTCTGTTCTGTACAGCTGACTTTTCAGCAATCTTGTAATCATCAGAGACAGGATTACATTAACTGATAGCACCACTGTATACAGTAGATAACACAGGATCTATCAATCACAATAGGTGATATCACAGCTCACCTCCTCCTCCTGTACAATGACTGATAACACCTCTATATACAGTAGATAACACAGGATCCACCAATCACAATAGATGATGTCACAGCTCACCTCCTCCTCCTATACAATGACTGATAACACCTCCATATAAAGTAGATAACACAGGATCCACCATTCACAATAGTTAATGTCACAGCTCACCTCCTCCTCCTGTACAATGACCGATAACATCTCTATATACAGTAGATAACACAGGATCCACCATTCACAATAGGTGATGTCACAGCTCACCTCCTCCTCCTGTACAATGACTGATAACACCTCTATATGCAGTAGATAACACAGGATCCACCATTCACAATAGGTGATGTCACAGCTCACCTCCTCCCCCTCCTGTACAATTACTGATAACACCTCTATATATAGTAGATAACACAGGATCAATCATTCACAATAGATGATGTCACAGCTCACCTTCTCCTCCTCTTGCACAATGACTGATAGCTCCTGTATATACAGTAGATAACACAGGATTCACCATTCACAATAGGTGATGTCACAGCTCACCTCCTCCTCCTGTACAATGACTGATAACACCTCTATATACAGTAGATAACACAGGATCCACCATTCACAATAGGTGATGTCACAGCTCACCTCCTCCTCCTGTACAATGACTGATAACACCTCTATATACAGTAGATAGCACAGGATCCACCATTCACAATAGGTGATGTCACAGCTCACCTCCTCCTCCTGTACAATGACTGATAACACCACTATATATAGTAGATAACACAGGATCTACCATTCACAATAGGTGATGTCACAGTTCACCTCCTCCTGTACAATGACTGATAACACCTCTATATACAGTAGATCACACAGGATCCATCATTAACAATAAGTGGTGTCACAGCTCACCTCCTCATCCTCCTGTACAATTACTGATGACATCTCTTTAAAGTAGATAATACAGGATCCGCCATTTACAATAAACAATGTCACAGCTCACCTTCTTCCCCTTTTGTACATTGATTGATAACAACTCTAGATACAGTAGATGACACAGGATCCACCATTCACAATTGGTGGTGTCACAGCTCACCTCCTCCCCCTCCTGTAAAATGACTGATAACACCTCTATATACAGTAGATAACACAGGATCCACTATTCACAATAGGTGGTGTCACAGCTCACCTCCTCCTCCTGTACAATGACTCAAAGCACATCTATACACAGTAGTATCCACCATTCACAATAGGTGATATTACAGCTCACCTCCTCCCTCTTTTCTAATGAAAAGATAGCGATATGAAAAATAAAAAAAACATTCTCGAAAAGATTAAAAGTGTATATAATATAAAACCCTACTTTAAAGGAGTTGACCCGTCCAAATCGATAAGTATGCAGTCATTCTGTGAGAGTGCAGACTCATGAACCCCCCCCCCCCCCCCAAAATGCACACTGTGCACTGCCAGGATTCGCCAGTTTCAGACTCGGTACTGGAGGATATGTATGAGTTGTACATACTCCCTGCCAGTGGGCGCGACCTTGCTTACTTACACTTATATGGGCGAGGCTGCGCCCCGTCTAGTGACACAGCCAATCAGGGCATGGCCATATAAGTGTAAGTAAGTGAGGTTACACCCACTGGCAGGGAGTATGTACAACTCATACATATCCTCCAGTACCGAGTCTGAAACCGGCGAATCGTCGCTCTATACAAGCGCCCACTGGCTGGGAGTATGTATAACGCATACAGTACATACATCTAAAAGAGGTGAATACCCGCAGTGCACAGTGTTTTCCCTGGGGAACTCCATAAATCTGACATCACACAGAGTGACTGCAGACATATAGATTTGGATTGGACAACCCCTTCAAGCAATAAGTCATTTTCTGATGACAGATTCACTGTAATGGAGGTGGAAGAAAAACTTTGAATTAACTGCAGATAAGAACAACCCAGAAAATGACAACCAAATTATTAAGGTCACATTATATTTTTCTACTATCCTAATTTTTAAATCCAGTTTTTAATCCTCCGTCAGGGGTAACTGATCTGACAGGCGCAGCTCACTTAGTTTCATTTCTCTATTTTCAGTGGTTTGTCTGGGAAACACCCTCCTCCCAGTTCCTTCCTAAAGGTACCGTCACACTAAGCGACCCTGCAGCGATACAGACAACGATGCCGATCGCTGCAGCGTCGCTGTTTGGTCGCTGGAGAGCTGTCACACAGACCGCTCTCCAGCGACCAACGATGCCGAGGTCCCTGGGTAACCAGGGTAAACATCGGGTTGCTAAGCGCAGGGCCGCGCTTAGTAACCCGATGTTTACCCTGGTTACCAGTGTAAAATGTAAAAAACAAACAGTACATACTCACCTTCGCGTCCCCCGGCGTCCGCTTCCTGCACTGACTGAGCGCCGGCCCTAACAGCAGAGCGGTGACGTCACCGCTGTGCTGTGCTTTCACTTTACGGTCGGCGCTCAGTCAGTGCAGGAAGCGGACGGCGGGGGATGCGAAGGTGAGTATGTACTGTTTGTTTTTTTACATTTTACACTGGTAACCAGGGTAAACATCGGGTTACTAAGCGCGGCCCTGCGCTTAGTAACCCGATATTTACCCTGGTTACCATTGTAAAACATCGCTGGTATCGTTGCTTTTGCTGTCAAACACAACGATACACGGCGATCTGACGACCAAATAAAGTTCTGAACTTTGTTCAACGACCAGCGATATCACAGCAGGATCCTGATCGCTGCTGCGTGTCAAACACAACGATATCGCTATCCAGGACGCTGCAACGTCACGGATCGCTAGCGATATCATTCAGTGTGACGATACCTTAACTTTAAAGGCTGTGTGAAACCTGAGAAGCCTCTTGTGCTTCAGAGCTGCAGGAGATCAGATATCGGTGTTTTGGCTTCTCAGGCTCATTGCCCCTGAACGCGTCACACCTTTGATGGTTAGAATTTGCTGTTTTTATTCATCCCAATTGTTTTTTTAGCTTGTTTTATAAATAGCTAGTGCTAAATTTGTCGATTTGTCATAGAAGGTTTTGTTAGAAATAAGAGTGTGCTTCTCAGGCACATTGCGCCCTAACACATATTCTCTCTCTTGCTTTAGCTTTTCTTCTGAAATGGCGAGAATATTTGACTTGTCCAATGCCCTTCATGTTGAGCAAGTGCAAAATATACTGCTTGCTGATGAGACAGACCCCGTACAGCAAGAAGGTTTAGGGGAAGAAAGTGACATTGCTTCAGAAGATGATGTGGAAGAATGTCCAGATGTGTCTGATACAGATCAAGATGGAGAGAGTGAGGAGGATGCTCAAGACATAGAAACATATTACTTTTCTGGTTAATAAACATTTTTTTTTCCACCTGATTATGTGTATTCTCATTTATTACATTCCTATTAAGGTAACTGATCACTTTTAGAGCATTGAAATTTTTTAAAAAGTAAAACATAGCCAATTTTCTAGCCTGTGCTGGACAGGCGCAATGCCCCTAAACTCGTTATGAAACATATTGCCCCTGACGGAGGGTTAAAGGAGATCCAATTATAGAAGTGGGTTATGATTTTCATTGAAAAAAATATTTTAGTGTTTATATAGTGGGTGGAGCTACCCTATAATGGTCCAATCAGAATTGCATTGATATAGTGCTCCATGAGGTGGAATAACTCGTCTTCCATTGATACTTAATTCTCAGCTCCATCCAGAGCCAAATAAATTAATTTAACATAGTATACAGGGCAATTATTGAAGATTTAGAACCATGGATTATATAATCTAACAACTGTATTGTAATCATCTCTGCTGTAGTTTGCTTTCTTCCATGCAGATTAGGAAATAAATCTGCTGATGTAACCTGGAAACAGTCATCAGGCTGCCGAGGACAGATCGATGATTGTCTTTTGCTTAGCACTTTCAGTACATATAGTATTATATTTCTGCTATGAATAAGTATTATGCATGATTGTATTTTTTACATTTTAAGTGGGATCATATCTTTACATAGGAAGTGAACAGATAAATTAGACTTTGGGTTCTCAATGTTCTTTATGGGTTATTCCTAACATCCCAAAGGATTTCCAAAGATTAGTTGATCAGTGGAGCTCCGAGCAGATGGACCGCCATCTATCCAGAGATCGGTGTTCTGAAATGTCCCTCTGGAATAGAGCAGATATCAATTTATTCTCTATAAGATTGCTCCAATGGGGCATTTCAGAGCCTTGTTCTTGGTATAAGTTGAGGTCCGAATGGTTGAACCCTACAGATCGATTAGCTAACTTTTCACGTATCTTGTGGTTAAGTGATAGTGTTAAGAGTTGTGAATAATCTTTTAAATCAATTACAATTTCTCTTATCTGTTTCCAGCTTCCAATTTCTTTTGTAGGGATTAATTCTTTTGCCCTCGTAATAAGGCAAGAAAACAATTTAATCCACCCGAGACCATGATGTGAATACAACAATTGCACCCTCTATATTTACGGACTTCCCACTCTTTTTTGCAAACAGACAAAAGTCTCAATGTGTCCTACGTAGCTTTTTACCCAATCACATCATTAACAAGTAACTTCATTTGCCATAAACTTTAATTTAAAGCATCTTTCACAAGAGCGCCCCCTTTTTTACTGTCACTCTATACATCAACAACAATTCTTTAACTTTCTATTTCATAACATATTTATTACTTTGATCATTGTTGATACATGGTCTTGAATTATTTAAACTTACCTTATTCAGTGACTTAAATACTTCTTTACCATCGATTTGAAGAATATTTCCCAGGATGGGCAATGGTGTTGGCCCTGGTGGCAATTTACCTTTACCCCTTGCTTTCTTGGCTTGCATGATGCTTAGAAGAATGAATATCACACAAGCTATCAGTAACAGAGTTGTTACTCCAAAAAAGTCCATTTTGACAATGCTCTCCAGAATTACTTGTAGCATTAGGTGTATCATCACTATTTATAGAACTGATCGCTCAAGAGGGTTGTATTTGGCAGACTTGATGCCAGGTTACCTAACAGCCGCCTTCATGCATATTTCTCTGATAGGTGAACTAGGCCATTTGTGTAGGATCCAATGACACTGCCAAAACAGATAAACGTGTGGTAGGAGTGTGACTCATTATAAGTGGATGGATTAGCGAAAACTTAATTAACCTGTTTTTAGAAGTCTGGAAGTATTTTCAGAGTTAAAAACAGTACATTTGTTTTGTATTTATGTTATCTTCAGAAATCAGTATTTCTATATTAAAATGTTAGAATTTGGTTCATTAACTTTTTTCAGAGATGTATTACTCTAAATGGTTATTTTATGTATATAGGCTTAAGGCTCCTATGAACATTTATGAGTCTCCATAGTAACAGACTACAAACAAAGTCTGTGTAGTCTGATACAGCAGTCAGATTTGATTTTGTATTCTCCCTGTTTTGTCCAAATTTACATTCAGTACATTAAAGGGATTCTCCAAAATGTATTAAAATAGCCCCCGGCTAGTAATTCAAACAGTAGCTCTTCTTAGTCACATGTCAGGACAGGCTACAGGCTGGAGAAACACAGCTGTGTCTTAACTGACAGAGGAGCTCTATGGTACGCATGTGTAACGGTGCTGCCAGAGAAGTGACAGAAGAAGAAACAAAACTTCTCCTTGGGTGATTGAGCACAGAGGACTGAGATTGGATTTTGCTAAGCAGATGTTGATATTTTCTTTTCCTGAAACCCAATGAATGTGACAGTGTGGAAAAATGGTTTAGGTGCATGTTGAGACTAATTGATGATTTACAGATTTTGGATCATTTTAGGATTGAATAAGTCGGTCGGATCTTGTCCATCATTACCTAGATAAGCAGTGTAACACAATGGCCAAAGAATTGGTCACATGTGTTAGTGACAATATCATACATCACCCATTTGCAGAAATAGTACATTTAGCGGCAGATTTTTCACGCTTTTAATATAATAGTTAAAAAAAAACAAATTTAATCAACTTGGCTCATCTCTGCCTTAAATCCACACATTGTCTGTGAGATCGACAATGAGAGAAGGGTGCTTAAAACTGGCCTTGAGTATTTGTTTTTCTCAATAGGGCAGCACATTTTGGCAGTAGGTGGTGGCCCCAGAGAAGTAAGGTGGTTACAAATGTTAGGTATCTGTTAGCAAATCTTGTCCATTTCTCAGGCATTAGATAGTTAGGATGTCTAATCATGATGTTTATTTTGTCAACTAGAGTCCGATGCTCCCCTATACAAAATTTGGACTTGGGCCCCCACATGCATGTTTGTCAGATGTATGGGTCATCGTAGCGGTCCATATCCTGTGAACACATATGTGTTTGTCCTCTCATGTAACAATGTCCCTCATCCTGTAATAATGCCTGTAGTAATATCTTTGATCCTGACCACTTCCTGTATTATTGTCCACCATCCTGTGCCACTTTTCTATAATAATGTCCACCATCATGGACCCTTCCTATAATAATGTATCCAATCCTGGGCCCTTTCAGGTATAATTTCCTTCATGCTGGGCCTTTTCCTGGTATAATGTTCTTAATTCTGGACCCCTTCCAGAAATAATGTCCCCCATCCTGGTACAATGTCTCTATCCTGGACCCCTTCCTGACATGTTTCCCTTTCCTGTTATAATGTCCCGTCACACTGGGTCTGTCCCAGTAATATGTCTCCCATGGTGGTATAATGCCCCTCATCCTGTGCCCCTTCCAGTAATATATGTCCACAGTCCTGGTGTGATGTCCCCTATCTTGTGCCCCTTCCAGTAATATATGTCCCGCATCTTGGTATAACGTGACCCATCCTGGGACAATGTGCCCTATCCTAGGCTTTATCCTGTAATAATCTCCCTGTTCTGCAGCTCTGGCTTGCGGCATCCTTTTCCATAGTTGGCACAGAAGCCCGCAGCTGACTTCAGTGTGCAAACGAAGGACAGCGCATGATATAACTACCGTTTGTCACCAGTGACTTGCACGCCGACGTCAGCTGCCGACCTCTGATTGGCCAGCAGCATGTTTTGCAGGATAAGGAACCAGTGAGTCTCTGTGTCGCAATACATTTCAGCTGAATTTGCTTCCTAGGACTCACACTTTCTGTGGCCACGACTGTTATGCCTCTGTCTATGACCACCCTAAGACAATAATGTCTAACATGCTACTGTATGCCAAGATATCTCAACTCACAAAACCCTTGTTTGATTTATATTGACTTAAGGATTCACACCTTAATGGGCCTGTGCTGCAGAATTAATAACATTTTGGCATGTCAGAGTTATATTTGTCAAGCAGAACAAGCAATTATTACACTTAATGCCTGCACATGGTGTGCCACTCATATACCACATGTTGTACAGACAGTTCTAGTTAGGCAAAAACCAAGGAAATGTCATCTAGGAGGAGAAGTTGGGCACTAATGATGTCTAACCATGCACTGATGATGATTTAGCTTAAGTATAAAACATTATTCATGACTCCAAGGTGGAGTAAGTACAGCGTGTTCACTCTCGCTGCTACGGCTCAATCACATGTCCGATTTTTTAATACCACTGCTATTTGTGGCTTTCACAGATCCTCGGGTCCATGCAAAAATTTAACCACACTCAGATGACTTCCGAGTGTGGTCCAATTTTCATGGAAAGTCAGAAAGGTGAAGATGGAAAACTTTTTTCTCTCTCTACGTGCAAGACGCAAGGATACTCAGACCCATGGGCGGACATACCGCCGGTTCAACCTGTGCGGCTGCATTGGGGCCCAGAGGCTCCGGGGCCCCTGCAGGCAGGGTCGGCGTTAGGGGCAGGCAGCTGCCTAGGGCCCCTGCTCCCCAGGGCCCCCAGCTACCCACACATCACCCTGCCGCTATGGGACCCCTGTGAGGCAGGGGGGCCCCCTCCGCCAGTGCCAACTCCCCCGCCACATTGAACTATACCGGCATCTGGAGGTGGTGAAGAGGGCAATCATGGGGGTGGGGGAGAGGGCAATAATGGGATGCAGAGGATTTATAATGGATTTAAGAACAGGGAGAGGTGGAGGAAGAGGTTATTATCGATAATAAATGTCTAACACAGTCCCTTAGGGTACCGTCACACATTGAAATTTTCATCGCTGCGACGGCACGATTCGTGACGTCGCAGCGTCGTATAATCATCGCTCCAGCGTCGTAGACTGCGGTCACACGTTGCAATCACGGCGCTGGAGCGATGCCGAAGTCCCCGGGTAACCAGGGTAAACATCGGGTAACTAAGCGCAGGGCCGCGCTTAGTAACCCGATGTTTACCCTGGTTACCAGCGTAAACGTAAAAAAACAAACAGTACATACTCACCCGTCGGTGTCCTTCAGGTCCCTTGCCGTCTGCTTCCTGCTCTGAGTGCAGCCGTACAGTGAGAGCAGAGCACAGCACTGCTGTGATCTGCTCTTACTTTCCGGCCGGCACTCAGAGCAGGAAGCAGACGGCAAGGGACCTGAAGGACACCGACGGGTGAGTATGTACTGTTTGTTTTTTTGCGTTTACGCTTGTAACCAGGGTAAACATCGGGTTACTAAGCGCGGCCCTGCGCTTAGTTACCCGATGTTTACCCTGGTTACAAGCGAAAACATCGCTGGATCGCTGTCACACACAACGATCCAGCGATGTCAGCGGGTGATCAAGTGACGAAAGAAAGTTCCAAACGATCTGCTACGACGTACGATTCTCAGCAGGGTGTCTGATCGCAGTAGCGTGTCAGACACAGCGATATCGTAACGATATCGCTAGAACGTCACGAATCGTAACGTCGTAGCGATGGAAATTTCAATGTGTGACGGTACCCTTAGTGTAGTCACTTAGGTATAGCACAGTCCCTTAGCTTTGTCGCCTTAAAAGGAGGGGGGCCCAGACACATTTCCTGCACAGGGGCCTCAAGCTGTCTGTGTCTGCCCCTGCTCAGACCGCATTCTGATCATACTCTGATCAAAATCTGATCAGAATAATCGGTTTGATTTTTTTGTACATGGAAAATACGGATGTTTGAATGATCCCTTATTATAAGGATGTTAGAGCCACAGGGAGTGCTGTGCAGGAGTGGTTCTGAGAAAATCAGATTTGCACTTTGTTCTCATAGACACAGCAAGAGTTCTGTGCACACTACACTGTAAGGCCGGGGTCACACGGGAGTGCAATGCGAGAAACTCACGTGAGTCTCTCGCCTCAATACCTGGAACTGCAGCTGGCAGTGTGGACTGGAGCATTCAGCTGCATAGAAATACATGAAGCCGCACACTCTGGTCCTGAGTGCCAGCGGCAGTGCCGGTTATTGAGGCACAAGACTCGCATGAGTTTCTCGCATTGCACTCGCAAGTGTAACCCCGACGTAACACTCATTTCTGTGGCTGGGAGGCAGAGCGGGCACACTTTAAAAACTTTTCTCATCCGATACTAAAATTTGGTAGATCTGTACACAAGAAATATTGGAACATATCTAAGCTTTTTGTCACCCCGTTCTGTCTGTATCTGCTTTTCGGCGTGACAATGCATGTCTTTGCTTTAACCCTTTGCTCCTTTCCCCCTAATTGAGCTGGGATACTGTTGGCTGATACCTGTATGGAGCCTTCTCAGTTCCCGACTCTGCTGCGTAGCCGTACATGGGTGGTTAGGTCTTTGCTCTGCTGCTTGACCATCCTTATGTGTGTTCCCTGGTTGCCGCTGTGGAAGCTGTCCGTGGGTTGCGAGGTCATTTGCATCTGGTGCATGATGTTCCACATGTGTCAGTGCATGCAGTCACAGCCAGGTGCCCTGAGCCTCAGTTCCTGCACTGATTGTGCTGTAATGGATACTGTTTGTGCTTAGGGAGTGCGCGGCAACACTTCCCCTGCTTTTATCAGGGTTGGTGTGTGTACTTGAAATGCTGTCCCCAGCCAATGGCTTGAGGGGCAGTCCCTATATAAAGTTCCCCTGCCCTATGGGTGGGGCCTGAGCTTCTGTCACGATCAGCTGCAGCCGCTGATGCAGCCCAGCCCATAGACGCCCCCAAGCCAACCGACCTCCGAAGGCAAGGGGCGCGCATCCCCTGGGGATGCAATATGGACCCATTACACCACAGAGGGGGACCCGGGCCTACTCAATTTAGGGGAGGGCAGAGACCGAGGTTCTATGGCAGCTGAGCATGTGGGCACGGAAAGAGACCCGTAGGACTTGATTACACCGCACAACTTCAGGTATAAAGAAAGTAAAGTTTACTAAAGTAAAGTCACAAAGTACATAAATCAAGCATGACTATGCCAGGCTCCCGATTCCACACCTCCAGAAGGGTACCACCCAGTGGACCCTAAGGCACCAACGGATCACCGAGGCACATATAGGTGGGACATCAGGACACAGGCAGGACATCGGTAAACAAGGTCATCAGGATACAGGCAAGATGTCAGGGTACAGACAGGACATCAGGACATCAGGACACAGGCAGGGTTACAGGGTACAGACAGGACATCAGGACATCTGGACCCAGGGTCACCGGCAGACATCAGACAGGAGTCGTTCGGTTCCGGACATCCAACATGACCTACAAGCATCACTAGTCATCAGGCTCCAAACTCCAAGCTCCAGGCAGCAGTCATCAGGTTCCAGACTGCGGTTGTCAGGCTGAGGGCATTGGACCTAGGAAGGAACTCAAGCGTGATGGTGCAAGCACCGCCGTACTGGATGTGGGCCAGACGGGTTTAACACCACATGGTAGTCAGGGCACAGAGTAGCAGATGATCAGCAGAAACATAGGTTACAAGAGACTCAAAGTCACAGGATGTGAGGCTCCAGATGCAGAGGGATTACAGGAAAATAATCACAGCAGACACAGTTCAGACAGGTTCAGGTACAGGACAGGTACAGGATCAATTATTCGGGCCCGGATATACCGCCTCCAGGACAGGCGCCAGAACAGGACAAAACAGGAATCAAGGCAAGGACTTTGGTACCAAAATATAGACAGGAGAGGTGCAAGAACACAAACACACATAGCAAAGTTCAGGAGCTTTGTGAGTAGCTCAGACCCCGCCCATAGCCTAACTTTATATAGGAGCTGCCCCTATATAGGTCCGATTGATTTAGTGCTGCGGGACCAGCTAGTGATGGGTCTGAGTGACGTGATGATGAAACAGGCCCTGTGGACTGCGGCAAAGATGTAGGGAGAAGAGGAGTAGTGCTGGTAGATGGAGAGGCAGCCAAAGATCATACTGTGACCTTGGGTATGAATGTGCTTAAAGATTTTGGAAAACTTCTTAATAATGAGTCCCCAGAGTAGTTCCTGCAACAGTGGAGCATCCATACCCCTCAAGGGAGGATATTCCAGCAGCTGATATGGATGGCTCAGGCCCAGGAGACAAGTAGTGAAGGGGTCGCTGGGAAAAATAATTGTGTCTGCATCTGTTAATTGAGTGTTGCCACCAGGACAGACCATGCTCCCCCTGCCCGTCTGGACCTGTACCCTTCTGGAGGGGGTTGAAGTGCAGATTGAACCCAGCAAGGTCAACCAGCTGCCGTCAGGAATATTAGTTACACGGATATTAGCTACGGTACAAGATGGAACCTGTTGTGAATTCCATTCTCGGGCTCCCTCCTGTGGTCATGAATGGTACTTTAGTGAGTTCTGTCCTTGGACACCCTCTGGTGGCTTTGAGTGGAACTGCTGATCTTTGAGGTTGGCTTTCTCAGCTGCCCTCGCTTATTGCTTCTGCTGGCTTCCCTATTTAACTCTGCCCAAGTCGTTAGTTCATGCCAGCTGACAATGTCTCAGTACTGGTTCAGATCTCTCTTGGATTTCTCTGATGACCTGTCTACTCCAGCAGAAGCTAAGTCCCTGCTAGTTCATTTGCTGTTCATTGGTTTTTGAATATATTTCTCAGTACATGCTATGTTTTTAGTCCAGCTTGCTATTATGATATTTCCTTGCTAGCTGGAAGCTCTGGGGGTGCAGAGCTGCACCTCCACACCGTGAGTCGGTGTGGAGGTCTTTTTGCACACTCTGCGTGGTTTTTGTAGTTTTTTATACTGAGCGCACAGTTCCCTTTCCTATCCTCTGTCTATCTAGAGAAGATTCGGCCTCCTTTGCTAAAATCTGTTTCATTCCTGTGTTTGTTACTTCCCTCTTAATTCACAGTCAATATTTGTGGGGGGCTACCTTTACTTTGGGGAATTTCTCTGAGGCAAGGTAGGCTGCTATTTCTATCTTTAGGGGTAGTTAGCTCTTAGGCTGTGAAGAGGCGTCTAGGGAGAGTTAGGCACGCTCCACGGCTATTTCTAGTGTGTGTGATAGGATTAGGAATTGCGGTCAGTAGAGTTACCACCTCCTCAGAGCTTGTCCCAGGTTTTCTGTTTTAACCATCAGGTCATTTCGGGTGCTCCTAACCACCAGGTCCATAACAGTACAGCTGGCCAACAAAGTGTTAATGCATCTCACAAGAGGGATAAGAGAAGTTCTGAGTCAATTTTTTTTTCTTTGCAGCTTGTTTTGTCTTTCTTTTCCCCTTAACCTCTGGGTGGTTCAGGACTCAGGTGTAGATATGGATATTCAAGGTTTGTCCTCTTGTGTGGATCAACTCACTGCAAGGGTACAAAGTATTCAAGATTATGTAGTTCAGAATCCGATGTTAGAGCCTAGAATTCCAATTCCTAATTTGTTTTCTGGGGATAGATCTAAATTTTTGAATTTCAAAAATAATTGCAGACTGTTTCTTGCTCTGAAACCCCGCTCCTCTGATGAGCCCATTCAGCAAGTAAAGATTATTATTTCTTTGTTGCGTGGCGACCCGCAAGACTGGGCATTCTCCCTTGAGCCAGGAAATCCTGCATTGCTTAATGTAGATGCATTTTTTCTGGCGCTTGGATTGCTGTATGACGAACCAAATTCTGTGAATCAGGCAGAAAAGATCTTGCTGACTCTGTGTCAGGGTCAGGATGAAGCAGAAGTATATTGCCAGAAGTTTAGAAAGTGGTCTGTGCTTACACAATGGAATGAGTGTGCCCCGGCAGCAATTTTCAGAAAGGGTCTTTCTGAAGCCCTTAAAGATGTTATGGTGGGGTTCCCCACGCCTGCTGGTCTGAATGAATCAATGTCTTTGGCCATTCAGATTGATCGGCGTTTGCGCGAGCGCAAAGTTGTGCACCATTTGGCGGTGTCCTCTGAGCGGAGGCCTGAGCCTATGCAATGTGATAGGACTTTGACCAGAGCTGAACGGCAAGAACACAGACGTCAGAATGGGCTGTGTTTTTACTGTGGTGACTCCTCTCATGCTATCTCTGATTGTCCTAAGCGCACTAAGAAGTTCGCTAGGTCTGTCACCATTAGTACTGTGCAGCCTAAATTTCTCTTATCGGTTACTCTGATTTGCTCATTGTCATCCTACTCTGTTATGGCATTTGTGGATTCGGGCGCTGCCCTGAACTTGATGGACTTGGAGATTGCCAGGCGCTGTGGTTTTTCCTTGGGGACTTTGCAGAGTCCTATTCCCTTAAGGGGGATTGATGCTACGCCATTGGCCAAGAATAAACCTCAGTACTGGACTTAGCTGACCATGTACATGGCTCCCGCACATCAGGAAAATATTCGCTTTTTGGTGTTGCATTATTTGCATGATGTTGTCGTGTTGGGTTTGCCATGGTTACAAGTTCATAATCCAGTACTGGATTGGAAATCAATGTCTGTGTCTAGTTGGGGTTGTCAAGGGATACATAGTGATGTTCCTTTGATGTCAATTTCTTCTTCCACTCCTTCTGAAGTCCCTGAGTTTTTGTCGGATTACCAGGATGTATTTGATGAGCCCAAGTCCAGTGCCCTACCTCCTCATAGGGACTGTGATTGCGCTATTAATTTGATTCCTGGTAGTAAGTTCCCTAAGGGCCGACTGTTCAATTTATCTGTGCCAGAACATGCCGCTATGCAGAGTTATGTAAAAGAGTCCTTGGAGAAAGGGCATATTCGCCCGTCTTCGTCACCGTTGGGAGCAGGGTTCTTTTTTGTTGCCAAGAAGGATGGCTCCCTGAGACCCTGTATAGATTACCGCCTTCTCAATAAAATCACGGTCAAATTTCAGTACCCTTTGCCTCTGTTGTCTGATTTGTTTGCTCGGATTAAGGGGGCTAGTTGGTTTACCAAGATTGACCTTCGAGGGGCGTATAATCTTGTGCTTATTAAACAGGGCGATGAATGGAAAACAGCATTTAATACGCCCGAGGGCCATTTTGAGTACCTGGTGATGCCATTCGGGCTTTCTAATGCTCCATCTGTGTTTCAGTCCTTTATGCACGACATCTTCCGGAAGTATCTGGATAGGTTCATGATTGTATATTTGGATGATATTTTGGTCTTTTCGGATGATTGGGAGTCTCATGTGAGGCACGTCAGGATGGTGTTCCAGGTCCTTCGTGCTAATGCGTTGTTTGTGAAGGGGTCTAAATGCCTCTTTGGAGTTCAGAAGGTTTCCTTTTTGGGCTTCATTTTTTCCCCTTCTACTATCGAGATGGACCCTGTTAAAGTTCAGGCCATTTATGATTGGACTCAGCCTACATCAGTGAAGAGTCTTCAGAAGTTCCTGGGCTTTGCTAATTTTTACCGTCGCTTCATCGCTAATTTTTCTAGTGTGGTTAAGCCTTTGACTGATTTGACAAAGAAAGGCGCTGGTGTGGTGAATTGGTCCCCTGCGGCCGTTGAGGCTTTTCAGGAGCTTAAACGTCGTTTTACTTCGGCCCCCGTGTTGCGTCAGCCAGATGTTTTGCACCCTTTTCAGGTCGAGGTTGATGCTTCTGAGATTGGGGCAGGGGCTGTTTTGTCTCAGAGAAGTTCTGATGGCTCTTTGATGAAGCCATGTGCTTTCTTTTCTAGAAAGTTTTCGCCTGCTGAGTGTAATTATGATGTCGGCAATCAGGAGTTGTTGGCTATGAAGTGGGTATTCAAGGAGTGGCGACATTGGCTTGAGGGAGCCAAACATCGCGTGGTGGTCCTGACTGATCACAAGAATCTGACTTACCTCGAGTCTGCCAAGCGGTTGAATCCTAGACAGGCTCGATGGTCACTGTTTTTTTCCCGTTTCGATTTTGTGGTCTCATACCTTCCAGGATCTAAGAATGTGAAGGCTGATGCCCTTTCTAGGAGTTTTTTGCCTGATTCTCCGGGAGTCCCTGAGCCGGCTGGTATTCTCAAAGAGCGGGTGATTCTGTCTGCCATCTCCCCTGATTTGCAGCGGGTGCTGCAGGAGTTTCAGGCTGATAGACCTGACCGCTGTCCAGTGGAGAAACTGTTTGTCCCTGATAGATGGACTAGTAGGGTTATTTCTGAGGTTCATTGTTCAGTATTGGCTGGTCATCCTGGGATTTTTGGTACTAGAGATTTGGTTGCTAGGTCCTTTTGGTGGCCCTCCTTGTCCCGGGATGTGCGTTCTTTTGTGCAGTCCTGTGGGACTTGTGCTCGGGCCAAACCTTGCTGTTCTCGTGCCAGTGGGTTGCTTTTGCCTTTGCCTGTCCCGAAGAGGCCCTGGACGCATATTTCCATGGATTTTATTTCTGATCTTCCTGTCTCTCAAAGGATGTCTGTCATCTGGGTGGTTTGTGATCGGTTTTCTAAGATGGTCCATTTGGTACCCTTGCCTAAATTGCCTTCCTCTTCTGATTTGGTTCCATTATTTTTTCAGCATGTGGTTCGTTTGCATGGCATTCCGGAGAACATTGTGTCGGACAGAGGTTCCCAGTTTGTTTCTAGGTTTTGGCGGTCCTTTTGTGCTAAGATGGGCATTGATTTGTCTTTTTCTTCAGCGTTCCATCCACAGACAAATGGCCAAACCGAACGAACCAATCAGACCTTGGAAACCTATCTGAGATGCTTTGTTTCTGCTGATCAGGATGATTGGGTGACCTTCTTGCCATTGGCTGAGTTCGCCCTTAATAATCGGGCTAGTTCTGCTACTTTGGTTTCGCCTTTTTTTTGTAATTCTGGTTTTCATCCTCGTTTTTCTTCAGAGCCTTCTGACTGTCCTGGTGTGGATTCTGTGGTGGACAGCTTGCAGCAAATTTGGACTCACGTGGTGGACAATTTGACGTTGTCTCAGGAGAAGGCTCAACGTTTTGCTAACCGCCGTCGCTGTGTTGGTCCCTGACTTCGTGTTGGGGATTTGGTTTGGTTGTCTTCTCGTTATGTTCCTATGAAGGTTTCTTCTCCTAAGTTCAAGCCTTGTTTCATTGATCCTTATAGGATTTCTGAAATTATCAATCTTGTGTCGTTTCGTTTAGCCCTTCCAGCTTCTTTTGCCATCCATAATGTGTTCCATTGTTGCGTTGTTGCGGAGATATGTGGCGCCTATGGTTCCTTCCGTTGATCCTCCTGCTCCGGTGTTGGTTGAGGGGGAGTTGGAGTATGTGGTGGAGAAGATTTTAGATTCTTGTATTTCGAGACAGAAGCTTCAGTACCTGGTTAAATGGAAGGGCTATGGTCAGGAGGATAATTCCTGGGTTGTTGCCTCCGATGTCCATGCTGCCGATTTGGTTCGTGCCTTTCATTTGGCTCGTCCTGATCAGCCTGGGGGCTCTGGTGAGGGTTCGGTGACCCCTCCTCAAGGGGGGGTACTGTTGTGAATTCCGTTCTCGGGCTCCCTCCTGTGGTCATGAATGGTACTTTGGTGAGTTCTGTCCTTGGACACCCTCTGGTGGCTTTGAGTGGAACTGCTGATCTTTGAGGTTGGCTTTCTCAGCTGCCCTCGCTTATTGCTTCTGCTGGCTTCCCTAATTAACTCTGCCCAGGTCGTTAGTTCATGCCAGCTGTCAATGTCTCAGTACTGGTTCAGATCTCTCTTGGATTTCTCTGATGACCTGTCTACTCCAGCAGAAGCTAAGTCCCTGCTAGTTCATTTGCTGTTCATTGGTTTTTGAATATATTTCTCAGTACATGCTATGTTTTTAGTCCAGCTTGCTATTATGATATTTCCTTGCTAGCTGGAAGCTCTGGGGGTGCAGAGCTGCACCTCCACACCGTGAGTCGGTGTGGAGGTCTTTTTGCACACTCTGCGTGGTTTTTGTAGTTTTTTATACTGACCGCACAGTTCCCTCTCCTATCCTCTGTCTATCTAGAGAAGATTCGGCCTCCTTTGCTAAAATCTGTTTCATTCCTGTGTTTGTTACTTCCCTCTTAATTCACAGTCAATATTTGTGGGGGGCTACCTTTACTTTGGGGAATTTCTCTGAGGCAAGGTAGGCTGCTATTTCTATCTTTAGGGGTAGTTAGCTCTTAGGCTGTGAAGAGGCGTCTAGGGAGAGTTAGGCACGCTCCACGGCTATTTCTAGTGTGTGTGATAGGATTAGGAATTGCGGTCAGTAGAGTTACCACCTCCTCAGAGCTTGTCCCAGGTTTTCTGTTTTAACCATCAGGTCATTTCGGGTGCTCCTAACCACCAGGTCCATAACAGGAACCGTCCTTGTGCGTTGTGTGAACTTAGGGGAGAATGACGTTACCTTGTCCTCCAGAAGTGAAGTAGCCTACATCCTGGGCATGTTAGAAGAACTATTTTCATCTGAGGCACTGCAGCTGATGGTGAAGCCTGAAGATCCATGGTTCGTGACCGTGGATGCTGAAGTGACACCCGAACCCCAATTAGGGGTGACGGATACTGAAGCAAATGAGGGCAGAGCTCACAGAACTGACCCCCCAACAGGTCCCAAGGGTAGAATCCCTGCTAGTAAAATACCAAGATGTGTTTGCAAAGCATGAGGATGATTTTGGGAGCACCACCGGAATAACCCATGAAATACCCACCGGAAATGCAGCACCCACCAGAGAGCGGTACCTACAAATCCCTCCACAAATGTACCAGGAGGTGAAGGGGATGCTGTCTCAAATGCTGAAGAAGGGGTTAATATGAGAAAGCCAGAGCCCGTGGGCTGCCCTCATCATACTGGTGCGAAAGAAGGACGGGACCCTGCGCTTCTGTGTGGATTACCATAAACTCAGCGCCTGTACGGTATGAGATTCCTACACGCTGCCGAGAATAGTCCGCACTAGGAAATGCCAGGTACTTTTCTACACTTGACCTGGCTAGCGGCTATTGGCGAGTCCCAATGTCTGAGCAAGACCAAGCCAAGACAGCTTTCATTTTCCCAATGGGGCTATATGAATTCAACCGTATGCCATTCTGCCTCACCAATGCTCCAGGAACATTCCAGCATCTGATGAAAGATGTTTAGGGGACTTGAACTTTGAAGCTACCCTAATTTAGCTGGACAACATCATTTTCTTTGCACCCACATTTGAGGAGCATCTACAAAGGCTGGAGCAGGTCTTGAGTCAACTACAACAGCATGGACTGGAAGTAAAGCCCCAGAAGTGCCATATTTTTTTAACTCAGATCAAGTATTTGGGACACGTTGCCGTAGAAGGAGTGAGACCCTCTCCAGAGAAGATTGCAGTGCAGGAATGGCCTACCCCAAGAACCATGAATGATGTCCGGGTGTTTCTGGGACTCACAGGATACTTCTGAAGTTTCGTAAAGAACTTTGCATGCATCGCAAATCCCCTTCACAAGCTACTAAAAATGGTACCCTCCTTTGCAAAGAACAGGAATTTGCAGTGGGGCGTGCGCCAAGAGGAAGCATTTCGAACCCTGAAACTGGCCTTGACGGAGGCCCCAGTGCTGGCCTACGCTGACTTCACCCAGCCATTTATCTTGCACACCGATGGGAGTCTGCATGGACTCGGAGCTGTTTTGTCTCAGATACAGAATGGGAAAGAATGAGTCACAGCGTATGCGAGTCGGTCATTACATGACTCTGAGAAGAACCCAGATAACTACAGTTCCTTTAAGCTGGAGTTGTTGACATTAGTGTGGGCTATGACCGAGAAATTTGTGGAGTATCTGGCCGGCTCTAAAGTTCACATGCACACGGACAACAATCCTTTTGGCCATCTGGAAAAGGCGAAGCTAGGGGCACTGGAACAATGCTGGGTAGCTAAAATGGCTAAGTTCCGTTACAGTATAAGATCACATATAAGAGGAGCAGAGAATACCCATGCTGACACCCTATCCTGAATAAACTACTGCAAGCAAGCATCTAATCGGGAAGAAGACCTTTAAGATGTGATGGTCCCTGAATGTGGAGGTACTGCCAGGACAGTGGCATTAACGCAAGAACAAGTGTAGGATATGACTCGTGTATGCCTGATGGATCAACCCCGTGATGAGTAGGTCTGAGCACAACAAGAGGATCAGGAAATAGCTCGGCTGAGGAGGTGGGTCTCGACCAAGCAAATGCCCAGCCACCAGGAAAGGAGCACTTTGTCCCACGACATGCTGCGGATGTTGCAGCAGTGGGAAAAGTTTCAGATGTGGGATGGCATATTGTATTGGAAGATATTCCTGTAGCTAGAACTCAGTGTTACATAGCAGACGGTGATCCCCTCATCCTTGCTGTTTGAGATACAGAGGCTCATGAAAGAGGAGCTCACTTCGGTCCAGAGAAGACCTTCCAATGGTTGCAGCGCCTGGTTTATCATCCAAATCTGAAAGGTGTGGTGGAGAAAATCTGTCAACAGTGTCGGAGCTGTGAGTTGGCCAAACTACGCAAGCAGTGGGCTCCTACGCAGACTGTAATGTCATCCGCCCCCCTGGAGCTGCTAATGATAGACTATCTGACAATTGGGCCAGCACATCAGGGTTATGAACACTGCTCAGTGATGGTGGATCACTGCATGAAATTTGCTGTCATGACCCCAACGTGAGCTCAGACCCCTGAATCCGCTGCTCATGCTATCTGTAAGAACTTTATCCAAGTGTATGGATGTCCCAAACGTATCCATTCCGACCGAGGTGCCTGTTTTCTCGGCAAAATGATGGAGGAACTACACCAGTTATACAGTATTGGAAAGTCTCGGACAATTCCTTTTACGTCTACAGGGAAACGGAGCCTGTGAGCGATTTAACTGTACTCTGATCAAAATGCTGAGAACCCTGGAGAAGGAGAAGAAGGCATGATGGCCTGAATATGTACCTGAGTTGGTGTGGGTGTATAACAATTGGAAGCACAGCACCACTGGCTTTACACCCTACTCCCTAATTTTTGGGCGGCCAGGTAAAGAATTGACTGAACTGGAGTTAGAGCCTGAGGAGGACTACCCACGGAGGGGGTGTCCTCCTGGGTTCGAGAACACTGCCATCGGCTGCAGATTCTCTATCATCTGGTATGGACCAGATTACAAGAGCTGGAACATCCTCAGGTCACCCCTCTGTGCGGGACAGCTTTACGGGCCAGAGACGGAGTTTTGGTCAGGGAGAAGCGCCCCTGTGATAAACTGGAGTACTGATGGGAGAAGAGCCCATACAGTGTGAAACGGCAAATCAAAGCAGAAGGTCCCATTTATGAGGTCCAGCCAGAAGCAAAGGAGGGTGCCCCCACTCGTACACTGCATCGGAACATGTTGCGGCCTTGTCTGTCTCAGGATCCCATTCAAAAACAGAGAGCAATGGATGCCCCGCAGACAGTTCCATCAGCAGTTGTTGATTTTGAAGACGAGGAAGACTTACAGCTCCCTCTGAGGGACTCTGAAGATAGATTGGTGCCTGTGGCTGACAACCTTACGAGAGAGACCGAATTTACTGTTTCTCCCATGCAGACTGACTTGACTACTTCTTCTGATTTACGGCGCTCTGAATGTTCAACTGCCAGCATACCCTCCAACTGCTATAATCAAGACCAGTTTGTTTGGCAATAGATTGTTCAAGGACTGGAAGAATGTCAATGGGAGATGCAGAAGCTCTCTTGGAATGGCAAGTGAAAAGAGAGAGGGAATGTAAGGGGATGAAGAGAAGTATGGACTCAAATGAGGTTGCCTCCTCTGCTCTGTGTTCGGAACCACTGGGGCAGATACCAGTGTTCCTGGGGGGAAGCTTACCAGTCCTGGACCGACCTTACCATGTGACAGAAGGGGGCGGGTAGCGGTCGAAAGGTGCTGCACGCAGGAAGCTGACAGGAGTCTGGGTGGAAAAGTGCAGACGTCAATAAAGTGAGCTGCCGGCTGCTCCGCAGTCATTGAGAGTAAGGGCACCCCCGACCGAGGACTCGAGCAGAGGGGCTTGACACTGTGAGCGCCCCTTGAACTGACACTGACCCGTTGGCCTCTGTGACTGTTGGAGACTCCCCTGACAGGTTAGAGACAGACGCTGGCACAGGGAGGCCCGGTGAACTGAGTAGTAGGCCTGGGCCCCTGAGAGGAGTATTTGTACTGACCGAGGAGCGCAGTACAGTTCCTGTGGTGAGTTGTTCTGGATGAAGCTGTGTGACTACAGGTAACGCCGTCCTGTTATCTGCTTTGGGAACCATATCTTCGCTGTGGACTGGGACCTGAGAGACTGGATGTTCTGCTGTTGACGGTGCCAACGCTGGAGAAATAGACCCATTCAATCAAGCCTTCTATGGACTGATAAGTTTACATTTGCCTCTGTTTATTGTCTGAAAACACTGTTTAACTCATTACTTGTTGCATTCATTCCCCCCCAAGTGCTGTTAACCTATTACCTGTTACATTTATTCCCCCAAATGCTCCTCCCTGCGTGGAGTGATTATACCTGTAAATGAACCTTTAACTTTCGTCTGCCTCAAATCCTTGGCGACATCCTCCGTACCTGCAGATTACTACACAAGCATGCTTGGTTGAGAACGATGGACATTTTCAATACGTGTTTTAAAACATCAGTCCAAATTTCAGTATGATAGATTGTCTCAATTAGAAGATACAGCAGACTGTATATATGTTAGAAGCTACAGACTGTATATATGTTTTCACGAGTATTTGTGCCCATGGATCCATTATATGTCCATTTTGCAAGCCGGCGAGAAAATCTCGTCAGATGGATGTCATACGGATGTCACACGGATGCTTACATGTGAGAAAATCGCATCCTCGCCCTGCACACGGATGACATACGGATCACTGTTCAGGGAACATTTCTGCGATTCTCGTCTGTGTAATACGGACCGTTTTTTTATACATTGTGTGTCACTCCAGCCTTATTGTGATGATGCAGATCATGGTTGTTGTATGCCCTGAGCAAAACACTTGATGCAAGGAGCATTTATGCACATTTTATTCTAAGTGCATTTTCCTCATAGTGCATGGCAGTTATACATGACATGAATCTAACACTCATCTCTAGGGTTGAGCGACTTTCATTTTTTAAAGATCGAGTCAGGTTTTGCGAAACCCGACTTTGTCCAAAGTCGAGTCGAGTGCAGTCGGCCGATTATCGACCGAAACACGAAACCCAATGCAAGTCAATGGGGAAGCATAGTCGGCAGTGAGTGGAGGCCAGGAAAACACCTACAGTGCCCATTTTAATGCCAAAAACATCCATTCTTGTTTCTGAAGCTTGTCAATCTTAATTAACTTTATAATAATAGTTGGGCATTGGAAATTGGGGGTCATTTGGCAAAAGTTGTGGGGGGTAGGGCTGGTTCAAGGTTTTAGTGGGCCCAGGAAACGTGGACTACGTCACGGCGGTGGAGCAGTGAGAGGTAAGTATGTCAAGTTTGCAAGTGCTGTGATCCTAAACAAGCAGGGGGGGCCCACTCGTTGGCATTGGCATTGGCACTGGCACAGGGCCCCTCAAAGTACAGCGGTGTGTTTGCACAGCGGGGGCGCCTCCCACCAGCAGCGACACTTTTGCGTACTCTGAGGGGCCCTGTGCCAGTGACGTCGCCAACGATTATGCCCCCCCACCTGATGAAGGAACCTGCACTTTCATCTGCAGCCTTCCTCTTTGTCCCTGTGTAAGGTGGTATAACATGCGGGAAGGGGAACCTTACTTTCAGCAGGGTCAGATTCTGGCTGTGTAGAGTGCAAGGGGAATGTAGTGGTCTAGGTAAATGTACCAGCAGACTCATCTAGCAGTGGCTGGGCAATGGGCAGGATGAGGAGGAAACACAGATATAGGGCAAAAGAATAAAGTAGGCTAAATGCAGTTCAAAATTGGTAACAGGACTAAACAGGCGGCATTGCTTTGTTCAGTGGAGAAGCAAACCCAGGAGCAGCAGACACTGTTTTAAGGGCCCAACCACACTAGTAGGCCAAATGCAGTTTAATATCTGCTACTATGGGCCAAAAGCCTAAAGACTGAAGCTCAGCTTTATACAGTGGAGGACAACACCAGGGAGCGGCACACACCGTTAGTAGGCCCCAACCAAAGTTGAAGGCCAAATGCAGTTTAATATCTGATACTATAGGCTGAAAGCCTAAAGACTGAAGCTCAGCTTTATACAGTGGAGGACAACACCAGGGAGCGGCAGACACCGTTAGTTGTCCGTAACCACCAATTTTTTGTTAAAAAAGCACTTAATGAGAGCCAGAAGGTTGAAGCTCAGACAAGGCAACCTGGAGGAGAACACCAAGGAGGAGGACAACACTCAGGAGGAGGACAACACCCAGGAGCGGCAGACACCATTAGTAGGCCCTAACCAACAATTTATTTAAAGAAAGCACTTAATGAGAGCCAGAAGGTTGAAGCTCAGATTTAGGCAGTGGAGGACAACACCAGGGAGCGGCAGACACCGTTAGTAGGCCGTAGCCACCAATTTTTTGTTAAAAAAGCACTTAATGAGAGCCAGAAGGTTGACGCTCAGACAAGGCAACCTGGAGGAGAACACCAAGGAGGAGGAGAACACTCAGGAGGAGGACAACACCCAGTAGCGGCAGACACCGTTAGTAGGCCCTAACCACCAATTTATTTAAAGAAAGCACTTAATGAGAGCCAGAAGGTTGAAGCTCAGATTTAGACAGTGGAGGACAACACCAGGGAGCGGCAGACACCGTTAGTAGGCCGTAACCACCAATTTATTTCAAGAAAGCACTTAATGAGAGCCAGAAGGTTGAAGCTCAGATTTAGACAGTGGAGGACAACACCAGGGAGCGGCAGACACCGTTAGTAGGCCGTAGCCACCAATTTTTTGTTAAAAAAGCACTTAATGAGAGCCAGAAGGTTGACGCTCAGACAAGGCAACCTGGAGGAGAACACCAAGGAGGAGGAGAACACTCAGGAGGAGGACAACACCCAGGAGCGGCAGACACCGTTAGTAGGCCCTAACCACCAATTTATTTAAAGAAAGCACTTAATGGGAGCCAGAAGGTTGAAGCTCAGATTTAGACAGTGGAGGACAGCACCAGGGAGCGGCAGACACCGTTAGTAGGCCGTAACCACCAATTTATTTAAAGAAAGCACTTAATGAGCGCCAGAAGGTTGAAGCTCAGATTTAGACAGTGGAGGACAACACCAGGGAGCGGCAGACACCGTTAGTAGGCCGTAACCACCAATTTTTTGTTAAAAAAGCACTTATTGAGAGCCAGAAGGTTGAAGCTCAGACAAGGCAACCTGGAGGAGAACAACAAGGAGGAGGAGAACACTCAGGAGGAGGACAACACCGAGGAGCGGCAGACACCGTTAGTAGGCCCCAACCACCAATTTATTTAAAGAAAGCACTTAATGAGAGCCAGAAGGTTGAAGCTCAGATTTAGACAGTGGAGGACAACACCAGGGAGCGGCAGACACCATTAGTAGGCCGTAACCACCAATTTATTTAAAGAAGGCACTTCATGAGAGCCAGAAGGTTGAAGCTCAGATTTAGACAGTGGAGGACAACACCAGGGAGCGGCAGACACCATTAGTCCGTAACCACCAATTTTTTGTTAAAAAAGCACTTAATGAGAGCCAGAAGGTTGAAGCTCAGACAAGGCAACCTGGAGGAGAACACCAAGGAGGAGGAGAACACTCAGGAGGAGGACAACACCCAGGAGCGGCAGACACCGTTAGTAGGCCCTAACCACCAATTTATTTAAAGAAAGCACTTAATGAGAGCCAGAAGGTTGAAGCTCAGATTTAGACAGTGGAGGACAACACCAGGGAGCGGCAGACACCGTTATTAGGCCGTAACCACCAATTTATTTAAAGAAAGCACTTACTGAGAGCCAGAAGGTTGAAGCTCAGATTTAGACAGTGGAGGACAACACCAGGGAGCGGCAGACACCGTTAGTAGGCCGTAACCACCAATTTTTTGTTAAAAAAGCACTTAATGAGAGCCAGAAGGTTGAAGCTCAGATTTAGACAGTGGAGGACAATTTGAATTAGGGACTGCAGACAGACTTAGTAGGCTGTCCCCTGTGGACCATGCATCCACCACATTAACCCATTGCGCCGTAATGGACACGTAACCTTCCGTGGCCATGCCTACAGGTCCATGCGTCTGTTGTCAGGTGCACCTTTGTACTCACAGATTGCCAGAGTGCATGGACAATGCGGTCTTTTACATGCTGGTGGAGGGTTGGGATGGCTTTTCTTGCAAAAGAAGTGTCGACTGGTTAGCTTGTAGCATGGTACAGCGTAGTCCATCATGGCTTTATTAAAATTAAATAAATTATATAAATAGGCTCTATGAACTTTTAAATAGGGTCCAGGGGTACACGGGCATGATTGGTGTGGTCAGCCGAGGACGATTGCAAGGAGGGACCGCAGACAGGCTTACTAGGCCTAACATAAATAAAAATAGGCTCAATGCAGTTTTAAATATGTTACATGGATACACAGGCAGCATTGTGGTCAGTGGAGGATGATTGCAAGGAGGGACCGCAGACAGGCTTACTAGGCCTAAAATAAATAAAAAAAGGCTCAAGGCAGTTACAGTTATCTCGCAGGGGTACACAGGCAGCATTGTGGTCAGTGGAGGAGGATTGCAAGGAGGGACCGCAGACCGGCTTACTAGGCCTAAAATAAATAAAAATAGGCTCAATGCAGTTTTAAATAGGTTACATGGATACACAGGCAACATTGTGGTCAGTGGAGGAGGATTGCAAGGAGGGACCGCAGACAGGCTTACTAGGCCTAAAATAAATAAAAATAGGCTCAATGCAGTTTTAAATAGGTTACATGGATACACAGGCAGCATTGTGGTCAGTGGAGGATGATTGCAAGGAGGGACCGCAGACAGGCTTACTAGGCCTAAAATAAATAAAAATAGGCTCAATGCAGTTTTAAATAGGTTACATGGATACACAGGCAGCATTGTGGTCAGTGGAGGAGGATTGCAAGGAGGGACCGCAGACAGGCTTACTAGGCCTAAAATAAATAAAAATAGGCTCAAGGCAGTTACAGTTATCTCGCAGGGGTACACAGGCAGCATTGTGGTCAGTGGAGGAGGATTGCAAGGAGGGACCGCAGACAGGCTTACTAGGCCTAAAATAAATAAAAATAGGCTCAAGGCAGTTAGAGTTATCTCGCAGGGGTACACAGGCAGCATTGTTGTGGTCAGTGGAGGAGGATTGCAAGGAGGGACCGCAGACAGGCTTACTAGGCCTAAAATAAATAAAAATAGGCTCAAGGCAGTTAGAGTTATCTCGCAGGGGTACACAGGCAGCATTGGTGTGGTCAGCAGAGGACGATTGCAAGGAGTGTCTGACACAGTTAGTACTCACAAAAAATAAATAGATGTTAATGTCTCGCAAAACAACAACAACAAAAAAAAAAGTGTGGCATACTTAGGTACAGGGGTGGGCTCATCTGCTGAGTTTCTGACATAGTAATTTTTCAGTAAGTATTTACTGGTGTCAATATAGGACACTGACCCAGACTACTTTAACTAGCATCATAGATGTCAACAAATTGGTATTGTCAGTGCCAGGCATTGAATGATGTCAGCGCATAGACTAAACATTGGTGGAGCTGTGAGAGATAATTTTGCACGTGGTAGAGCACAGTTTGAGCTGGGGGGGTGAACTCTCTTGTGGCCGGCGGTACCGTCACAGGGCCCCTCATGTTACAACGGTGTGTCTGACGTTGGGTGCGTGCCACCACCACCAGAGACACTTTATTGTACTATGAGGGACCCAGTGGCAGTGCCGTCGACCAAAAGCGGGCACACCCACCTCTTCAGACAAACGGCACTCTAACGGGTGCTTGCGCCAAGTGGCGAGACCACGGCCCCGTGGGGGGAGTTTTCCCATTGAGGGAGGTGTAAACATGTCGTATGCTGGACAAACAGCTGCTGCAAATTAAGAGATTGGAACACTCAGTAAGACCAGTCCACAAGCAAGACCTTTTTATAGGAAAGCTAGGTGTCAGCCGGGAAAGGTGGGGCAAAGTAATGTGAAATCCAGGAGTGGTTCATTTTAATGAAGGTTAGATCATCCACATTTTGGGTAGCCAGACGAGTCCTTTTTTCGGTTAATATTGAACCAGCAGCACTGAATACTCTTTCTGATAGCACACTAGCTGCTGGGCAAGCAAGCTCCTGCTATGCATATTCTGCCAATTCAGGCCAGGTGTGTAATTTGGATGCCCAGTAATCAAATGGGAATGATGGTTGAGGGAGAACATCGATAACGGATGAAAAATAGTTAGTAACCATACTGGACAAATGTTGTCTCCTGTCACTTTGAATAGATGCTGCAGTACCTGTCCTGTCTGCGGTCATTGCGAAATCACTCCACAACCTGGTCAGAAAACCCCTCTGTCCAACGCCACTTCTGATTTGTGCACCTCTAACATCTCTGCCCTGTAGCCCCCTGCAGCTCGTGTGAGAACCATCACCGGCGCTGTGTGCTGGGAATGCCTGAATCAAACGGTCTACAAGAGTAGCTTGTTTGGTTGCTAATATTTGTTCGAGGTTCTCATGTGGCATAATATTTTGCAATTTGCCTTTATAGCGAGGGTCAACGATGCAGACCAACCAGTAATCATCATCGCTCATCATTTTAATAATGCGTGGGTCCCTTTTGAGGATACGTAAGGCATAATCCGCCATGTGGGCCAAAGTTCCAGTTGTCAAATCTGCGGTTGTGCTGGTTTGAGGGGCAGTTACAGGCAAATCTACGTCACTTGTCTCCCTTAAAAAAACAGAACCCGGCCTTGCAACGCCACTAATTTCTGTTGGCCCAGGAGAAGCTTCCTCATTAAAAAAGTACTCATCCCCATCATCCTCCTCGTCCTCCTCCTCCTCTTCGCCCGCTACCGCGTCCTCTACACGGCCCTGACCAGACAATGGCTGACTGTCATCAAGGCTTTCCTCTTCCTCGGCTGCAGACGCCTGATCCTTTATGTGCGTTAAACTTTGCATCAGCAGACGCATTAGGGGGATGCTCATGCTTATTATGGCGTTGTCTGCACTAACCAGCCATGTGCATTCCTCAAAACACTGAAGGACTTGACACAGGTCTTGTAGCTTCGACCACTGCACACCTGACAACTCCATGTCTGCCATCCAACTGCCTGCCCGTGTATCCTCCCACAAATACATAATGGCACGCCTCTGTTCGCACACTCTCTGAAGCATGTGCAGTGTGGAGTTCCACCTTGTTGCAACGTCGATGATTAGGCGATGCTGAGGAAGGTTCAAAGAACGCTGATAGTTCTGCATACGGCTGGAGTGTACGGGCGAACGGCCGATATGCGAGCAAAGTCTGCGCACTTTGAGGAGCAGGTTGGGTAACCCCGGATAACTTTTCAGGAAGCACTGCACCACCTGGTTTAAGGTGTGAGCCAGGCAAGGAATGTGTTTCAGTTGGGAAAGGGCTATGGCAGCCATGAAATTCCTTCCGTTATCACTCACTACCTTGCCTGCCTCAAGATGTACAGTGCCCAGCCATGACTGAGTTTCTTTCTGCAAGAACTCGGACAGAACTTCCGCGGTGTGTCTGTTGTCGCCCAAACACTTCATTGCCAATACAGCCTGCTGACGCTTGCCACTAGCTGTCCCATAATGGCACACCTGGTGTGCAACAGTGGCAGCTGCGGATGGAGTGGATGTGCGACTGCGGTCTGTGGACGAGCTCTCGCTTCTGCAGGAGGACTTGTCCCTGACCGTGAACATCCACTAATGACACGCTGCTTTTACATTTAGCACTTTCAGAAGAGGAGGCAAAAGAGCTAGAGGCTGAGTCAGCAAGGAAAGCCAAAACTTGTTCTTGCTGCTCCGGCTTTAAAAGCGGTTTTCCTACTCCCAGAAAAGGGAGCGTTCGAGGCCTTGTGTAGCCAGACGACAAACCTGGCTCAACAACTCGAGACTTAGGTGCTGTACTGCTTTTACCACGACCACCTGATGCTCCACCACCACTACCATCATTACCAGCTGACAATGACCGCCCACGGCCACGACCTCTTCCACCAGACTTCCTCATTGTTTGCAAAACGTAACCAAAGTAACGGTATTTGTTACTGTAAAACTACTTATAAGGTGAACTCTAACTTCTGTAGGATTTATATACACCTTTATAGGTGGCTGACACTGAAAGGAAAACCAGGCCCAATGTTACACACTAGGTTTTCTGTTCCCCAATAATTTGAGACAGATGGCACACACACGACCGGCACTCAAGCAGAAATGCCAATCTTAATCTTCCACTATTTTTTTTTTTCAGGGAGAATTTACAAAAAAAAAAAAAAGGCCCAATATTACACACTGGTTTTTGGTGGCACACAATGAGAGACAGATGCCACACACAGCAATGGCACAGAGGCAGACTTGCCAATCTTTATCTGCCGCTATTTATTTATTTTTTTACAGGGAGAATTTACAACAAAAAAAAATGGCCCAGTATTACACACTGGTTTTCGGTGGCACACAATGAGAGACAGATGCCACACACAGCACTGGCACAGAGGCAGATTTGCAATCTTTATCTCCCACTATTTATTTATTTTTTTACAGGGAGAATTTACAAAAAAAAAAATGGCCCAGTATTACACACTGGTTTTCGGTGGCACACAATGAGAGACAGATGCCACACACAGCACTGGCACAGAGGCAGATTTGCCAATCTTTATCTCCCACTATTTATTTATTTTTTTACAGGGAGAATTTACAAAAAAAAAAAATGGCCCAGTATTACACACTGGTTTTCGGTGGCAAACAATGAGAGACAGATGCCACACACAGCACTGGCACAGAGGCAGACTTGCCAATCTTTATCTCCCACTATTTATTTTTTTTTTTTCAGGGAGAATTAAAAAAAAAAAAAAAAAAAAAAAAGGCCCAGTATTACACACTAGGTTTTCTGTGGCACACAATGAGAGACAGATGCCACACACAGCACTGGCACAGAGGCAGACTTGCCAATCTTTATCTCCCTGCAGTAATCTCAGAAAAGTATGGCAGGCAGCTATAAAAAGGACTGCTGCACACAAAAGTGTGGACAAACAAACAAGATAGCTGTGCAGAAAGGAAGGAACAACAGGATTTGTGCTTTGAAAAAAGCAGTTGGTTTGCACAGCGGCGTACACACACAGCAACGCAGCTATCAGGGAGCCTTCTAGGGCAGCCCAATGAGCTACAGTGCTGAGGAAAAAAAAATGTAGCTTCCACTGTCCCTGCAAACAAAAGGTGGTGTTGGACAGTGGAAATCGCTACAGCACAAGCGGTTTGGGGGTGAGTGTACCCAGCAAAACACTATCCCTGCTTCTGACGAAGCGGCACCTCTCCCTACGCTCAGATCAGCAGCAGTAAGATGGTGGTCGGCGGGAACGCCCCTTTATAGCCCCTGTGACGCCGCAGAAAGCAAGCCAATCACTGCAATGCCCTTCTCTAAGATGGTGGGGACTGAGATCTATGTCATCACGCTGCCCACACTCTGCGTCCACCTTCATTGGCTGAGAAATGGCGCTTTTAGCGTCATTGAAACGCGACTTTGGCGCGAAAGTCGCGTACCGCTTGGCCGACCCCACACAGGGATCGGGTCGGGTTTCATGAGACACCGACTTTGCCAAAAGTCGGCGACTTATGAAAATGAACGATCCGTTTCGCTCAACCCTACTCATCTCTCTTCTTTTTATACAGGTATATATCTCCTTCATCTGGTGCATATATCCTATAACCTTCATTTCCATCTCTACAAGTATGCTTTAATGGTATATATTTCATTTTATTTCCAAGTGCATTCTCTTCAAGGTGCCTGGCAATTATACATGGCAGATAGACAGGGCAGGAAATAGGTAAGACATTCAAAGAAACCTACTTTCAGAACATTTGGATTACAACAATTATTCACATATGTATATGTATCATTTGTATCCTGGCTGCTGCATTCACTCACATCCACTGTCATTGCACAAACTCTTTGCACTCCATTCAAATCAGCCCCTCTCCTATGTACATCTCTAATTCTCTTTTTACAATCCTAAACTGCACAGATCCATTCACTCCCACCATACAACAAAAGAGACTCTCTCACAAATCACTTTACCATTTCCTCACTCTTTTTATCCTCCTTACCCTAGTCGCAGTAGATATCTCTCCCAACACTGGTCCTTCTTCTAACAGTAAGTAGAACCCCTCACCCACTACATTCAGAAATTCTGCAAATCTCATTAATATTTCCTGCATGCCTGTCCTGTCTTTTTTAACTGTGCCCTATGTAATTCACGCACAGCATGTAACAAATTCTCCTACATACATGACTTCTTCCTTTTTGATTTTCTTAACCTGCTTGCTCTTACTGAAATCTGGATAGTTGCTGCTCTCTCATATGGTAGCCTACATTTCTCTCATACCTCGAAATCTGACAACAGACCAGGTGGAGGTGCTGCTCTATCAACCAAATGTACTTTTCAGGTTATCCCTCCTGGGTACCCTCACTTATCTTCCCTTCTTTTAAGGTCCGCACTGACAGACTCTACTGCGGCCCTGCGAGTGGCGGTGGTGTATTGTCCTCCGGTCCCCTCCTGTCAGTTCATGGATTACTTTGCCACCTGGCTTCCACATTTTCTATCCTGTGACATCCCCAACCTCATCATGGGAGACTTCAACATCCCCATTGGGGATCCCCTCTTCCTATCTGCCATTCACCTTTTATCTCTAACCTGCTCCTTCAGCCTATCACAACTTACTAACTCCCCCACACATGAAGATGGAAATCTGCTGGACCTGGTCTTTTCCTGGCTCTGCTCGGTGTATGAATTTACCAACTCCCTTCTCCTGCTCTCTGACCACAACCTTCTTTCATTTTCTGTCAAAAACTGTCACCCCGCTCTCAACACCCCCACTTTCCACACTTACACAAATAAATGTGCCATTAACACCCAGAAACTTATGAAGAATTTGCAGTCATCATTGGCCCCAATCTCCTCCCTCTCATGTCCTGATTCTGCACTGAAACATTATATTGATACACTGCAGAGTGCCCTAGAAGCAACTGCACCCCATACACATAGAACAGCTCAGCACAGATAGTGACAATCCTGGCACATGCTGCAAATACGTTTTCTACAGCAGTGATCCAGGTGCACCTAACTTCTGTGGAGAAAATCCAATCTGGCCGAAAATTTAATAAATTATAAGTTTATGCTTAAAACATACAACTCTTCTTTTCACCTATCCAAACAAATATATTTCAACCCCCTCCTTACCTTACTATCCAAAAATCCCAAACGTCTCTTTGACACTTCTCATTCCCTCCTCAATTCTAGAGTGCAGGCCCCAACCACTGACCTGTCATCGCTGACAATCTGGCCAATTATTTCAAAGAAAAAATTGACCTTATCCAGGAAATTTTCTCCCAATCCCTTCATGCACTCCATGCACTGTCCTCCCTACCTCGCTGTATCTAACTCATTCTCTGTCTGTGAACCAGTCAAGGAAGAAGTGATCACGCTCCTTGTATCTTCTCACCCTACTACTTACACTAGTGATCCTATTCTCTCACATCTCCTCCAGTCCTTTTCCCAGACTGTCACAACTCATCCAACAAAAATATTCAACCTCTCTCTCTCATCTGGTATTTTTCTCTTCTCATTTAAACATGTCAGCATACATCCATTACTGAAAAAAGAATCCCTTGACCAAAACTCTGCTTAATAAGTGATACATCACTGGAATCAACTGGAATCAGGGTGTTAGCACGGACATCATGATCATGCTACTCTCAGATGACAAAACAAAAACCTGCTGACAGATTCACTTTGAGAATATTTTTATTTTTATGACAACTTATCAAAAGTAATAAGTTTGGCTGGAATAAGAAACCTGGAAAATTAAAATATGGTTGTAAAATATTTGTCTTTCACATTTTTTTTACATTTTATATCATGTGTGATTGAACAATTTTAGAGGCTTAATGTTTTGTCTGTCCAGAAAGAAATCATAGTGGTATGTGGGTCGGTGTTGTAAAATTTTTGAACAATAAAGTAAGATCGGATCGTACTTAAAGTGGAACATCTAGGGAAAGGCTTTATACATGTACATATAGGATGGAGTAAAGAGATGAGCCGTGGAGAGGTAGTGGTGGAGTTAAAATAGCTAGAAATGGAGTCACAGAATGCCCACGCAGGGGTGAGATGGTTTATTTGTCATAACAGCTACAGGTGGTCATCAAAAATGCTTATACAAGTTAATTATTACTTATATATGTGCCATGGGCCAAGAATTATATTATTTCCAAAAACAAGTTATGCACTATCCATTGGAACCCAAACACTTCCAAGATCAGGGCTATGAGACCATCAGTGTGGGCCTCTGCAGCTCTGTCCTGAGTGGAGTGGAGGTGCGCATACTCGGCTTCTGCTACATTAATTGTCAATGGGAATGTCAGAGAAATCTGTGTACAACAGTCGGATCCACAGCAAACCATCTCCTCACCCAAGGATAGGGGGACAACTTTTGTTTTTAAACCCCAAAATGTATTCGTCATGCACATGGGTATTTTATGCACTGGTTGTGTACAGAACTGTATTACTATACATAGCTTTTTTTTAACACACTCTACTAATGCATCCCCAGCCAATAACTAGGAGACGCTTACTACTTAAGGCACCTCCTCCTGTTGAGAGGTGCCTGAGCAATGTTTGTGCAAAGTTAGTTTATACTTGCCTGCCTGCTATTAGGTCCCCTTGTCTGCTTTGTCTGATCTGACCCTGCTTTCTTTAACCTGTACTAGTAGCTGTTCTGTCTGCTATCTAAAAACTGCACAGTCTGAACCTGTTCCAGTGGCCGTCCTATCTGCTATCCAAGAACTGCACAGTCTGAAGCTGTCCCAGTGGCTGTTCTGTGTGCTATCCAGAATCTGAACTTGTCCAAGTGGCTGTCCAGTCAGCTGTCAAAAAATTGCGCAGTAATAACCAGCGGCCATCTTATCCTTTCTGGAACATACAATCCAAACCAGCATCTCTGTTCCTTGTGGTCAGCTGCTACTGCTCCAGTCACTGCCCAGAACTGGCACCAGGCAGCTACCTGCCTCACAAGCCTGACCTCATCATCACGTGTATAAGTTGATGCACATCGCAACGATTCCGAATGGCCATGTACAATTAACTGAGTCCATTTCATGGGCATTATGCATTCTCTGTATGTCAAAATATACATCCAAAACCCCTATATGCTCACTTAGAAGTAAAGCAAAAAAAATACCAAAAATATATCTTGTGATAAAGCCAGTAGCAGGCTAAACACTGCAATACAAGTTCTAAACAGAACTGATACATAATAAGCCTTCTGCATGACGTATAAATCTTGGACTTCAGATAATTCTTGGCTACTGCACTTCATGGCACAGACACTGACCTATTTAGATTAAGACAACGGTGCATTTATTTAAAAAAAAAAAACTATATTTTGCATAAAGAAAAACTTTTTTTCATTAGTAACCATGTTATATTAATATTTTATAAATTTTTCATTTACCTACAATACGTTACATATATTTATATAATGTTAAATACTAAGTAAAATTGCTGTTTGTGCAAGTATTAAGACCTGGAAAGGTGCTTAAAGGGGTTATCCCGGATCATTGTTTTTAATTATTCAGTTGAAGATATAGAAAAAAACAAACATCCCCATAATGAACCTACTTAAATCATGTGCTGCCTCTCCACCATGTGACCAGTGCAGCCAATGACTGGGCTCAGCGTTTCTGCTCATGTAGATGTTCAAGCTCACTAATTGGTTGTTAGGAGTCACATGCACTGCAGCTTTTATAAAAGTTGGGAGCAGCAGCGGAGAGGAAGTGCTAGACCTGGGAACGGTAGGTAATGGGGTATTTTTATTTTCTATGTCTACAACTCCATAATATAAATATACATTTTCCAGACAAGCCCTTTAAATAAACCCTTGAGAAGATCTTAGTAGCAGCATGACTTAGGAAGTATACAACATCCCTCTCTAGGGTCAATATTTTGCCTTTCATCTGTTGTTAATACACAATGTCATTTAATTAATGGGCTATATGCATTTTTATACCAGTAGTTTTGTAAATTTTTTTTAACTACATCTAGGATTAAGAGTCAACTTCTAAAATATCATTCTTGTAGAAGCCCCAATTTCAATCTTATGAATGCAAAAAGCGAAAATAAATGTAGTAACAATAGTGTACAAGGAATCAGCGTGGGATGAAGGCTAACTGGTAATAACGAGGAAAATTTCCAAATCCACTCATCAATGGTGTTAAGTCTATTTCTGCTATGTCCACAGGTGACCGTAGACTGAAGTTCTGTAAAATCGTTGTGAAAAACAGAAAAAGCTCCATTCTTGCGAGACCTTCTCCAAGACAGATCCGTTTTCCTGGAGAGTAAAGAAATATTTGAGTAAATCAACTGTGCATTTTCTGACTCCAAAACATTACAAGGTTTAGATCTCTTGCTAATGTAAAGGTACCGTCACACTCAGTGACGCTGCAGCGATATAGACAACGAGCCGATCACTGCAGCGTCGCTGTTTAGGTCGCTGGGGAGCTGTCACACAGACAGCTCTCTCCAGCGACCAACGATCAGGGGAACGACTTCGGCATCATTGAAACTGTCTTCAACGATGCCTAAGTCCCCCTGCAGCACCCAGGTAACCAGGGTAAACATCGGGTTACTAAGTGCAGGGCCGCACTTAGTAACCCGATATTTACCCTGGTTACCATTGTAAAAGTAAAAAAAAAAACACTACATACTCACCTTCTGATGTCTGTCACGTCCCCCGCTGGTGGCTTCCCTCCCTGCACTGAATGTGTCAGCGCCGGCCGGCCGTAAAGCAGAGCACAGCGGTGACGTCACCGCTGCGCTCTGCTTTATGGCTGGCCGGCGCTGACACATTCAGTGCAGGGAAGCCGCCGGCGGGGGACGTGACAGACATCAGAAGGTGAGTATGTAGTGGTTTTTTTTTTACTTTTACAATGGTAACCAGGGTAAATATCGGGTTACTAAGCGTGGCCCTGCGCTTAGTAACCCGATATTTACCCTGGTTACAAGTGAACACATCGCTGGATCGGTGTCACACACACCGATCCAGCGATGACAGCGGGTGATCAGCGACAAAATAAAGTTTTGGACTTCTAGCTCCAACCAGCGATATCACAGCGGGATCCAGATCGCTGCTGCGTGTCAAACACAACGAGATCGCTATCCAGGACGCTGCAACGTCACATATCGTCGTCGTTCTCGCTGCAAAGTCGCTTAGTGTGAAGGTACCTTAACAGTGCCGGAGATCAATGGATATCAGGGACAAGATAAGGGTTAGTCCGAACAGGGTGCAATGTTCTGCTTTTTTTTACTAATTAGTGTTTCCCTCAAGGAGAAGGAGGAGGAGAGGACCTTGTTTTACTGCTGGAGGTTGTGATGGGGATTTTTTTAAGTTTTGTGCATTGGAACAAAAGCTTCTTTTGGGAAATTATGCAATTTTGATACAATTTTTAGTTAGATCTAATCAATTGTAAGTGAAAATGTTTCTCACACTTCACTAAATATAAATTCGGTCAGATGCATTGAAATGAAACTATAGGATTTATTATAGGATCGAATTTTGGTCATGGGATTATTTTATCCCATTAACAATGATTATACTAATATAAAAGTCATTTTTAAGTACTATTATCCAGACTTGTAATCTCATGATATGTAATCAAGTTTCATAAGATGAATTGGAGAATGTTAGCAAATTATATAAAAAAGGATTTTAGAGAAAGATATTCACATTAGTGTTGCAAGTGTTTTCAAAGAATTTATCAGATTAAAGAATTTTACACCCATTTGCTATAGTAGCGGAGTAACACCAGGGGTTGCATCTCTAGGTTGCTTGAGATTTATTTTATTTGTTTTATTTAACAGTTTTCGCCTTTATCGCGACTTGCTGGATGAACTTTCTGTAGGAAGATAGATCTTGTGCAAGCCTAGATAGTAGAGATGAGCGAATATCTTTGTCACCCTCCTTATTCGGCAAGCTATAGAGCTTACCGAACAAGCTGCCATGAGAATCTGGATTCCTGGATCGCTTCTGTTGATCACGTACGAGCACTACAGCTGCATGCTTCGGTGCTTTATGACAGCCACAACACATGCATGAAGAGCCCAACAAACAGATCCCACGGCAGCTTGTTCGGTAAGCGATATAGCTTGCCAAATAAAGAGGGAGCCGAAGATATTCGCTCATCTCTACTAGATAGGTCCACTAGGGTCTTCTCCGCTGTTTTCTTGATAGTATCAAGCCAATGGGTTGCTCTTCTTCCTCTTCGCCTTGTTCCTTGCATTCTTTTGACCATAATGTCCTTTTCCAGTGATTGCTCTCTTTGTATGATGTGTCCAAAGTAGGCAAGTAGTGATGATTCTTGCTTCCAGTGACATTTCTGGCTTGTTAATTGATGTGTTTGTTTTTCTTGCAATCAATGGTATTGATAACATCATTTTTCAAGCACCACATTTCAAAGGCGTCAATTCTTCTGTGTTGTTTCTTTATTGTCCAGGTTTTGCATCCATATGATACCACAGAAAAGGCCAAACTATGTATGAGCCGTGTCTTTGCTACCAATGAAATGTTTCTCAATTTGATGACCTTGTCCAGTGACTATATTGTTGTTTTAACCATAGCTACCCTCATTGAGATACTGTGTATAAATCCACCCTAAATTAATAGCAATACCCTCAACAACTTTAAAGTTCATGATCAATTCTAGCCTCACCATTGTTGCTTAACCCTCTAATATCATGTACTTACCTGATGAGAATGGCATGAATCCATCATTCCGAATGAATTTGCCAGTATCATCCAAGAAATGTCCCGGATTGAACTGATTCGGGTATTTAAACTGTTTCGGATCTCGTAGAACAGAACTAAGCACTGTATAGATGGTTGTACCCTAGAAACAACAATCCAGTTACATAAATAGTGACTATCACAACCATCTATTCTTCTCTATTTAATATCCTTAGATTATTGAGCTGTATCGTAGTTATTACTTATAAACATCGAAAAGCATCACAGAGAGCAGCACCGTTTTACCTGTGGAATAAGAAAATCTCTAAACTTCAAGTCCCGGATCACTTTATGTGGGATTCCCATTGGTATGAGATCAATGTATCTTTGAATTTCATGGATTACTGCATCCATATAGGGCATATGAGGACGATCCTCTGTACATGGAGCCCTGTTTCTTCCAATCACTTTGTCAATCTCTTGATGGATTCGTTCTGTAATGATGGAAGAAAACTCAGGTATAAACTTAAAGATTACTTGAACTAATTAAAGGCCATGGCAACCTTCCTCTTGAGTCACACTTCCAGTAGGGACATTGGCATGTGGCGAAGTCATCAACTGCCATAAAAGTGCCCAGTATCATGACTCTGGACAGGATTATCCAGCCTCTGTCATGTTCAGGGTTAACTTGGATTGCCTCTCTCTGGTTCTGGGACAGCTATTTAATGCTGGTGGTTCCTGGGTCAGGTGTCGGTGATACTTTCGTTTACTAAGTTTGTAGTTGCTGACCCAGGTTACTCATCTGTAATTGCTGTGCCTCAGTGTGTGTGACCTTTGTTGTGTATGATCCGATTCTGTCCCCTGATTCCTGTCTCTGTTTTCTGCTTGGTAAGGATCTGTCCTTCCTGGTTCTCTGACCCCTTGGCTCGTATCGTTTTACTTTTCAGTCTTGTCCCAGTTACCTCGCTCTCGTCTGCCTTTTGACCCTCGGCTCCCCACTGACTACATTGTTGTTCTCTGTCCTGTGCTCCACTCACTCAGCTGTCTCAACGTCCTCTTGCATGGTAGCTCCACCCCTCTGCAATCACGTGACTGTCTAGTCTCAGGTCCTGTGCTTACTGCGTGCCTTAGGTTCTGGACCAGTGCCCACTGCGTGCCTTGCTCCTAACACTTCCGCCCCTCAGCCCGGGGCCTCCTGCTGGCACCATCTAGGCTTTCCACAATGACACTGTCTGTGTCACTACACCCAGTTTTTGCTGAAAATTACTCTTTTTGTGCAAGCTTGTGTCAATTTCGAGACCATCAACCAGTGTATTTCACAGTGTGCAACAGATATGAGTGAACAGGCTACTGGCCACCAATTTTCTAGTAAACCCCTTAAGCCCCGAGGGTGGTTTGCACGTTAATGACCGGGCCAATTTTTACAATTCTGACCACTGTCCCTTTATGAGGTTATAACTTTGGAATGCTTCAACGGATATTGGCGATTCTGACATTGTTTTCTCGTGAGATATTGTACTTCATGATAGTGGTAAAATTTATTCGATATAACTTGTGTTTATTTGTGAAAAAAATGGGCAAAAATTTGGCAAAAATTTTGAAAATTTCACAATTTTCCAACTTTTAATTTTTATGCCCTTAAATCACAGAGATATGTCACTCAAAATACCTAATAAGTAACATTTCCCACATGTCTACTTTACATCAGCACAATTTTGGAACCAAAATTTTTTTTTGTTAGGGAGTTATAAGGGTTAAAAGTTGACCAGCAATTTCTCATTTTTACAACACCATTTTTTTTTAGGGACCACATCTCATTTGAAGTCATTTTAAGGGGTCTATATGATAGAAAATAACCAAGTGTGACACCATTCTAAAAACTGCACCCCTCAAGGTTCTCAAAACCACATTCAAGAAGTTTATTAACCCTTCAGGTGTTTCACAGGAATTTTTGGAATGTTTAAATAAAAATGAACATTTAACTTTTTTTCACACAAAATTTACTTCAGCTTCAATTTGTTTTATTTTACCAAGGGTAACAGGAGAAAATGGACCCCAAAAGATGTTGTACAATTTGTCCTGAGTAAGCCGATACCCCATATGTGGGGGTAAGCCACTTTTTGGGCACATGACAGAGCTCGGAAGCAAAGGAGCGCCATTTGACTTTTCAATGCAAAATTGACTGGAATTGAGATGGGACGCCATGTTGCGTTTGGAGAGCCCCTGATATGCCTAAGCATTGAAACCCCCCACAAGTGACACCATTTTGGAAAGCAGACCCCTTAAGGAACTTATCTAGATGTGTGGTGAGCACTTTGACCCACCAAGTGCTTCACAGAAGTTTATAATGCAGAGCCGTAAAAATAAAAAATCATATTTTTTCACAAAAATGATATTTTCACCCCCAATTTTTTATTTTCCCAAGGGTAATAGAAGAAATTGGACCCCAAAAATTGTTGTGCAATTGGTCCTGAGTACGCTGATACCCCATATGTGGGTGTAAACCATTGTTTGGGTGCATGGCAGAGCTCGGAAGGGAAGGAGCGCCATTTGACTTTTCAATGCAAAATTGACTGGAATTGAGATGGGACGCCATGTTGCGTTTGGAGAGCCCCTGATGTGCCTAAACATTGAAACCCCCCACAAGTGACACAATTTTGGAAAGTAGACCCCTTAAGGAACTTATCTAGATGTGTGGTGAGCACTTTGACCCAACAAGTGCTTCACAGAAGTTTATTATGCAGAGCCGTAAAAATAAAAAATCATATTTTTTCACAAAAATGATCTTTTCGCCCCCAATTTTTTATTTTCCCAAGGGTAAGAAAAGAAATTGCACTGCAAAAATTGTTGTGCAATTTGTCCTGAGTACGCTGATACCCCATATGTTGGTGTAAACCATTGTTTGGGTGCATGGCAGAGCTCGGAAGGGAAGGAGCGCCATTTGACTTTTCAATGCAAAATTGACTGGAATTGAGATGGGACACCATGTTGCGTTTGGAGAGCCCCTGATGTGCCTAAACATTGAAACCCCCCACAAATGACACCATTTTGGAAAGTAGACCCCTCAAGGAACTTATCTAGATGTGTGGTGAGCACTTTGACCCAACAAGTGCTTCACAGAAGTTTATAATGCAGAGCCGTAAAAATAAAAAATCATATTTTTTCACAAAAATGATCTTTTCACCCCCAATTTTTTATTTTCCCAAGGGTAAGAGAAGAAATTAGACCACAAAAGTTGTTGTTCAATTTGTCCTAAGTACAACGATACCCCATATGTGGGGGTAAACCACTGTTTGGGCGCATAGCAGAGCTCGGAAGGGAAGGAGCGCCATTTGACTTTTCAATGCAAAATTGACTGGAATTGAGATGGGACACCATGTCGCGTTTGGAGAGCCCCTGATGTGCCTAAACATTAAAAACCCCCACAAGTGACACCATTTTGGAAAGTAGACCCCCTAAGGAACTTATCTAGATGTGTTTTGAGAGCTTTGAACCCCCAAGTGTTTCACTACAGTTTATAACGCAGAGCCGTGAAAATAATAATTTTTTTTTTTCAGAAAAATGATTTTTTAGTGCCCAGTTTTGTATTTTCACAAGGGTAACAGGATAAATTGGACTCCAAAAGTTGTTGTCCAATTTGTCCTGAGTACGCTGATACCCCATATGTGGGGGGGAACCACTGTTTGGGCGCATGGCAGAGCTCGGAAGGGAAGGAGTGCCATTTGGAATGCAGACTTAGATGGATTGGTCTGCAGGCGTCACGTTGCATGTGCAGAGCCCCTGATGTACCCAAACAGTACAACCCCCCCACAAGTGACCCCATATTGGAAACTAGACCTCCTGAGGAACTTATCTAGATGTGTTTTGAGAGCTTTGAACCCCCAAGTGTTTCACTACAGTTTATAACGCAGAACCGTGAAAATAAAAAAAATTTTTTTTTCAGAAAAATGATTTTTTAGTCCCCAGTTTTGTATTTTCACAAGGGTAACAGGATAAATTGGACTCCAAAAGTTGTTGTCCAATTTGTCCTGAGTATGCTGATACCCCATATGTGGGGGGGAAACCACTGTTTGGGCGCATGGCAGAGCTCAGAAGGGAAGGAGCGCCATTTGGAATGCAGACTTAGATGGATTGGTCTGCAGGCGTCACGTTGCATTTGCAGAGCCCCTGATGTACCCAAACAGTACAACCCCCCCACAAGTGACCCCATATTGGAAACTAGACCTCCTGAGGAACTTATCTAGATGTGTTTTGAGAGCTTTGAACCCCCAAGTGTTTCACTACAGTTTATAACGCAGAGCCGTGAAACTAAAAATGCTTTTTTTTTCAGAAAAATGATTTTTTAGCCCCCAGTTTTATATTTTCACAAGGGTAACAGGATAAATTGGACCCCAAAAGTTGTTGTACAATTTGTCCTGAGTACGCTGATACCCCATATGTGGGGGGGAACCACTGTTTGGGCGCATGGCAGAGCTCGGAAGGGAAGGAGCACCATTTGGAATGCAGACTTAGATGGATTGGTCTGCAGGCGTCATGTTGCAGAGCCCCTGATGTACCCAAACAGTATAAACCCCCCATAAGTGACCCCATATTGGAAACTAGACCTCACAAGGAACTTATCTAGATGTGTTGTGAGAACTTTGAACCCCCAAGTGTTTCACTACAGTTTACAACGCAGTGCTGTGAAAATAAAAAATCCTTTTTTTCCCACAAAAATGATTTTTAGCCCCCCAAATTTTTATTTTCCCAGAGATAACAAGAGAACTTGGACCCCAAAAGTTGTTGTCCAATTTGTCCCGAGTACGCTGATGCCCCATATGTTGGGGTAAACCCCTGTTTGGGCGCACGGGAGAGCTCGGAAGGGAAGGAGCACTGTTTTACTTTTTCAACGCAGAATTGTCTGGAATTGAGATCGGACGCCATGTCGCGTTTGGAGAGCCCCTGATGTGCCTAAACAGTGGAAACTCCCCAATTCTACCTGAAACTAATCCAAACACACCCCTAGCCCTAATCCCAACTGTAACCCTAACCACACCCCTAACCATGACACACCCCTAATTCTAATCTCAACCCTAATCCCAACCGTAAATGTAATCCAAACCCTAACCCTAACTTTAGCCCCAACCCTAACTTTATCCCCAACCCTAACTTTAGCCCCAACCCTATCCCTAACTTTAGCCCCACCCTAACTTTAGCTCCAACCCTAGCCCCAACCCTAACCCTAACCCTAGCTCTAACCCTAGCCCTAACCCTAGCCCTAACCCTAGCCCTAACCCTAGCCCTAGCCCTAACCCTAGCCCTAACCCTAGCCCTAACGGGAAAATGGAAATAAATACATTTTTTTAATTTTATTATTTTTCCCTAACTAAAGGGGTGATGAAGGGGGGTTTGATTTACTTTTATAGTGCTTTTTATATCGGATTTTTATGATTGGCAGCTGTCACACACTAAAAGACGCTTTTTATAGCAAAAAAGTTTTTGCGTCTCCATATTTTGAGACCTATAATTTTTCCGTATTTTGGTCCACAGAGTCATGTGAGGTCTTATTTTTTGCGGGACAAGTTGACGTTTTTATTGGTAACATTTTCAGACATGTGACAGTTTTTGATCACTTTTTATTCCAATTTTTGTGAGGCAGAATGACCAAAAACCAGCTATTCATGAATTTCTTTTGGGGGAGGCGTTTATACCGTTCCACGTTTGGTAAAATTGATAAAGCAGTTTTATTCGTCGGGTCAGTATGATTACAGCGATATCTCATTTATATCATTTTTTTATGTTTTGGCGCTTTTATACGATAAAAACTATTTTATAGAAAAAATAATTATTTTGGCATCGCTTTATTCTGAGGACTATAACTTTTTTTATTTTTTTGCTTATGATGCTATATGGCGGCTCGTTTTTTGCGGGACAAGATGACGTTTTCATCGGTACCATGGTTATTTATATCCATCTTTTTGATCGCGTGTTATTTCACTTTTTGTTCGGCGGTATGATAATAAAGCGTTGTTTTTTGGCTCGTTTTTTTTTTTTTTTTTCTTACGGTGTTCACTGAAGGGGTTAACTAGTGGGACAGTTTTATAGGTTGGGTCGTTACGGACACGGCGATACTAAATATGTGTACTTTTATTGTTTTGTTTTTTTTTAGATAAAGAAATGTATTTATGGGAATAATATTTTTTTTTTTCTTCTTTATTTAGGAATTATTATTATTTTTTTTTTTTTACCATGTGGAAATTTTTTTTTAAACTTTTTTACTTTGTCCCAGGGGGGGACATCACAGATCGCCGATCTGATAGTGTGCACAGCACTCTATCAGTTCGGCGCTCTCAGTCACATCGCTGCAGGCTGCAGCTTTCATCTGCAGCCTGCTCCGGACCCGGAAGTACTCCCTGCAGGACCCGGATGCAGCCCCGCGGCCATTTTGGATCCGGGTCCTGCAGGGAGGAGACGCTCGGTACAAGGTGAGTACATTCCCTTGTACCGATCGTCTCAGGGAAGCACGCAGGGAGCCCCCTCCCTGCGCGATGCTTCCCTGTACCTCCGGTACACCGCGATCATGTTTGATCGCGGTGTGCCGGGGGTTAATGTGCCGGGGGCGGTCCGTGACCGCTCCTGGCACATAGTGCCGGATGTCAGCTGCGATAGGCAGCTAACACCCGGCCGCAATCGGCCGCGCTTCCCCCCGTGAGCGCGGCCGATCGGCTATGACGTACTATCCCGTCACTAGGAATTAAGTCCCAGGTCACCTTGACGGGATAGTACATCATATGGGATTAAGGGGTAAAAGGTACTACTAAAAGTTTTACTAATCTTTCTATAAATGGCCATCAAAATGTTAAACCAAATAAAAATCCTTATACTCACCTCTCTCACCCCTCCTTGTCACACACATTTGGTTCTCAAGGCATCTTCAGATCACCTATGCTAGCATTGAAATCCCCAGGCGTCTAATGCTGGGAGGGTTCTGTGTAAAAACACAAAAGGTCATGGAACTATAATGTTATGGCATGCCCAGCGACCTTGTGTGAGCCTACGCAAAACTCCCCTAGACTCCATCAAAGCCGGATGTCCAGTTCCAGCCTGAAAAATTTTGGGATTTCAGTGCGAGCTTTAGAAATGGTCTGCTCATCTTTACTGATTTGTATTTCAAGGACTTTACTAACCTTCAACTTCTGGATGCTTGAGAAGAATCATCAGTCCATAACGCAGTGTTGTGCTGACAGTTTCTGTCCCAGCGCCAAACAAATCAACTGTGGTATTGACTATGGCTTCCATGTGAAACTCAGTATCAGGTATGCCTTTTTCCTGTGGAAACAAATATAAATATTAAATAATAGATGCCTACAGAAACAATTGCTTGAGAAATCTATAATATTAGAGAGCCCATGCACATTAGATAAAACTTGAACAAAATGGCCAAATTTCACCATAACGAATGACTGTGGGCTGGTTTGGTCAAACGGGTGATCATTAGTTTCGACCAACAATCACCCAATGAATGTTTGTCATCATTCAAAACATTGGTCAAAGCTGTTGGATTTTTTAGGTAATGATCCACACTGGAGACATCATCGGCAGAAAAATCCAATGCTAGCCGTTGTGGTCTCTGATGGTGTTAACAGTAGTGTTGAGCATTCCGATACTGAAATATCATGTATTGACCGATATTCGCGGTATTGGAGTTCCAATACTGAGTTCCGATACTTTTAGTATATCGAATACTGGAATCGGAAGTTCCCATAATGCAATGAGCCAGTTTGATTTAATTCAGCCAATGAGGATCCTAAGAAGTGTGGGCACATCCTGTTATGCATGTTAGGCATGTTAACTAATGGCATGGCTGTGATTGGCTGATGAAATTATGTCATGATGCATTATGAAAGCCCCCGCCGCCATTTTGGGTTTATTCTGCTGTGAATTCAGTTAGGGACAGGACGCTGCTGTTCTGAGGGATAGTTTGAGCTAGCGATTTGCTGTATTGTGCTTTACCCAGGCTCCTTTAGCAACCGCTGTGTGCGAAGCTTTCTTTTGTCTTGCAGTGCTGTTCACGGCTGTCTGCGAGGTCTCTGTGTGTGAGTGCAGCTCACGCTGTAGTGTGTTCTGCAGCTACCTCCAGTTGTAGTCCGCTCAGCGTGCATCACTGCCTCATACATTGTCCTTTTTTGCATTACTGCTGCTCATTTTTCCTGATTTCTCCTATTAGCGTGGTTCCATCTGTATCCAGCTAGATTGCTTGCAAACACTATATAGGAGTAGATAGAGGAGCCTTTCTGCAGCCTTGCAGCGATAGTGCACAGTTCTCTGCACTGTTCACGGCTGTCTGCGAGGTCTCTGTGTGCAGCTCCCGCTGTAGTGTGTTCTTCAACCACCTCCGGTTGTAGTCCGCTCAGCGTGCGTCACTGCCTCATACATTGTCCTTTTTTGCATTAGTGATGCTCATTTTTCCTGATTTTTCCTATTAGTGTGGTTCCATCCGTATCCAGCTAGATTGCTTGCAAAAAACTATATAGGAGTAGAAAGAGGAAACTTTCTGCAGCCTTGTGCCCTGCAGCCCCAGGCAGATAAGAATTAGCCTATTTTTTGGAGCCTTATCTATTGCATTGTAGGTTACCTACCTGCATTGTAATAGCTACAAAAAGTTTGTGATACTATCGGTTTTACATCTTTGGGCACATCCAGTGTCTTTTTGTGAAAAAAACAAAAAGTTAATAAAGTTCACCAAACACTCCACTTTACAGTTGTGTAGGCCACATTAGCTCATATTAAAGTCTAGTCCACACTTTATAAAATTATACCTGTTAGCAGCTGTTCAGGAATAAGCACACTAAGCCCTTAGTACTTTTCTGCCTATCTTTATCAGTCTACCAAGATGAAGAAGGCAGGCAGTAAGGCACGTGGTCGTGCGCGTGGAGTTTCTGCAGGGAGAGGAAGTGGCTATTCTGTGCCTGCTGCGGGCACCAATGACTCAGCATCCCCCAGTTTTACCAGGGAACGGTCCTTTATGCGCAGCTTTGTAGGAGCTCGTCGTACCCCACTGCTGCGGGAGGAACAAATTGAAGCCGTTGTCGGATGGATGGCAGCTAATGCATCGACTTCAATTAGTTCCAGATCCTCTCAGGTCCAGAGCACTGAAGAGCACCCATCTGTCTCTTCACCACCTGCCAAATTGCCCAGGCAGTCAGAGAGCCCTGGACAGGAGCCATCTCTACTTCTGTTCTCTGAATTTCTTGGCTTGGAAAGAGGGGGCCAGCCAAGCAGCATTTGAGAATTTGAAGAAGAGGTAGTAGGCAGGGATGTGCAACAGCTTTGTCTCATTGAATCTGAAGAGGCTGGTGGGCCAGTCCCTATGGTCAGCACACCTCAGTACGCATCTGATGATGAGACTCAGGTGCCACTTTCTGGTGCGTACTGTGCTGTCGAGACTACCCAGGAGAAGCAGTTGTTTGAAGAGGGCAGTGTAGATGATGAGGTCCTTGACCCATCATGTCGTGAGGTACAGGAAGGAGGTGGGAGCAGTTCTGAGGAAGAGATTCCCTGAATGGCCCAAAAAGGAGGAAGAGGGAGGGGGCAGACTTGGTTGCCTGTAGCCTCCACTTTGGCACCCATTAGGAGCATGCATCTTCCAAAACCCAAAACGGGCGCTCCCAAGACTTGCAGTGCCTGGTTCTTTTTTGACACAGTTGCAGACGACATTTGCTTTGTCAAATGCAAGCTGTGCAATCAGAAAGTGAAAAGAGGGAAAAGTGTCAGCAACCTCAATACCACAAATATGTGGAAACAAGTGCGGACCAAGCACGTGGTGGAGTTACAAAGACACACTGAAGATCTAGGCCAACCTACAGCACCACCTACCACCTCTTCAGCTCGCATTGTGGTGTGGGTGTGGTGGGTCCCCGGGTTCTCCCTCTAGATAACTCTACCTCTAATTTATATCTATGCAGTATCTATATGTACTATGTATTATATTGGGTTGTTCAACTGATGTCTTTACATAGTCATCAGTATTTTATGAATGCCATTACTTATATTCATGTCTGATGTTTACATTGATTATGTATTTTCTACTTCTTTTATATGTCTTGTAATTTGTCCTATTTACTTTACACTTACTAAGTGTTGTGGTATGTACCATTTGTATGTTACTGCTGTTACTGCTGTGCTTTGTATACTTTTAGCACTATTTGGTGCATATATATTCTATATATAGAGGTCGTCCCTGTGGTGTTCCCACCTTGCTGCTGCACTTGTGGTTACTGCCCAGTTTTTATGATTATGTGCTCTTTAATAAAGCTTATATATTTTTAAATTACATCTTGGTCTTGTGTGAACGTGTTCTTTTTGGTCTTGATTTATGGTAGTACCTTCAAGGCCCTGTAAGGGATATTATTCGGTGTTTATTTTTTCAGTGCTTTACAAAGCAGCTCAGTGCGACGAGGCAGTGGAGGAAGCTCTGCACAAAGAGGGAGCAGAAGCAGCGCCTCGGCACAAGGCAAGACCAGTATGGCCCAAATGTGGCAACGTTTTGTGTCCCCGCCACAAATGTCTACACCATCACAGATGGCTCCAGTCAGCAGGAGGCAATGTTTCCGTCAGTTGGTGACAGACTACATGTCTTGCCCTCTCAGTGTTCTCTCAGACGGCTCTTCCCCTTCAAGTTTTGGGTCTCTAAGCTCGATACATGGCCAGAGCTTAGCCAGTATGCATTGGAGGTGCTGGCTTGCCCTGCTGCTAATGTATTATCGGAACGCGTCTTTAGTGCCGCAGGTGGTGTACTAAAAGACCGTCTCATGCGACTATCCTCCGATAACGTTGACCGGCTTACTTTTCTGAAAATGAACAAGGCTTGGATCTCGCAGGAATTTGCCAGTCCTCTTCCAGATTAAATAATTGGTCGGCAACAGTTTCCAGGTCTCCTGTTGTGCTCATGTTTCTACCACCTGAACTGTAATCCCTGGGCTCCAACACCGCCAGTAGCTGCTCAGAAGTGCCGTCTGCACAGTCAACACATGCTCCAGTGTTATTGGGGTTCAGTAACTTCAGCTGATCCCCTGCTGTGTGTCCGGCAATTTCTCCTGCTCTGTCCACATTCACACTACTACAGATTTTAAACTTGCTCCAATTAGGCCTCTGACTACACTCTGTTAATAGTATTTAGCCTGGGCTCCAACACCGCCAGTTGCTGCTCAGATGTGTCTTTGGCACGGATACTCCCTCCTGCCCAGCCTGGTTCCAGCATGCCAGCTGTTTCCTGGTAGTGTCAACGTCACTTTGCCTCCAATACATTGTCCTGTCGGGTTGCGGTCAGGTTAGCCGACTCTATGGTGCCTACAGTTTAGGTGCTTCCTATGTGGGCTGCAAGATCTGGCAATTAAGGCTGGTTCCGTAGTACCAATAGGACTAGCACCCCCTGTAGGACTGTGGGTTTCGGTAACTCTGGCCAGCTCACGGCCTTGCAGCTTTTTTTTTTATGTGTACCTTCTGCTGCCTATCTGAGTTCCAGTACCATTAGCTGGTTCTTTGGATGTCAATCTTGAATATGTCCCCCTGGGTTCCAGTAACATCTGCTGGTTCCAGGCAGAACCTTTGGCTTAGGTGCCTCCTTCTCGTTATTCGAGTTCCACCAACGTATGCTGGTCCTTGGTAGTGCGTTCTGGCACAGGTACCTCCTGCTTAGTAACCGGGTTCCAGTACCATCAGTTGGTCCTCGGTAGTTCCATTGGCTCTTGTACCTTCTGCTACCCATCCGGGTTCCAGTACCGTCAGCTGGTTCTCGGCAGTTCCTCAGCCTTCTTGTACCTTCTGCTACATTTCCAACTTCAAGCTTTTTGAAATGGTTTTTGGTAATCACTCTGGATCTCCCTGACGACGATCCTGAAGATGACAACCCTGAAGACCACCCCTGCTGTGTGTCCGGCAATTTCTCCTGCTCTGTCCACATTCACACTACTACTGATTTTAAACTTGCTCCAATTAGGCCTCTGGCTACAATCGGTTTCTAGTATTTTCCCTGGGCTCCAACACCGCCAGTTGCTGCTCAGAAGTGTCTATGGCACAGGTACTCCCTCCTGCCCAGCCTGGTTCCAGCACGCCAGCTGTTTCCGGGTAGTGTCAATGACACTTTGCCTCCAATACGTTGTTCTGTCGGGTTGCGGTCGGGTTAGCTGACTCTATGGTACCTGCAGTTTAGGTGCTTCCTATGTGGGCTGCAGGATCTGGCAATGAAGGCTGGTTCCGTAGTGCCAATAGGACAAGCACCCCCTGTAGGACCGTGGGTTTCGGTAACTCCGGCCGACTCGCAGCCTTGCAACTTTTTTTTCATGTGTACCTTCTGCTGCCTATCTGAGTTCCAGTACCATTAGCTGGTTCTTTGGAAGTCAATCTTGCATATGTCCCCCTGGGTTCCAGTAACTGTCAGCTGGTTCTTGGCAGTTCCTCAGCCTTCTTGTAACTTCTGCTACATTTCCAAGTTCAAGCTTTTTGAATTGGTTTTCGATAATCACTCTGGATCTTCCTGATGATGATTCTGAAGACAACGACCCTAAAGACCACCCCGAAGAAGATGACGACCCCGAAGACGACGACCCTGTAGACGACGACCCTGAAGACCACCCCGAAGAAGACGACGACCCCGAAGATGATGACCCTGAAGACCACCCCGAAGAAGACCAAGAAGATGACCCTGAAGAAGATGACCAAGAGGACAAAGAACAAGAAGACAACCACCAAGATACAGAAGAACAAGAGACAGAAGACCAAGAAGCAGAAGAACAAGAAGCTGCAGAACAAAAAGCAGAAGAACATTAAGCAGAAGACTAAAAATCAGAGCAAAAGATATTGTCTAAATTATTAGCAGAAGAAGACTTAAGGCCCCGGCACACATAGCGATTTACCAACGATCACGACCAGCGATACGACCTGGCCGTGATCGTTGGTAAGTCGCTGTGTGGTCGCTGGGGAGCTGTCACACAGACAGCTCTCTCCAGCGACCAACGATCAGGGGAACGACTTCGGCATCGTTGAAACTGTCTTCAACGATGCCGAAGTCCCACTGTAGCACGCGGGTAACCAGGGTAAACATCGGGTTACTAAGCGCAGGGCCGCGCTTAGTAACCCGATGTTTACCCTGGTTACCAAAAAAAAAACCGTACATACTCACCATCTGATGTCCGTCAGGTCCCTTGCCGTCTGCTTCCTGCTCTGACTGAGTGCCGCCGTACAGTGAGAGCAGAGCGCAGCGGGGACGTCACCGCTGTGCTGTACTTTCACTTTCACTTTGCGGCGCTCAGTCAGTGTGGGAAGCAGACGGCAAGGGACCTGACGGACATCAGATGGTGAGTATGTACTGTTTGTTTTTTTTGGTAACCAGGGTAAACATCAGGTTACTAAGCGCGGCCCTGCGCTTAGTAACCCGATGTTTACCCTGGTTACCAGTGAAGACATCGCTGGATCGGTGTCACACACACCAATTCAGCGATGTCAGCGGGACCTCAACGACCAAAAAAAGGTCCAGGCCATTCCGACACGACCAGCGATCTCACAGCAGGGGCCTGATCACTGGTACGTGTCACACATAGCGAGATCGCTACTGAGGTCGCTGTTGCGTCACAAAACTTGTGACTCAGCAGCGATCTCGCTAGCGATCTCGCTATGTGAGACGGGGCCTTAAGCAGTGCATGGGGGTGAGTCTGTTCCTCCTCGTGGTGCCCCTGGAAAATACCTGCTGCTGCAGGCCAAACTGAACGCGGACAAATCCTGTTGTAAATCTTTTGTGACAGGCAGAACTGAAGGTGTAATATTCAAACTTTTATAGATAACAACTACAGGAATGCCTGTCACAAATAAGAATATGATGAAGAAGAAGAAGAATATGAAGAAGATGAAGAAGTAGAATATGAAGAAGAATAATAGTTCAATAAGGAGAATATGAAGAATGTAAAAAAAAGAATAATAGGAAGAAGGTGAAGAAGAAGAAGAAGATGAATAAGGTGAAGAAGTTGATGAAAAAGATGGTGCTGCTGAGGATGATGAAGGAGAAAGTGTGGGAGAAGTAAAAAAGAAGGTGAAGAGCATGGAAGTAGTGAAACATAAATATCTGACAAAATATAAAAAATCTTAACATAGTCAATATCTTTGTAACTCTAAACGTCTAAAAAAAAAAAATCCTGCTATTCCCTTTGATTGGGCTAAACCTCTATGCCTTTAATGTCTCCTCCACATCCCCCAATACATTCTACATTATTCTTAGTTGTTTTCCTTCATGTAGAATTAACCTACAAGGAAAGAAAGGGTTTATTTTCATTACGATTTTTGTGTTCCATTGACTTGCATTGGTTTCCGGTATTGGAATCAGCGATATCCGATATTTTTTGGGTATCGGTCTGATCCAATCCGATCCGATATTTCCCGATTTTTTTCCTCAACACTAGTTAACAGTCATTGACAAATGATCGTTTATTCAACCATATAACTATTGGTCATGGGCACATTTTCATTTAACCCCTTGAAGACGCAGCCCCTTTTAGTTTTTGCGTTTACGTTTTTCACTGCCCTCCTTCCCAGAGCCATAACTTTTTTATTTTTCCATCAATATGGCCATGTAAGGGCTTATTTTTTGCTGGACGAGTTGTATTTTTGAACGACATCATTAGTTTTACCATGTCTTTGTACTAGACAACGGAAAAAAAATTCCAAGTGTTGTGAAATTGCAAAAAAAGTGCAATCCCACACTTGATTTTTGCTTGGCTTTTTTGCTAGGTTCACTAAATGCTAAAACTGACCTTAATGATACCACTTTTGTGCAGATACGTTCTTTTGATCGCCCATTATTGCATTTTAATGCAATGTCGTGGCGACAAAAAAAAAGGAATTCTGGCGTTTTTAATTTTTTTCTCGCTAGGCTGTTTAGCGATCAGGTTAATCCTTTTTTTTAATTGATAGATCGGGTGATTCTGAACGCGGCGATACCAAATATATGTTTGTTTGTATTTTTAATTGTTTTATTTTGAATGGGGCGAAAAGGGGGTGATTTAAACTTTTATATATTTTTTATTTTTTTCATATTTTTTAAAACATTTTTTTTCAACTTTTGCCATGCTTCAACGGCCTCCATGGGAGGCTAGAGGCTGGCACAACTGGATCGGCTTAGCTACATAGGAGCGATCATCAGATCGCACCTATGCAACTGAATTACAGGCTTGCTATGAGTGCCGATCACCTATGGTTGTCATGCCGATGCATCGCTGACCCCCGATCACATGACGGGGTCGGCGATGCTCGCATTTCCGGCCCGATGGCTGGAACCGGTAGTTAAATGCCACTGTCAGCGTTTGACAGCGGCATTTAACTAGTTAATAGCGGCGGGTGGATCGCGATTCCACCTGCCGCTATTGCGCGCACATGTCAGCTGTACAAACTAGCTGACATGTCGCGACTTTGATGTGGGCTCAGCGCCGGAGCCCACATCAAAGGGGGAGGCACGACATGCGCAGTACATGTACGTTGCATGTCGTGAAGGGGTTAATATTTATGGAGACGTATACTGGACAATATAATCAGTCTTCCCGGTCATAGCGGAATGTTGCCAACCATCCAGAAACTCGTGGTCAAGCCCTTAAAACTTATTTCTCTGTCTGCAAAAATAAATCGATGCGTTTGTTATCTTATTGTATTTGGATACATTTGTTTAGATTATTATGACTGTAATTATAATTTACAGCTTACTCTGAACGCTGCTAATGTTGTCATATTAGAATTATGGGCTGTAGACAAGAATCATTTATAATTTTAATGATTTAATATGGCTTTTCACAGTTGGTTATCTGTGATTTTTATTACGTGGTGCAACCCCCCCCCCCCCACAAAAAACCAACTTTGCCACACTGACGTAGCCTTGATATGGTTTAGACCAATTATTAGACACCAAACATTATTAAAAATCTTTACATTACCTAAGTTATGTAAGACAAAGTCAAGGTTAGATTCTGCATTATCCTGGGCAACACTTTGTATATCAATATCTTGGTCAAGGAGAATTCTTGGTGCTCTTTCCCCACTCCCCACATAAACACTTTATTATCCAGGACTTGGGCCATGTGCCCATCCAGTGCTCCCTCACCCAGGTTCCTAAGTACAATCTATGGACTGACCTTACCTGTTCCATCTTAATAAGGAAACAGTCAATAAAATCCCGAGGATCATTGGGGTCTAAAGTTTCCTTATGCATTTCCACACGTTTTCCAATAACTTCCTGAATGCTATCAATGGCATTAAAAAGTTTATGATGAGGCCCGGGCATCTTTGCTACAATTTTTGGATAGACATTGTACATCTGAAAGAAATTAATGTAGTAAAGTCATAGCTTGTAGAGCTTTCCATTAACATCTTTCAGGACTGGAAGTAAACCCTTCCTTACCTGTCCCCAAACGGAGCTAAAACCTTTAAAAATTTCATTCAGGAGGCCCAAAAGCTTCAGAAATTCTTTGTCCTCATATTCAAATCGATCTCCAAATACCACTGAACAGATGACATTAGAGACCGCTTTGGCAAAGAAGAATGTCGGATCCAATGGTTGGGCTGTTACGGGAGAAGAGGCAATTATATTTAGGACTTTATTTTGTTCTAGTTTTTGAGGACTTGCAGCAGGGTGTGTGATGGCTGCCATGAACAGAACATTACAGAATGGTAACAAAATATTCCCATCTGCAGAAAATTAAGGAGTAAATGTTCCTGTTCAAGAAAGTAGGTATTAGCAGAAGAGCTATATTTCGAGTGTTTTCTGTGTGTATCGTGTCTCTATCTTACCTTATGCAGATAGCTATATTTTAACACTGTCAACCCACTCACTCTCTAAACTATAGTAAATTGTCTCTGCTCATTCTTTCCCAGTCTACACAGTAAATCTAATAAGTGAGCTATAGATAATACGGTGTCTCAGATTTAACAATCTGCTTTAGTAGGGTATCTGGAAACTGTTTCAAGTTTTTTTTACTAGAATGGTCATATAAAAATATAAATACTTATTAACATATTATATCAATTATAGAACAATTTTCTTCTAAGCATGTTTTCTTTAGTGGTGCGTATTTTGATGTTGTTCTCACCATTGCTCTTTCGAAATTCTTCCACAAGAAATTGGGCCTCTTCTTGAATTCTCTGTTCAATGCTTCTTTTACCCATTCCAAAGTTCCTTAATGTCATCAGAGAAAAACGGCGCAGCTGTCTCCAGCGCTCACCATTACTGCCTATCACCCCTGTAAAAGTAAATAGTATTACTTGTAGCAAAATCAATGACTTAAGGAAACTGTAAGAAACCAATAAAAGCGAATGTTCCACCCTCAATATTTCATAGCAGCTCTGGGATCACTTACACTATTTCTCAGTACCCAGGCGGCATTAGGAGCTGGGCTTGTTTGCCATTTCCATACCTGTAGCCCTGAATGAACAGATCCATTTATTCTCAACTTAAATAAAGCATCCCCCAGTCACCTCACCTAGTGGATGGTGAAATGGAGCCTTATATTTTCCACTAACATTTATAGCATACTTTGGGAATATGTGAAAAATATGCAAACCCTTATTTTAATTGTAGTGTGTCCTCAGAAAATTAAATATTATTTAAACTAGAATGTTAATTGTATTGACCACAAAGTATAGAAAGGAATGGCACCAGGCGAGAAAATGATTCGATACCCGGATTAGGGTTCCATTGAAGACACAAGTGGCACATGTGTTGCAGCAATATGCGGGTGGTGCTCAACAATGAAGTATATGTAAATCCGAGAACAGAAAAAGAAGTGGCACTCACCCCAATGTTGCTGTGAATCAAAGTCCTTTATTCATGTCATGCTGTAATGGACATAATACGGAGAGGCGGCTGGTAGAGGAAAAGGTGCAGGGGAGAGGAAAGGACAACGGCCGTTTCGCGCTTGTGCGCTTCCACGGGTCCAGGTGCATGAATTAAAAACGTCATATCCTATATAGGAATCTAGACGACTAAATACATACAGGTGAGTGATAAAAACAACACTAATTATAAACACCAAATAACACGTATAGACGTCTTGAATATTTTTCATAGAAAGTTACATTTACCGGACGATAGCTTTACAAAATGAATATATAATTTTTTTACAAAAAAATGGTCATATCAAGTTTGTCGTTTAGTCCGATAGGTCCCTGTGCGTTAGTTTCCATAATCCACTTAGCTTCGCATTGAAGTAGCAATTTTTTGCGATCCCCCCCATTAAGCGGAGTGCTAACTGTTTCAAGACCCGCAAATCGTAGAACATTTGGGTTTGCATTATGCATCTCCCGCATATGTTTAATGAATCGGGGGCAACCCTTACCGGATGCAACGGAATTATAATGTTCTCTGAATCTGTGAAACATGGGACGTATGGTTTTCCCGATATAGAAAAAGTGGCAGGGACAACGAATAAGGTAAACTACGTACTGGGTTTTACATGTAACTAATTGCCGGACTGTATGACAAACAGGACCAATGTGAATAGGATTGTCGAGGAGTCTAAGATGGCAGAAACTACAACTCCCACATTTATGATTACCAGTAGGTTGTAATTTTTTCAACCAATTCTTTTTTGTGGGCGCCAATCGTTTTTTAACCAAAAGATCTCCTAAATTTGTCGTGCGTTTATATGCGAAAGTAGGGTGATTAACCAATACTGAGGATAATTCTCTATCATTCTGCAAAATGTGCCAGTTTTTATTTATAGCCGCATAAATTTCTTTATCCATTGGGCTATGTGTAAAGGTAAATACGAATTTTGTGTTTTTATCCGTTCTCTCGCTACGAGCGGTTGTAGACCTTTTACGATTTCTTAATAAATCTGATTGTGTTAGTTTCATCACCCTGCTTTCGGCTTTTGACAAAATTTTGGAGGGGTAATTTCTCTTAAGAAGATTAGTTTTGAGTTCGGTTATTTGCTTTTTAAAAATTGCGTCGTTATTATTGATTTTTCTATAGCGAATCATTTGGCTATAGGGTATACTATTCCTTGTATGGAAAGGATGAGCGCTATTAAAATGAAGTATGCTATTAGTTGCAGTAGGTTTTTTATGTACCGATGTATTTATTATTCCTTCTGTTATATCAATTTTCACATCGAGGAATTCAAGCGAATCACCTCCAAAACAAGCTGTGAATTGCATATTGTCCTCATTGATAGAATTAAGGTGGGCAGTAAAGTCAAGGAAATCGTTTTTTGTACCATCCCACACGATAAAAATATCGTCCGCAAATCTGTGGTACGCCCGTATAAAGTGCAGAAACGGATTGGTAACGGAAGTGATATATTTTTCTTCAAAGACCGCTAAAAATAAATTTGCAAAAACGCATGCAACGGGCGTGCCCATTGCGGTTCCTGTGCATTGCAGGAACCATTTATCACCAAATTTAAATGCGTTGTGTGCCAAAATAAATTGCAAACTCTCAGAAATTAATTCAATAAAATCACGATCTTTGTCAGTGTTGAGCAGAATCGTTCGAATGGCATCAATGCCTTTATCATGCGGAATCCTTGTATATAAGTTCACAATGTCTATTGAGACCAGAGAGAAGGTTGGTTGCCAATCTAAAGTTCGTAAAGCTGATAAAAAATCCCCCGAGTCTTTCACAAAAGATGGAATCTTACGCAGCAGTGGTTTGAGTAACCAATCGAGGAATTTGGACAGGGGTTCTGTTAGGGATCCAATCCCTGATATTATAGGGCGTCCCGGTGGTCGAGTAGCATTCTTGTGAATTTTAGGTAAACTGTACCAATTTGGAGTGATGGGAAATTCTGGTAAAAGTTTTTCTGCTTTACTTTTAAGTAATATACCTTTGGTTACATATTTATTAAGCAATAAACGTAATTTCTCCTTAAATTTAAAGGTAGGATTATGATCCAAAGAGGTATAGGTGACTGTATCATTCAATTGGGACAAAGCTTCCTCGACATAGTATTCTCTATCGAGAATAACTATATTGCCACCCTTGTCCGCTTTCCTGATGATTATATCATCCCACTGTTGCATTTCACGTATTGCTTGTTCCTCATTATATGATAAATTTTTTTGTGGCTGACGATACAAGATAGCTTCCACGTCTTTTAAAACAAGTTCCTGAAATAAATCAACGACGTTTCCCGGAGAAATGGGGGGCATATAAGTTGATTGTATACCACCTTTAAACGGTTCAATGTTGACTGAGATGTCAAAATTAATATCCGGATTCTGTGTTATAGTAGTAGATTCACTCAGGCCGGCTAAAAGCCACACATCCTCGATATCTTTTAGATTTGCCGGCGGGAAAGCCACGAAACCCAAATTTCCAATGGAGACTGGAGTTTCTGTAGAAGCAGTGGAGAAAGTTTTTTTATTTTTGGTGTTTGAAAAAATTTTTTTTAAATGTAGCTTCCTTGTGGCTTTAAATAAGTCAATTTTAAATTCGGTTAGATTGAATTCTCCCGGAATACAAAAGTTCAAACCACGCGATAACACATTTTTTTGTTCCGGAGTCAGTGTTTTTTTGGACAAATTTATAATCTGGAGCTCATTGGTGCTAGATACCTGTTTGCGTTTTCTTTGTCCATCTATTTTTCCGTCCTCCTCGTCGGGTCTTTTTTCTAAAGGGACATCTACCCGCATGGATGCTGTTGCAGAGTCAATATTCTCAATTGATTCCTCCACACCGCTAGAATCAGAATCCGTCACCCATCCGTCTCTTTGTGATTTACGCTTATTAAATTTCCTAGGAGGTTGGTTTCTTTGAAAGTTTTTTCTTTTATTTTTATTCCATGAAAAAATCTGCCCTGAAGCAAAATCATTTTTATCTCTCAAAAATTTCTCTTTTTTCTTTTGTTTAGTCTCTATCTGTATTAAAACCAGTTTTTTATCAAGTTTTTTGAGAAAAGCTTTATTTTGTGTGTCTGTCACACGTGAACTTAATTCTTGTTTCGCGCCATCCAACTGCTCACATAGGGTAGTATATTCTTTCTCATTTTGAGTGATGACTAATGCCAAAAGATTGCGTGAACATTGCAAATGAATTTCTTGCCAAGCTTTTTGAAATGTTTCATCTCCAAAAAATTGTGAAATGTCTTTATAAACGCGAAGACCCCTCGGAACACGTCCACAATCCACGTATGATTTCAGTGACTTAATAGTCCAGTAAAGTCTAATCTCTCTCTCAGCTAGAGAGTATATTTTAGATTCGAGTGTTTTGGTGCTAATTAGTGAAAGTTCATCTTTATGGTTTAGTCGTCTAGATTCCTATATAGGATATGACGTTTTTAATTCATGCACCTGGACCCGTGGAAGCGCACAAGCGCGAAACGGCCGTTGTCCTTTCCTCTCCCCTGCACCTTTTCCTCTACCAGCCGCCTCTCCGTATTATGTCCATTACAGCATGACATGAATAAAGGACTTTGATTCACAGCAACATTGGGGTGAGTGCCACTTCTTTTTCTGTTCTCGGATTTACATATACTTCATTGTTGAGCACCACCCGCGTATTGCTGCAACACATGTGCCACTTGTGTCTTCAATGGAACCCTAATCCGGGTATCGAATCATTTTCTCGCCTGGTGCCATTCCTTTCTATACTTTGTGGTTTTTGCATTTACTTTTGGACTATTTGGAATTGAGCACAGGCAAAAAGAAAAAGATCGTTACATATTCGATTATATTATTTCATTCACAATGGAAACCAGTCATGAAGATCTCATGGATTCTGACACAGGCACTTTATCGGAGTCTGGTTTATTGGCTGGTAGAGCAGGTGCAGACGAGTTCTTTATGGACTGCAACCATAAAGATGAACTTTCACTAATTAGCACCAAAACACTCGAATCTAAAATATACTCTCTAGCTGAGAGAGAGATTAGACTTTACTGGACTATTAAGTCACTGAAATCATACGTGGATTGTGGACGTGTTCCGAGGGGTCTTCGCGTTTATAAAGACATTTCACAATTTTTTGGAGATGAAACATTTCAAAAAGCTTGGCAAGAAATTCATTTGCAATGTTCACGCAATCTTTTGGCATTAGTCATCACTCAAAATGAGAAAGAATATACTACCCTATGTGAGCAGTTGGATGGCGCGAAACAAGAATTAAGTTCACGTGTGACAGACACACAAAATAAAGCTTTTCTCAAAAAACTTGATAAAAAACTGGTTTTAATACAGATAGAGACTAAACAAAAGAAAAAAGAGAAATTTTTGAGAGATAAAAATGATTTTGCTTCAGGGCAGATTTTTTCATGGAATAAAAATAAAAGAAAAAACTTTCAAAGAAACCAACCTCCTAGGAAATTTAATAAGCGTAAATCACAAAGAGACGGATGGGTGACGGATTCTGATTCTAGCGGTGTGGAGGAATCAATTGAGAATATTGACTCTGCAACAGCATCCATGCGGGTAGATGTCCCTTTAGAAAAAAGACCCGACGAGGAGGACGGAAAAATAGATGGACAAAGAAAACGCAAACAGGTATCTAGCACCAATGAGCTCCAGATTATAAATTTGTCCAAAAAAACACTGACTCCGGAACAAAAAAATGTGTTATCGCGTGGTTTGAACTTTTGTATTCCGGGAGAATTCAATCTAACCGAATTTAAAATTGACTTATTTAAAGCCACAAGGAAGCTACATTTAAAAAAAATTTTTTCAAACACCAAAAATAAAAAAACTTTCTCCACTGCTTCTACAGAAACTCCAGTCTCCATTGGAAATTTGGGTTTCGTGGCTTTCCCGCCGGCAAATCTAAAAGATATCGAGGATGTGTGGCTTTTAGCCGGCCTGAGTGAATCTACTACTATAACACAGAATCCGGATATTAATTTTGACATCTCAGTCAACATTGAACCGTTTAAAGGTGGTATACAATCAACTTATATGCCCCCCATTTCTCCGGGAAACGTCGTTGATTTATTTCAGGAACTTGTTTTAAAAGACGTGGAAGCTATCTTGTATCGTCAGCCACAAAAAAATTTATCATATAATGAGGAACAAGCAATACGTGAAATGCAACAGTGGGATGATATAATCATCAGGAAAGCGGACAAGGGTGGCAATATAGTTATTCTCGATAGAGAATACTATGTCGAGGAAGCTTTGTCCCAATTGAATGATACAGTCACCTATACCTCTTTGGATCATAATCCTACCTTTAAATTTAAGGAGAAATTACGTTTATTGCTTAATAAATATGTAACCAAAGGTATATTACTTAAAAGTAAAGCAGAAAAACTTTTACCAGAATTTCCCATCACTCCAAATTGGTACAGTTTACCTAAAATTCACAAGAATGCTACTCGACCACCGGGACGCCCTATAATATCAGGGATTGGATCCCTAACAGAACCCCTGTCCAAATTCCTCGATTGGTTACTCAAACCACTGCTGCGTAAGATTCCATCTTTTGTGAAAGACTCGGGGGATTTTTTATCAGCTTTACGAACTTTAGATTGGCAACCAACCTTCTCTCTGGTCTCAATAGACATTGTGAACTTATATACAAGGATTCCGCATGATAAAGGCATTGATGCCATTCGAACGATTCTGCTCAACACTGACAAAGATCGTGATTTTATTGAATTAATTTCTGAGAGTTTGCAATTTATTTTGGCACACAACGCATTTAAATTTGGTGATAAATGGTTCCTGCAATGCACAGGAACCGCAATGGGCACGCCCGTTGCATGCGTTTTTGCAAATTTATTTTTAGCGGTCTTTGAAGAAAAATATATCACTTCCGTTACCAATCCGTTTCTGCACTTTATACGGGCGTACCACAGATTTGCGGACGATATTTTTATCGTGTGGGATGGTACAAAAAACGATTTCCTTGACTTTACTGCCCACCTTAATTCTATCAATGAGGACAATATGCAATTCACAGCTTGTTTTGGAGGTGATTCGCTTGAATTCCTCGATGTGAAAATTGATATAACAGAAGGAATAATAAATACATCGGTACATAAAAAACCTACTGCAACTAATAGCATACTTCATTTTAATAGCGCTCATCCTTTCCATACAAGGAATAGTATACCCTATAGCCAAATGATTCGCTATAGAAAAATCAATAATAACGACGCAATTTTTAAAAAGCAAATAACCGAACTCAAAACTAATCTTCTTAAGAGAAATTACCCCTCCAAAATTTTGTCAAAAGCCGAAAGCAGGGTGATGAAACTAACACAATCAGATTTATTAAGAAATCGTAAAAGGTCTACAACCGCTCGTAGCGAGAGAACGGATAAAAACACAAAATTCGTATTTACCTTTACACATAGCCCAATGGATAAAGAAATTTATGCGGCTATAAATAAAAACTGGCACATTTTGCAGAATGATAGAGAATTATCCTCAGTATTGGTTAATCACCCTACTTTCGCATATAAACGCACGACAAATTTAGGAGATCTTTTGGTTAAAAAACGATTGGCGCCCACAAAAAAGAATTGGTTGAAAAAATTACAACCTACTGGTAATCATAAATGTGGGAGTTGTAGTTTCTGCCATCTTAGACTCCTCGACAATCCTATTCACATTGGTCCTGTTTGTCATACAGTCCGGCAATTAGTTACATGTAAAACCCAGTACGTAGTTTACCTTATTCGTTGTCCCTGCCACTTTTTCTATATCGGGAAAACCATACGTCCCATGTTTCACAGATTCAGAGAACATTATAATTCCGTTGCATCCGGTAAGGGTTGCCCCCGATTCATTAAACATATGCGGGAGATGCATAATGCAAACCCAAATGTTCTACGATTTGCGGGTCTTGAAACAGTTAGCACTCCGCTTAATGGGGGGGATCGCAAAAAATTGCTACTTCAATGCGAAGCTAAGTGGATTATGGAAACTAACGCACAGGGACCTATCGGACTAAACGACAAACTTGATATGACCATTTTTTTGTAAAAAAATTATATATTCATTTTGTAAAGCTATCGTCCGGTAAATGTAACTTTCTATGAAAAATATTCAAGACGTCTATACGTGTTATTTGGTGTTTATAATTAGTGTTGTTTTTATCACTCACCTGTATGTATTTAGTCGTCTAGATTCCTATATAGGATATGACGTTTTTAATTCATGCACCTGGACCCGTGGAAGCGCACAAGCGCGAAACGGCCGTTGTCCTTTCCTCTCCCCTGCACCTTTTCCTCTACCAGCCGCCTCTCCGTATTATGTCCATTACAGCATGACATGAATAAAGGACTTTGATTCACAGCAACATTGGGGTGAGTGCCACTTCTTTTTCTGTTCTCGGATGTTAATTGTATTGTTTTACAATATCACAATATTTATTAAAAACTAGGGATGGGTGAACTCGAACTGTAAAGTTCGGGACCGTACCAAACACATAGTGTTCGGTTACATGGTCCTGAACACGGATTTCCATGTGCAACCCGTGTTACAGTTCGGGTCAAGTTCCGGCTGTAATAAAAAGCATAAAATTAATAATAAACATTATAATTATACTTATCTGTCCAGCGATGCGTCTTCCGGTCCCGCTGTCTCCCGGCCGCATATGCTTCCAGGGCCGTTCATTACCTTCCACCGGTAATCATTGCACTCGGCAGTCTTCGGCTTTTTCCGGCAGTGTTCGTGTGGTGACGTCACTGCTAGTGTGGAGCGATACCTTCCGATATCGGAAAATATCAGATCAGATTGGATCGGACCGATACCAAAAAAATATCGGATATCGCCGAATCCGATACCAGAAACCAATGCAAGTCAATGGGACACAAATATCGGAATGAAAATAAACCCTTTCTTTCCTTGTAGGTTAATTCTACATGAAGGAAAACAGCTAAAAATAATGTAGAATGTATTGGGGGATGTGGAGGAGACATTAAAGGCATAGAGGTTTAGCCCAATCCTATGTTAAGCTTTTTTATATTTTGTCAGATATTTACGTTTCACTACTTCCATGCTCTTAACCTTCTTTTTTACTTCTCCCACACTTTCTCCTTCATCATCCTCAGCAGCACCATCTTTTTCATCAACTTCTTCTTCACCTTATTCATCATCTTCTTTTTCACCTTCTTCCTATTATTCCTTTTTTTACATTCTTCATATTCTTCTTATTCAACTATTATTCTTTTTCATATTCTACTTCTTCATCTTCTTCATATTCTTCTTCATCATATTCTTATTTGTGACAGGCATTCCGGTAGTTGTTATCTATAAAAGTTTGAAGATTACACCTTCCATTCTGCCTGTCACAAAAGATTTACAACAGGATTTGTCCGCGTTCAGTTTGACCTGCACCAGCAGGTATTTTCCAGGGGCACCACGAGGAGGAACGGACTTACCCCCATACACTGCTTAGTCTTCTTCTGCTTATAATTTAGATATCTATTGCTCTGATTTTTAGTCTTATGCTTAATGTTCTTCTGCAGCTTCTTGTTCTTCTGCTTCTTGGTCTTCTGTATCTTGGTGGTTGTCTTCTTGTTCTTTGTCCTTTTGGTCATCTTTTTCAGGGTAATCTTCATGGTCTTCTTCGGGGTGGTATTCCGGGTCGTCGTCTTCTGGGTCGTCGTCTTCTTTGAGGTGGTCTTCTGGGTCGTCTTCTCCAGGGTCGACGTTTTTGGGGTCATCGTCTTCTTTGGGGTGGTCTTCAGGGTCGTCATCTCCAGGGTCGTCATTTTCGGGGTCATCGTCTTCTTCGGGGTGGTCTTCAGGGTTGTCGTCTTTAGAGTCGCCGTTAGGGAGATCCAGAGTGATTGCCAAAAACCATTTCAAAAAGCTTGAACTTGGAAATGTAGCAGAGGGTGCAAAAAGGCTGAGGAACTGCCGAGAACCAGCTGACGGTACTGGAACCCAGAGGGGTAACCGAAGGTACAAGAGCCAATGGAACTACTGAGGACCAGCTGATGGTACTGGAACCCGGTTACTAAGCAGGAGGTACCCGTGCCAGAAAGTGCTACCAAAGACTACCAGACGTTGGTGGAACTCGGACAACGAGAAGGAGGCACCTAAGCCAAAGGCTCTGCCTGGAACCAGCTGACGGTACTGGAACCCAGATGAGAAGCAGAAGGTACAAGACCCAATGGAACTATCGAGGACCAGCTCATGGTACTGGAATCCAGTTACTAAACAGGAGGTACCTGCGCCAGAATGCACTACAAAGACTACCAGACATTGGTGGAACTCGGATACCAAGAAGGAGGCACCTAAGCCAAAGGCTCTGGCAGGCTGGGCAGGAGGGAGAACCCGTGCCAAAGACACTGCCGAGAACCAGCTGACGGTACTGGAACCCGGATGGGTAGCAGAAAGTACAAGAGCCAATAGAACTACCGAGGACCAGCTGATGATACTGGAACCCGGTTACTATGTAGGAGGTACCCATGCCAGAAAGCACTACCAAGGAGCAACAGATGTTGGTGGAACTTGGATACCGAGAAGGAGGCACCTAAGCCAAAGGCTCTGCCTTGAACCAGCTGATGGTACTGGAATCCACGGGGACCTATTCAAGATTGACTTCCAAAGAACCAGCTAATGGTGTTGGAACTCAGATAGGCAGCAGGAGGTCCACATTAAAAAAAAAAGTTGCAAGGCAGCGAGCCGGCCGCAGTTACCAAAACTCACAGTCCTACAGGGGGTGCATGTCTTATTGGCACTACGGAAGCAGCCTTCATTGCCAGATCCCGCAGCCCACATAGGAAGCACCTAAACTGCAGGCACCATAGAGTAAGCTAACCCGACCGCAACCCGACAGAACAACGTATTGGAGGCAAAGTGACGTTGACACTACCCGGAAACAGCTGGCGTGCTGGAACCAGGCTGGGCAGGAGGGAGTACCTGTGCCAAAGACACTTCTGAGCAGCAACTGGCAGTGTTGGAGCCCAGGGATTACAGGAGAAACAGAGTGTAGCCAGAGGCCTAATTGGAGCAAGCTTAATATCTGTAGTAGTGTGAGTGTGGACGGAGCAGGAGAAATTTCTGGACACACAGCAGGGGATCAGCTGACGTTACTGAACCCCAATAACACTGGAGCATGTGTTGACTGTGCAGACGGCACTTCTGAGCAGCAACTGGCAGTGTTAGAGGACAGGGTCAATGCTAGAAACAGAGTGGAGGCAGAGGCGTAATTGGAGCAAGTTTATAATCTGTAGTAGTGTGAGTGTGGACAGAGCAGGCGAAATTGCTGGACACACAGCAGGGGATCAGCTGTTACTGAACCCCAATAACACTGAGGCATGTGTTGACTGTGCAGATGGCATTTCTGAGCAGCAACTGGCAGTGTTGGAGCCCAGGGATTACAGTTCAGGTGGCAGAAACATGAACACAACAGGAGACCTGGATACTGTTGCCAACAAATTATGTATTCTGTAAGAGGACTGGCAAATTCCTGCGAGATCCAGGCCTTGTTCATTTTCAGGAAAGTAAGCCGGTCAATGTTATCGGAGGATAGTCGCATGCGACGGTCTGTTAGTACACCACCTGCGGCACTAAATATGCATTCCGATAATACACTAGCAGCAGGGCAAGCCAGCACCTCCAATGCATACTGGCTAAGCTCTGGCCATGTATCCAGCTTAGAGACCCAAAACTTGAAGGGGGAAGAGCCGTGTAGGAGTACACTGAGAGGGCAAGACATGTAGTCTGTCACCATCTGACAGAAACGTTGCCTCCTGCTGACTGGAGCCATCTGTGATAGTATAGGCATTTGTGGCGGGAACACAAAACTTTGCCACATTTGTGCCATACTGGTCTTGCCTTGGGCTGAGGCACTGCTTCTGCTCCCTCTTTGTGCAGAGCTTCCTCCACTGCCTCAATTCACTGAGCTGCTTTGTAAAGCACTAGCAGCACTGCTCTCCATTGGAATGGAGAACATGATGGAATGCACCAGTGTGTCTTGGTACTCCCACATTTTACGCTCCTGGTTCAACGGTGTTATGAGGCTTTGCAAGCTGTCCCGGTAGCGAGGATCTAGGAGGGTGTACACCCAATAATCAGCCATGTTGAGAATGTGGGCGATGCAGTGGTCGTTTCTCAGGCACTGCAGCATGAAATCAGCCATGTGCTGCAGACTGCCAACTGGCCAAGAAACGCTGTCCCCTGCATGAGGCTTCATCTCTGCCTGCTCTGCATCACCCCACCCTCACTCTACATACTGATTACTAGAGCATTGTGTTCCTCCCTCCTCTGGACAGATGTCTTCCTCCTCCATTGACTCCTCCTCATCCTCCTCACAAAGTGTCCCCTGCCTAGGCCTTTGTGAGGAACCACGTTGCGCAGACTGTCCAGAAGCAGATGGCATTTGTGACTCCTCATCCTCCACCTCTTCCACATCCTCCCTTAGTGCTTGCAGTGTTTTTTCAAGCAGGCAGCTAATGGGGATAGTCATGCTGACTAGTGCATCTTCTGCACTCTCCATCCGCGTGGAATCATCGAAGGCACGCAAAACGTGGTAGATGTCCTTCATAGAGGCCCACTCAGTGGTGGTGAAGTGTGAACGGTGCGCAGTGCGGCTTGTTTGCGCCTGATGCAGCTGGTACTCCATTACTGCTGCCTGCTGCTCACACAACCTCTCCAACATATGTAACATTGAATTCCTCCTGATGGGTAGTGTTGTGAATTCTGTTCTCGAACTCCTTCCTGTGGTCATGAATGGTACTTCGGCGAGTTCTGTCCGTGGACTCCCTCTGGTGGCTGTAAGTGGAACTGCTGGTTCTGAGGTTGTTTCCTCAGCTGCCCTCGTTTGCGGCTAGGCTGGCTTCTCTATTTAACTCCACTCAGATCGTTACTCCATGCCAGCTGTCAATGTATCAGTACTGGTTCAGATCTCTCTCGGATCTTTCTGATGACCTGTCTACTCCAGCAGAAGCTAAGTCCCTGCTAGTTCATTTGTTGTTCATTGTGTACTAAATATATTTCTTAGTACTTGCTAAGTTCTAGTCCAGCTTGCTAACATGATATTGCCTTGCTAGCTGGAAGCTCTGGGCTGCAGTGTGGCACCTCCGCACCGTGAGTCGGTGCGGGGGGTCTTTTTGCACACTCTGCGTGGCTTTTTGTAGTTTTTTGTGCTGACCGCATAGATCCCTTTCCTATCCTCAGTCTATTTAGTAAGTCTGGCCTCCTTTGCTGAAACCTGTTTCATCCCTGTGTTTGTGACTTTCCTCTTAACTCACCGTTAATATATGTGGGGGGCTGCCTTTACCTTTGGGGAATTTCTCTGAGGCAAGGTAAGGCTTATTTTCCTATCTTTAGGGGTAGTTAGCTCTTATTCTGTGAAGAGGCGTCTAGGGAGAGTTAGGTACGCTCCACAGCTATTTCTAGTGTGTGTGTTATAGGATTAGGATTTGCGGTCAGCAGAGTTCCCACTTCCCAGAGCTTGTCCTGTCTTCTAGTTTAACCATCAGGTCATTCCAGGTGCACCTAACCACCAGGTCCATAACAGGGTAGGTAACATATGATGTGATGTTCTGGAAGGCGGAATCGGCGCTGCAGAGCTGCAATGCGCGATCTTGCAATGAAGGAACACCGCAAGTGAGCGCACTCTATGCGGACCTTGTGCAGCAGTGCATCAAGATCCGGATAGTCCCTCAAAAAACTCTGCACGACCAAGTTGAGCACATGTGCCAGTCATGGGAGGTGAGAGAGGTCACCTAGGCCCAGAGCTGCCACCAGATTTTGGCCATTGTCACACACTACCATGCCTGGCTGGAGATTCGCTGGCACAAACCACACGTGGCTGTGCTGCTTGATGGCATTCCAGAGCTCCTGCGCTGTGTGGCTTCGATTCCCCAAAGAAATTAATTTCAATAAGGCCTGTTGACGTTTGGCCACGGCTGTGCTCTTATTGGTCGTAACAGGTAAGCGTTCACGGGTCCATGTGGAGGTAGACTGTGACGGCTCCTGCAGCGCTGATTCAGAGGAACTGGAGTATGAGGAGCAGTCAATGAGTACAGACTGCATTCCTGTAATCCTTGGACATACAGCACCACTCTCAAGATCTGTACCCAGCTCCACAACATTTACCCAATGGGCAGTGAGGGAAAGATATTGTCCCTGCCAAGGTTACTGGTCCATGCATTGGTGGTCAGGTGGACCTTTCTACTGACGGCTTTTTGTAGCGCATATTTAATTTTTCCCTCCACATACTTTTGCAGGGCAGGGACGGCTTGCCTGCTGAAATAAAAGTGGCTAGGCAGTTGTATTGTTGGACTGCCAATGCCATGAGGTTATGGAAGGTGTCAGTCTCCACCAGTCTGAATGAGAGCATTTCAAGGGACAGTAGTTTTGCAATGCCAGCATTCAGATCCTGTGCTCGGGGGTGGTTTGCTGAGTATTGGCACCTTTTCTCCCATGCCTGTGCTACCGATGGCTATAGATTGCCCTGGGAGTGTGAGGATGACAGGGAACGTGGTGCTGTGGGTGGAATTACACTGTGTGTCTGTACAAAAGTGCCAGAGGTTCTTCCATGGCGATCCTGTGAGGAAGCAGAACCAGCTGTGTGTGAGCTGGAGGAGGCTACAGGCAACAGAGTCTGCCCCCTCCCTCTTCCTCCTTTTTGGGCCATTCGGGGAATCTCTTCCTCAGAGCTGTTCCCACAACCTTCCTGAACCTCACGCCATGATGGGTCAAGGACCTCATCATCTATACTACCCTCTTCAAACAACTGCTTCAACTGGGTAGTCTCGACAGCACTGTATGCACCAGAAAGTGGCACCTGAGTCTCATCATCAGATGCGTACTGAGGTGTGCTGACCGTAGGCACTGGCCCACCCACCTCTTCAGATTCAGAGAGACAAAGCTGTTGCGCATCACTGCATACTGCCTCTTTTTCAAATTCTCGAATGCTGCTTAGCTGGCCCCCTATTTCCAAGCCAAGAGATTCAGAGAACAGAAGTAGAGATGGCTCCTGTCCAGGGCTCTCTGACTGCCTGGGCAATTTGGCAGGTGGTGAAGAGACAGATGGGTGCTCTTCAGTGCTCTGGACCTGAGAGGATCAGGAACTAATTGAAGTCGATGCGTTAGCTGCCATCCATGTGACAACGGCTTCAATTTTTTCATCCCACAGCAGTGGGGTACGGCGAGCTCCTACAAAGCTGCGCATAAAGGACCGTTCCCTGGTAAAACTTGGGGATGCTGAGTCACTGGTGCCCGCAGCAGGCACAGAATCCCCACGTCCTCTCCCTGCAGAAACTCCACGCCCACGACCAAGTGCCTTACTCCCTGCCTTCTTCATCTTGGTAGACTGATAAAGATAGGCAGAAAAGTACTAAGGGCTTAGTGTGCTTATTCCTGAACAGCTGCTAATAGGTATAAGAAACACTAATTTTATAAAGTGTGGACTAGACTATAATATGAGCTAATGTGGCCTACACAACTGTAAAGTGGAGTGTTTGGTTAACTTTATTAACTTTTTTGTTTTTTTTCACAAAAAGACACTGGATGTGCCCACGGATGTAAAACCGATCGTATCACAAACTTTTTGTAGCTATTACAATGCAGGAAGGTAACCTACAATGCAATAGATGAGGCTCCAAAAAATAGGCTAACACTAATCTGGCTGGGGCTGCAGGGCACAAGCCAGCAGAAAGGCTCCTCTATCTACTCCTATATAGTGTTTTTAAGCAATCTAGGTGGATACGGATGGAACCACACTAATAAGAGAAATCAGGAAAAATGTGCAGCAGCACTAATGCAAAAAAGGACAATGTATGAGGCAGTGACGTACGCTGAGCTGACTACAACCGGAGGTGGCTGCAGAACACACTACAGCGTGAGCTGCACTCACACACAGACAGAGACCTCACAGACAGCCATTTACAGCGCTGCAAGGCAAAAGAAAGCTTCTCAATTCTCACACAGCGGTTGCTAAAATAGCCTGGGTAAAGCACAATAAAGCAAATCGCTAGCTCAAACTGTCCCTCAGAGTCAGAACAGCAGCATCCTGTCCCTAAGTAAATTCACAGCAGAGTGAACCCAAAATGGCGGAGGCGGCTTTTTTAGTGCATCATGACATCATTTCAGCAGTCAATCACAGCCATGCCATTAGTTAACATGCCTAACATGCATAACAGGATGTGCCCACACTTCTTAGGATTCCTCATTGGCTGAATAAAATCAAACTGGCTCATTGCATTATGGGAACTTCCGATTCCGGTATTCGATATTCTAAAAGTATCAGAACTCAGTATCGGAACTTCGATACCGTGAATATCGGCCGATACCCGATATTGCAGTATCGGAATGCTCAACACTAGTCACTAGGGTTGAGCGAAACGGGTCGGCCATTTTCAGAAGTCGCTGACTTTTGGCAAAGTCGGGTTTCATGAAACCTGACCCGACCCCTGTGTGGGGTCGGCCATGAGGTCGGCGATCTTCTGAATCTGGTATCGGAATTCCGATACCGAGTTCCGATATGTTTGCGATAACGGAAATCGGTATCGGAATCCAAATATAAGTGTAAAATAAAGAATTAAAATAAAAAATATTGATATATTCACCTCTCCGACGCAGCCTGGACCTTACCGCTGGTAACCGGCAGCCTTCTTTGCTTAAAATGAGCGCGTGAATGGCCTTAGATGAGATGATTAGGAAGGCTGCCGGAAAGAAGCAGGGCGCGTCCGAGGGTGAGTATATACCTAATAGGAATATACTCACCCTCGGCTTCTTTCCGGCAGCCTTCCTTCCTAAGAATGAGCGCGTTCAGGGCCTTAGATGACGTCACGGCTTCTGATTGGTCTCGGCCGCCCATGTGACCGCCACGCGACCAATCACAAGCCGTGACGTAATTCTCAGGTGCTAAATTCCTAGAATTAGGAATTTAGGACCTGAGAATGACGTCACGGCTTGTGATTGGTCGCGTGGTGGTCACATGGGCGGCCGAGAGCAATCAGAAGCCGTGACGTCATCTAAGGCCATTCACGCGCGCATTTTAAGCAAAGAAGGCTGCCGGTTCCCTCGGTAAGGTGCAGGCTGCGTCGGAGAGGTGAGTATATCAATATTTTTTATTTTAATTCTTTATTTTACACATTAATATGGATCCCAGGGCCTGAAGGAGAGTTTCCTCTCCTTCAGACCCTGGGAACCATAGTATCCCATTGCACTGCATTGGGTTTCGTGTTTCGGCCGACCCCGACCCCGACTTTTTTATAGGATCGGTTGATTTCACTCGACCCGACTTTTGAGAAAGTCGGGTTTCGTGAAACCCGACCCGATCCTATAAAAATAAAAGTCGCTCAACCCTACTAGTCACCGCATGAACACTGACGGAAAAAGCCGAAGTCTGCCAAGTGCAGTGAAAACTGCCGGCAGTTAATGAGCGGCCCCAGAAGCAGAGACAGCTGGACAGGAGGAGGCGTTGCTGGACAGGTAAGTATAATTATAATGTTTATTATTAATTTTATGCCTTTTTTTTACAGCTCCCCCTCCCCATCCCATATATGTAAAGTCCGAGGTTGGGGTTCAGACGCAAGTTCATATCATGTCTGGCCCCGAACTCGAACTTTGCAAAAAAGTGAGCAAACCCGCCGATCCTGAACATCGGGGGGTTTAACACAAAAAACATTTTCTCATTATACATTCCCTTTAATGTTTGCATTTAGAGGATAAAAAAAACCTTAAATAATTTAGATTAATATTAACAAACCCTGCATATAAATCCTCGAGACTGAAACTATCTGCACCAGGAGCATGCAAAGGTAATAACAGCAGTATATTCTTATCAATACATCATAGTGGATAAAATGTAAGCTGTTAATTCATTATTAGTGAGGTAAACACATATAATAAATCTAAAAAATAAAGTTTTTCCTTTTTTTTTGTCTACCATATTAGCATTTCCTTATTTTATGTGTTTTTATCAATTTTTCTGTTAATAAAATTTAACCTTGGCGCTTTTGGAGGACCTTTGTTTCTTTGTAGATCACTATCTTTATACCAGCTAGATATGTTTTACTCCTGAAAGTTGCGTTATTTCACAGAAAACATACATTCACAAACCAGATGACCTGTCCATCGGAAGCGTCTCCCAGCCCCACTCCTTTTCTTCCCTTGAGTGACAGGTCCCTAAACACATACGTAGGGAGAGATCTGTGACTTAAATGGAATAGGGCAGGGAGAACCAAAATCTCAGAGTAGTCACCTAAGTGTCTTTGGTACCGCCCAGGTTTGAAGTGAATGTTTAATCTGTTATAATCATTGAATCTCCTATATACTTGGGTTTTGGTTTGTGGTATGTTATATAAGCAATATCTAGACTTGGTTCTTACCGTGCCCTCCAGAAGTTAACCTGTCCAGCAGTGGCATGTGTCCCCTGGCACCAAAGTCCTCTGCATTGTCAATGAGAGCCTCCTTCACTGCATCACAACTGCACAGCACCACAACCGGATCCATTCCCATGTGGAGCGTGTATACCGGCCCATACTTCTCACTCAGCTAGAGAAAGAGAAGTAAACAGGTCAATTCCGTATTCTACCGTGAAATATTTGTCAAACATGAATGAATTACATCAGAAATCCCTTGAACATGTGTAATGACCAGGCCAAACATGCCCTGCTATCCACCCCCACACGGTGTCCGCAGCCGGTGGAATTATGACACACACCGGTTTTGGGGATAACAGTTGCTTTTACTTCAGCAGGAATGGGAATTATAACTTGGAACAAATATGGAACAGTCTCTCATGGGTAGTCCACGGCAATTACAGTTCACACTTAGATGCTGAGATGTGACTGGGGTCTGGAGCTTTAAGAGCACTGGACAGTGTCTTTTGATAGCTTACAGAAGGAGGTAGACACAGCAATTAGAGGTTACAGAACTGTACTTGGGGTTAACTCCATAGTGTGTCACAGCACTTGCACAAGTACTTATAGGTGATTGTAAAAACTGAGGTGATTCCAGACAGAAAGACTTTAGAATGATGTCACTTATAGGTGAATGTAAAATCTGAGGTGATTCCAGACAGAAAGACTTTAGAATGATATCTGTAGAGGTTTTAGAGGGATCCCAGGCTCTTAGGCCTGCAGGAGATCTTGTAGTGAAAACAGCCTCCACGTGTCTTCTGCTCTCCCTGAGGGCATCCCTCAGACTAAAGAACATTCTAGACTTGCCTGGAAAATGGTTCCACCTATTGACCAAGTGACAAGTAGCTGGCCAATAGGACACATTCACATCTCAGATGCTTACAAAACAATAGTTATGAGTCATTGTACACTTTCACCATTAAATGACACCAGATCACAGCAAATGAGAAATGTATTGCATCTAAAATGGAGGTGACTAGAAATGGAGACTTACCTCTCACAAATGCAGGGAATAATGTAGAGGGGCAGTTAGAGAGTGAGCTGTAGTGTACAGATCTACTCACAATGCAGGATTACTTACTCTCGACTGGGTCACTCACTACACATGTAACTAGTCTAAATTTCAAGGAAATGTGTCACTGGAAAATTACCTGTTGTTAAAATCTGAATCGATTTTTTTATATTAATCATATTATTTTAAATTCTATCTATATCACTGTCCATATACTGTAAAACAAATCAGAAATATATCAATTTTATCACTGGTGTCTAGGTGTAATATTAAGTACATACTTTCTGTTCTGTGCAGCTGACTTTTCAGCAATCTTGTTATCAGACACAGGCTTACAATGACTGATAACACCACTGTATACAGTAGATAGCACAGGATCCACCATTCACAATAGGTGGCATCACAGCTCCCCTCCCCTCCTGTACAATCACTGATAACACCTCTATGTACCGTAGATAATAAAGGATCCACCAATCACAATACGTGATGTCACAACTCGCCACCACCTCCTCCTCCTGTACAATGACTGATAACACCTCTATATACAGTAGATAACACAGAATCCACCATTCACAATAGGTGATGTCACAGCTCACCTCCTCCTCCTGTACAATGACTGATAACACCTCTATATACAGTAGATAACACAGGATCCACCATTCACAATAGGTGATGTCACAGCTCACCTCCTCCTCCTCCTGTACAATGACTGATAACACCTCTATATACAGTAGATAACACAGAATCCACCATTCACAATAGGTGGTGTCACAGCTCACCTCCTCCTCCTGTACAATGACTGATAACACCTCTATATACAGTAGATAACACAGGAATCACCATTCTCAATAGGTGATGTCACAGCTCACCTCCTCCTCCTGTACAATGACTAATATCACCACTGTATACAGTAGATAACACAGGATCCACCATTCACAATAGGTGATGTCACAGCTCACCTCCTCTTCCTCCTGTACAATGACTGATAACACCTCTATATACAGTAGATAACACAGGAATCACCATTCTCAATAGGTGATGTCACAGCTCACCTCCTCCTCCTGTACAATGACTAATATCACCACTGTATACAGTAGATAACACAGAATCCACCATTCACAATAGGTGGTGTCACAGCTCACCTCCTCCTCCTGTACAATGACTGATATCACCACTGTATACAGTAGATAACACAGGATCCACCATTCACAATAGGTGATGTCACAGCTCACCTCCCCCTCCAGTACAATGACTGATAAGTGATAACACCTCTATATATAGTAGATAACACAGGATCCACCATTCACAATAAGTGATGTCACAGATCACCTCCTCCTGTACAATTACTGATTATATCTCTCTATATGGTAGATATAGAGAGTCATGCCCACTGGCAGGTGTTAGGACTGGCAGAACGCACCAAATAATAATTGGAGATGATATAAGGTGCGTTTGCAGTCCAGGGTCCACCATGCAGCTAAGACACCTGCTGCTTAGTAATGACGGACTATATGGTGGTATAATGTGAGTACACACACGGGTTAGCTTCACCCGGTTTGAAGGAAGCAAACCCTGTTGCGTCACAGGGCCACGATACCGCACAAAGAGCGCAAGCAAGGCGACACAGAACTCTGTCCCAAGACTCAGGGTAAGAGTCCCTTTAGATCTCTTGCGCTCGACACCGCTACTGCGGTGCCAGGGAAACTAAAATAAATATTTACCGCACAAGAGTGCGTGCAGCGCCGCTCTGGCTGACACTACTAACCACCCTAACTAGGGCCAGGAAAGCGCACTATCTCCGCATGATGCTGCTCCGGCAGTCGCTGCTAACTGAATTCAGCAACTTGTGCAATTGTGCAGGATAGCACTGTCGGGCGCTATGTAGCTCTACCATTTGGAAGCAGGCAACAACACTAGGGATGGGAATGATTAGGAGCTTTCATTCATCGACAGGCATTCATCCACACACAAGTTAATAAGTTTACACTAGCGCCTGGCCTAGCGGCCATGCGAACCTTTTATAGCAGTAGCGCTCCGGGACCTTCCTGATGGTCCAATAGGAACCGCAACAGGACCTGAGCATGTGAACCCTGACCTCCAATGGGAGGTCGTTCCGTGGGCATGCTCAGTGTGGGAAAAGCAGGACTTAGTCCCTGAAACGCCTGCTCGCTGCTGAACAGTGCTGGCTACAAAGGCAGAGCCTGGAAAGCTAACAGTACCCAAGCGCACTGTATCAGCTTGAGCCAGACGCTGGGATCGACGTCTCTGCTGAGCCGGTTCCACTGCGGCTGGAGGTGAATGGGAGACTGCAGTGGAGACTGCAGTGGACATGGTTCAAGATTCCTCCTGTGCAGCGGTGGAAACTCGACATCTAGCAGCAGGGAGTATGTATAACTCCTACATATCATCAAGTACCGGGTCTGAAACCAGCGAAAAGTACTTTTATACAAGAGTTTGGAGCGAGGCCATGCCCAATGGCCGGGAGTATGTATCACACATACATACATCTAAAATCCCCACAGTGCAGTATGCTCCCTGGGGGATCCATAAATCTGGCATCACACAGGGTATAAATTTGGACTGGACAACCCCTTCAAGCAAAAGGTCATTTTCTGATGACAGATTCACTATAATGGAGGTGGAGGAAAAACTGTAGTGTTAACATGTTTTTTTCTCTGTCCTTTGAATTGACTGCAGATAAGAACAATATTTTGGAAGTGTTATTAGGATTATTTTCTACCAAATGTGACCCCAGAGCAACAAAGCTCTTGTTTAACCCCCGCTTACCTCCACTCCAATTGTTTTGAACCCTTAGGGTATGTTTCCACGTTCAGTTTTGCTTCAGGCTTTGGTCAGGATTTTATGCAGGTAAAATCCTGACCAAAACTGCACCTGAGGTCACTGGCAGGTCACCTGCGGTGTACCTGCGTGTTTTGCTCATAGTAGCAACATGCTGCGTTTAGAAAAAACGCACCACGCATGCGTTTTCGCGGCAAAAACGCATGCGTTTTTTAACGCATAGTGGAGTCTGGATTTAATGAAATCCCCTCCACTATGCTGTAACATCTGGACACTGCGTTTTTGACGCTGCGGTAAAACGCAGCGTCAAAAATGCAGCGTTTCCTGAACGTGGAAACATACCCTTAAAGTGACAACCAAATTATAAAGATCACATTATATTTTTCTACTATCCCAATTTTTAAATCCAATTTTTAAAGGAGATCCAATTATAGAAGTGGGTTGTGATCATTTAAAAAAATATATTTTAGTGTTTATATAGTGGGTGGAGCTAGTCTTAAACCCTTTCATGACCTTGGGATTTTCCGTTTTCCCGTGTTCGTTTTTCACTCCCCTCCTTCCCAGAGCCATAACTATTTTTGTTTTTCTGTCAATTTGGCCATGTGAGGGCTTATTTTTTGCAGAACGAGTTGTACTTTTGAACGACATCATTGGTTTTAGCATGTCGTGTACTAGAAAACGGGAAAAAAATTCCAAGTGCGGTGAAATTGCAAAAAAAGTGCAGTCCCACACTTGTTTTTTGTTTGGCTTTTTTGCTAGGTTCACTAAATGCTAAAACTAACCTGCCATTATGATTCTCCAGGTCATTACGAGTTCACAGACACCTAACATGACTAGGTTATTTTTCACCTAAGTGGTGAAAAAAAATTCCAAACTTTGCAAAAAAAAAAAAATGTGCCATTTTCCGATACTCGTAGCGTCTCCATTTTTCGTGATCTGGGGGTCAGGTGAGGGCTTATTTTTTGCGTGCTAAGATGATGTTTTTAATGATACCATTTTGGTGCAGATACGATCTTTTGATCGCCCGTTATTGCATTTTAATGCAATGCCGCGGCGACCAAAAAACGTAATTCTGGCGTTTCGAATTTTTTTCTCGTTACGCCATTTAGCAATCAGGTTAATGCTTTTTTTTTATTGATAGATCGGGCGATTCTGAACGCGGCGATACCAAATATGTGTAGGTTTAATTTTTTTTTTATTGATTTATTTTGATTGGGGTGAAAGGGGGGTGATTTAAACTTTTATATTTTTTTTATTTTTTTAACTTTTTTTTTTACTTTTGCCATGCTTCAATAGCCTCCATGGGAGGCTAGAAGCAGGCACAGCACGATCGGCTCTGCTGCATAACAGCGATCATCAGATCGCTGCTACCGTGTTTCCCCGATAGTAAGACACCCCCGATAGTAAGACGTAGTGGGGGTTTTAGCGGGTCGGCTAATGCAAGACGCACCCCCAAAAGTAAGACATAGTAAACTGTACGTTTGAAAAATATAAGCCATAGTACCGGTACCTTTTGCTGCATTACCCCGCTGCCCGGAATCAGAGCTGGGAAACCACGTGGTCCCGATGATTAAGTGCAGTGAATATTCATTAGCGGCTCCCCGCCCACCGACCAGCTGAGCGGTGAGCCGGGAGCAGCAAATGAATGCTGCACTTAAGCAGGGACACACATGGCTTCCTCAGCTGCTGATTCCTGTCTGTGGGAGGAGGAGGCAGCAGCAGGGGCCAGGAGATCGCTGCATACCTGCCTGCCATGCTTGGACGCGGAGTGTTGTGCACACACAGGACCTGTGATGATGTAAAAAGTGGGCGGGCTGGAGCGTCACATGGCACCTCAGAGCAGCTCAGAGCCCTCCCTCTTCTTGACATCATCACAGGTCCTTCAGGCTCCCCACTAGAATCTGCAGCTTCCTCATAACCTGTGCTGTGGAAAGGCAACAAGAGGGAGGTCCAGGGGCCGCCGGAGGGGTGAGTATATCCATATTTTTAATTTTAATTCTTTATTTTTTACATGAATATGGATCCCAGGGCCTGAAGGAGAGTTTCCTCTCCTTCAGACCCTGGGAACCATCCTGGATACCTTCCGATACTTGTGTCACATTGACTTGCATTGGTATCGGGTATCGGTATCGGCGATATCCGATACTTTTTGGATATCGGCCGATACCATCCGATACCGATACTTTTGAGTATCGGAAGGTATCGCTCAACACTACTTACGGCGCAATGGCAATATACGGCGCAATTTTCCAATATAAGACATACCCCGAAAGTAAGACATAGTGGGACTTTTGAGTGGTAAAAGAATGTAGGACGCTGTCTTACTATCGGGGAAACACGGTATGTAGCAGAAAATCAGATGTGCTGTGAGCGCCGACCACAGGGTGGCGCTCACAGCTGCCGGAGATCAGTAACCATAGAGGTCTCAAGGACCTCTATGGTTACCATTCTAAAGCATTGCCGACCTCCGACCATGTGACGGGGGTCGGCGATGACGTCATTTCCGGCCGCCCGGCCGGATGCAGTAGTTAAATGCCGCTGTCTGCGTTTGACAGCGGTATTTAACTAGTTAATAGCGGTGGGTGAATCGCGATTTCACCCGCCGCTATTGCGGGCACATGTCAGCTGTTCAAAACAGCTGACATGTCCCGGCTTTGATGCGGGCTCACCTCGGAGCCCTGCATCAAAGCAGGGGAGCTGACCTCGGACGTACTATCCCGTCCGAGGTCAGTAAGGGGTTAATGGCTTTAATGGGCCAATCAGCATTGCAATGGTATAGTGCTCCATAAGGTGAAATAACTAATATTCCATTGATAATTTAATCTCAGCACCGTCCAGAAGCAAATAAATTAACATAGCACACATGGCAATTATTGAGGATTTAGAACCAAGGATTATATAATCTAACAACTTTTGTTATATATTTTAATTATCTCTGTTCTAGTTTGTTTTTATTACATGCAGTTTAGAAAATAAATCTGCTGATGTAACCTGGAAACAGTCATCAGGCTGCCGATGACAGATCGATGATTGTCTTTTTCATTGTCTTTGCTTAGCACTTTCAGTACATGTAGTATTATATTTCTGCTATGAATGAGTAGTATGTATGATTGTATTTTTTACACTTTAAGATGGCTCATATCTTTACATAGGAAATGAACAGGTAAACTAGACTTTGGGTTCTCAATGTTCTTTAAGGGTTATTCCTAACATTCCGAAGTATTTCCAAAGAATAGTTGATCAGTGGAGCTCCGAGCAGATGGACCGCCATCTACTGTATCCCGAGATCGGTGCTCGGAAATGTCCTTCTGGAATAGAGCCAACATCCATCTATTGTCATGCGTGTACTGGGTAGACTACAGCTGATTACCCGGGCCCCTGCGATATCCCTCAGACTAGGGAAAACCCTGTCAGTCCCTCTGCCAGAATTTACACTAATGGTGTGCTTGTCTGGGCTGCCAGGCCTGACCCTGACTCCTGTTTCAGTCCTATGCTGAAACCTCCACCCGCCACCCAGTGATTAGACCACACACTAACCCCTACAAAAAGCACAGACAGGGAAAACTTAAAACGCACCACGCCGCAGACACACAGGAAAACACTATAATGTGCACAGGGCAAAACAAATACAAATATAGGAAGGAAAAATATGAAAAAGGATAATATACCACCAGATACGATATTTCTTCTCCTAGACCACCACTCCAGACCGAGATCACCAGGCACAAGACACAAGCTATAATCGGCGACACCCAAAGTCCAGAATGACTATTTAAAGGCCACGGGCATGACCCAGCCTCCAACCTGATTACCAGCTAGATTAACCCCGGACAACCTGGATAAAGTCTAGCCGGCGCCACTGAGCGTATAGTGGACGAATGTGGAATTACCGCTGTCTGTCAGGCGCCCTAGTATGAATAGCATCCGACATGACAGTACCCCGCCTTCTACGAGGGACCCCAGGGCCCTCACGACTTATAGGACCCGGCTTGTCCGGATGGCGGCGGTGAAATGTACTGACCAGCCGGTCCGCATGTATGTCCGAAGCTGGTACCCAAGACCTCTCCCCCGGCCCATAACCACGCCAGTGTACCAGGTACTGTAATGTGCGGTGCACTATACGAGAGTCAACTACCTTGGAGACTTCAAACTCCAAACTGCCATCTACCAAGACTGGAGGTGGCATCGGCGCCATGTCTACGGAACCCACCACCTTCTTTTAAAGAGATCTGTGAAACACGTTGTGTATCTTATATACCATAGGAAGCTCCAATCAGTAGGCTACCGGGTTAATGATGGCGGCGACCCTAAATGGACCAATAAACCTTGAACCCAATTTCAGGAATGGTACTTTGAGTTTTATGTTTTTTGTGGACAACCACACCCAATCACCCACACTCAGGTCCGGACCTGGCACACGTCTACTGTTAGCCACTTGTTTGTACCTTGCACCCACGCTCAGCAAGCGCTGTTTCACTCTCCTCCAAACGGATGACAGTTGTGCTCCTAGCTGGTCCTCCTTCGGAACGCCAGCAGAGCCACCCTGACGCAGAGTACAAAATTGAGGATGGTACCCGTAAACACAAAAGAATGGGGACTCCCCAGACGATTCCTGGTGGTGATTATTAATGGCAAACTCAGCCAAAGGAAGGAACGTCGACCACTCCTCCTGGTTGTCAGAAACAAAGCAGCGTAAGTACTGCTCCAAATTCTGGTTCATACGCTCGGTCTGACCATTTGACTGAGGATGAAACGCCGAAGAATGCGACAACTTGATCCCCAGCCGTGAGCAAAATGCTTTCCAAAACTTTGCCACAAACTGAGTACCCCTATCCGACACTATGTCAGACGAGACCCCGTGAAGTCTGACCACCTCCTGCACAAAAACCTGAGCCAGAGTCTTCACATTAGGCAACGAAGGCAAAGACACAAAGTGCGACATCTTTGAGAACCGATCAACAACCACCAAGATGACCGTGTTCCCAGCTGAGGAGGGTAGGTCTGTAATAAAATCCATGGAGATCTCCTAGAGGATGTAATGAGCCAGCAGGACGGGAGCGAGGCGTCTTAGCCCTAGCACACGTGGTACATGCTGATACGTACGAGACCACGTCCTGTCGGATTTTGGGCCACCAAAACCGACGCGACACCAACTCCAAGGTACCCCTAACCCCTGGATGGCCAGCAAGAACAGCATCATGATGCTCACCCAACACCTTTAGGCGAAGATGGAGCAGTACAAATGATTTGTTAATGGGAAGCTCTGGAGGTACTTCCTCCTGAGCCTCGGCAATCTCAGCCTCAACCTCTGTCGTGAGAGCCGAGACCACTACACCCTTTTGGAGGTTGGGTACTGGATCTTCCCGAGGTTCTCCCCCCAGAAAACACCTGGATAAAGCATCTGCCTTAGTGTTCTTAGACCCCGGTCGGTACGTAACAAAAAAGTTGAATCGTGTGAAAAACAATGCCCAGCGAGCCTCCCTGGGGGACAGACGCTTGGCTGACTATAAATAAAGCAGATTTTTATGGTCGGTGATAACTGTAACCTGGTGGACCGACCCCTCCAAGAAGTGTCGCCATTCCTCAAAAGCCAATTTGATAGCCAACAACTCCCTGTTGCCGATATCGTAGTTACGTTCGGCGGGTGACAGCTTCTTGGAAAAGTAGGCGCATGGACGCAACTCACCCAAAGATGAGCCTTGTGACAGCACCGCCCCCACTCCAACCTCAGTTGCATCGACTTCCACGGTAAACGGTTTTGATACGTCCGGTTGCACCAGAATGGGGGCCGAAGCAAAACTGTTCTTCAGAAATTCGAATGCACGCACAGCAGCCTCAGGCCAGGCGGAGAAATTGGTACCCTTTTTCGTCATGTCAGTAAGCGGTTTAGCAATGGTAAAAAAATCTTTGATACATTTTCTATAATAATTAGAGAATCTAAGGAACCGCTGGAGTGCTTTTAGGTTATCAGGCCGTTCCCAAAGCAGCACCGCTTGCACCTTAGCGGCATCCATTTTAAACCCTGAAGCAGACACAATATAACCCAAGAAAGACAACTCCTGAACCGAAAAAACAAATTTCTCCAGTTTTGCATAGAGCTTATTTTCTCTGAGTAGCTGTAACATCTGCCTCACATGCTCTAAATGAGTATCACGGTCGCATGAATAAATTAGAATGTCATCTAGGTACACAATAACGAATTTCCCCAGTACATGCGAGAACACATCATTTATGAAATGTTGAAATACAGAAGGCGCGTTTGTCAACCCAAATGGCATCACCAAATTTTCAAAATGACCCTCAGGAGTATTAAAAGCCGTCTTCCACTCATCACCTTGACGGACTCTTATGAGGTTGTACGCCACCCTGAGGTCAAGCTTGGAAAACCACTTAGCACCAGCCACCTGGTTGAACAAATCAGGTATCAGTGGCATAGGGTATGGATCACGAACCGTAATCTGGTTTAACTCCCTGAAATCCAGACACGGGCGTAGTCCGCCATCTTCCTTCTTAACGAAGAAGAACCCCGCTGCCACCGGTGAGGACGAAGGCCTGATGTGCCCTTTGCTCAAACTCTCAGCAATGTAGTCTTTTAAAGCCTGCCTCTCAGGACCAGAGATGTTAAACATCCTAGCTTTTGGCAACTTGGCCCCTGGTTTAAACCTAATAGTACAGTCATAGGGTCGATGTGGTGGCAATTCTGAGCAACCCTTCTCAGAGAACACATCTGCGAAATCCAGCAGTGACTCAGGAATGCTAGGAGTCACAGCGGACACACATGTGGCCAGGCAATTCTCCTGGCAGAATCCGCTCCACTGAATTATGTCCTGAGTTTTCCAGTCAATCACCGGGTTGTGCATAGACAACCATGGAAAACCCAGAACCATTTGTGCAGGAAGATTACTGAGCACCCTACATGTAACTTGCTCAGAATGAAGGACCCCAATGTAGAGTTTAACCTCAGCCACAAGCTCAGTAATCTCCCCCTGTGGGAGTGGAGTAGCATTGATGGTGACCACCCGGATAGGATGAGGCAGTTTTTCGACCGTGAACCCGGCCATGCGCGCAAACTCCTCATCAATGAGATTAGTGGCCGACCCACTATCCACAAAAACAGTGATTGGCAGCTCTCTGCCAGCGACCATAACTCTGGCAGGAAGCATACATTGAGAGACCACCATGGAGGATATGCATAAGCTCAGATTGGCCTCCTCCACTCCCTCTGAGCTTAGTATTTTTCTGCCGTTGCGCTTTTCTTTGAAAACATAGGACAAGCATTAACATAATGCCCTTTTTTACCACAGCAAAAACAGGCTCCCTGCTTCCTGATGTGACACCCCTGCGGTTTGCATAGGCTCCGTGGGCTCACCTGCAGCAACCTCACATGCACCTACGCCCTCCCCCATAAGCAGCATCTCTTGCACCCCCTGACGCAAACGGCGATCACTGCGGACAACAAGACTCATGGCAGACTCTAGAGAAGCAGGAGTCTCATACATCAGGAGGGCTTGTTTAACCCTTCTCGAAACCCCATGTACAAACTGACTCCGCAGTGCCGGGTCATTCCATTGTGTGTCCACCGCCCAGGGGCGAAATTTAGAACAGTAATCCTCCGCCATTCGCTTCCCCTGGCGGAGAGCGCATATTTTAGATTCTGCTAGAGCCAATCTGTCAGGTTCATCATATATGAGCCCAAGAGCAGAAAAAAAAATCTCCACTGAGTTAAATGCAGCTGAATCAGATGGTAATGAAAATGCCTATGCTTGGGGGTCTCCGTTCAGTAATGACAATACCAGGCCCACACGCTGAGCCTCATTATGTGAGGAAACCGGGCGCATACGAAAATATAATTTGCAAGCTTCACGAAAAACAACAAATTTACTGCGTTCCCCAGCAAACCTCTCAGGTAAAGGAATCTTTGGCTCTGCAACTCTACTTGCAGTTTCAGCTTGCACATTAGATACTACAAGACCCTGTTGCTGAACTGCCCCCTTCAACTCAGTGACCTGTAAGGACAGCGCCTCCAACTGGCGGGTTATGGAAGTCATGGGATCCATGGCATCCAAAATTAATTTAGGCCGATTATAATGTCATGCGGGTACTGGGTAGACTACAGCTGATTACCCGGGCCCCTGTGATATCCCTCAGACAAGGGAAAACCCTGTCTGTCCCTCTCCCAGAATTTACACTGATGGTGTGCTTGTCTGGGCCGCCAGGCCTGACCCTGACTCCTGTTTCAGTCCTATGCTGAAACCTCCACCCGCCACCCAGTGATTAGACCACACTCCAACCCCTACAGAAAGCACAGACAGGGAAAACTAAAAACGCACCACGCTGCAGACACACAGGAAAACACTATACTGTGCACAGGGCAAAACAAATACAAATATAGGAAGGAGAAAGATGACAAAGGATAATACACCACCAGATATGATATTTCTTCTCCTAGACCACCACTCCAGACCGAGATCACCAGGCACAAGACACAAGCTATAATCGGCGACGCCCAAAGTCCAGAATGACTATTTAAAGGCCACGGGGGTGACCCAGCCTCCAACCTGATTACTAGCTAGATTAACCCTGGACAACCTGGATAAAGTCTAGCCGGCGCCACTGAGCGTATAGTGGATGAATGTGGAATTACCACTGTCTGTCAGACGCCCTAGTGTGAATAGCATCCGACATGACAGTACCCCGCCTTCTACGAGGGACCCCAGGGCCCTCACGACTTATAGGACCCAGCTTGTCCAGATGGCAGCGGTGAAACATACTGACCAGCCGATCCGCATGTATGTCCGAAGCTGGTACCCAAGACCTCTCCTCCGGCCCATAACCACACCAGTGTACCAGGTACTGTAATGTGCGGCGCACTATACGAGAGTCAACTACCTTGGAGACTTCAAACTTCAAATTGCCATCCGCCAAGACTGGAGGTGGCATCCACGGAACCCAAAGTCCAGAATGACTATCTAAAGGCCACAGGCGTGACCCAGCCTGCCACCTGATTACAAGCTAGATTAACCCCGGACAACCTGGATAAAGTCTAGCCGGCGCCACTGAGCGTATTTGGAAGTGCATTTGAACAGCAAGGAGGCTTGTTGTTGAAGGGAAATAGAGGAAAAAAAAAATAAAAAAATCTTTAAATCTTCAGCATAGCGAGTGTGAGCGAGCTGAGTGTGACCTGAGTGTAAGTGTGAACGGCGGTAAGTGTGACTTGTGACTCAGTGACTTTGGAATCAGGGAGTTTCCAAAGGAGGAATTGCTGTTCCAAGTGTTAATTAATACTTTGTATTTTTTTTTTTTTTTATTTAACATTTCTGTCTGGTGCAATCCCCATTAGGAAATGTGCTCCACAATTGTTAATGCCATCCAGTGCACATCTTGCCACATGTATGCAGTCCTTGATCAGCCGGTCGAGGGTGCATACTGCTGTGCGAGATGTGAGAACGTTGTGCATTTGGAAAACCAGATACTGGATCTAAATGTGCAGCTGGCAACACTGAGATCCATAGACAATATGGAGAGGAGTCTTCTGCTCACAGAGCAGACGCTCAATGGGATAGATGAGGAGGGGGATGGTAGGATGGAGCTGCAGGACAGTGAGGCAGTTAGCTGGGTGACAGTTAGGAAGCGGGGTAGAGGGAAGAGTGCCAGGGAGGCTAGTCCTGATCTGGCACACCCCAATAAGTTTGCTAAGTTGGCAGATGAGGGGGGTGCCAGTACAGGGGTAGCACTGCTGCAGCCAGGCATGTCCTCTGAAAGCCGGAGGAGTGACTGCTCCAGTAAGGAAGGAAATAGGAGAGCAGGGCAGGCCAGACAGGTGCTGGTAGTGGGGGACTCAATTATTAGGGGAACAGATAGGGCAATCTGTCACAAAGACAGGGATCGTCGAACGGTGTGCTGCCTACCTGGCGCTCGAGTCTGACACATCACTGATCGGGTGGACAGATTACTGGGAGGGGCTGGTGAGGACCCAGCGGTCATGGTGCACATTGGCACAAATGACAAAGTTAGAGGTAGGTGGAAGGTCCTTAAAGATGATTTCAGGGAATTAGGCTGCAAGCTGAAAGCAAGGACCTCCAACGTGATATTTTCTGAAATATTGCCTGTACCACGTGCCACGCCAGAGAGGCAACGGGAGATTAGGGAGGTTAATAAGTGGCTCAAGAATTGGTGTAGGAAGGAGGGGTTTGGGTTCCTGCAGAACTGGGCCGACTTCTCAGTTGGCTACAGGCTCTACGCTAGGGATGGGCTGCACCTCAATGGGGAAGGTGCAGCTGTGCTGGGGGAGAAAATGGTTAGAAGGTTGGAGGAGTGTTTAAACTAGGGATTGGGGGGGAGGGTATTCATTTTATAGGAGGGGAAGATAGTGCAGATAGAGACCTGGGCACAAATATGGAAGCTGGGGGTGGCGGTGGCATGGGGGGTGGGGTTAGAACAGTTAGTAATTTAAGAAAGAATAGAGGTACAGAGAGGAACATAAAGTGCATGTATACTAATGCCAGAAGCCTCGCCAACAAAATGGACGAATTAGAACTAATGTTGTTGGAACATAATTATGACATGGTGGGGATATCTGAAACATGGCTGGATGAGAGCCATGACTGGGCTGTTAACTTGCAGGGCTATAGTCTGTTCAGAAATGACCGTACAGATAAGCGAGGGGGTGGGGTGTGTCTGTATGTAAAATCAACCTTAAAACCCATCCTGCGTGATAATATAGGTGAATCTAATGAAAATGTAGAGTCCCTGTGGGTGGAGATAAGGGGAGGGGGAAAAAATAATAAATTACTGATAGGGGTTTGTTATAAATCTCCAAAAATAATGGAAGCAATGGAGAATATCCTCGTAAAGCAAATAGATGAAGCTGCGACTCAAGGAGAAGTCATTATTATGGGGGACTTCAACTACCCTGAAATAGATTGGGGAACAGAAACCTGCAGTTCCAGTAAAGGTAATCGGTTTTTGACAACTATGAGAGACAATTACCTTTCACAACTGGTTCAGGACCCAACAAGAAGGGGGGCACTGCTAGACCTAATATTAACCAACAGGCCAGACCGCATATCAAATATAAGGGTTGGGGGTTACTTGGGGAATAGTGATCACGAAATAATAAGTTTTCAGGTCTCCTTTAATAAGATGTGTAGTAGAGGGGTGACAAGGACACTAAACTTCAGGAGGGCAAATTTCCAACGGATGAGAGAGGATCTTGGTGCAATTAACTGGGACGATATCCTGAGGCATAAAAATACACAAAGAAAATGGGAGACATTTATTAGCATCCTGGATAGGACCTGTGCACAGTATATACCGTATGGGAATAAACATACTAGAAATAGGAGGAAACCAATATGGCTAAATAAAGCTGTAAGGGGCGCAATAAGTGACAAAAAGAAAGCATTTAGAGAATTAAAGGAAGTAGGTAGTGAGGAGGCATTAACTAAATACAAAAAAATTTATAAATTATGTAAAAAGCAAATCAAGGCAGCAAAGATTGAGACAGAGAGACTCATTGCTAGAGAGAGCAAAAATAACCCCAAAATATTCTTTAACTACATAAATAGTAAGAAACTAAAAAATGATAGTGTTGGCCCCCTTAAAAATAGTCTGGGTGAAATGGTGGATGAGGATGAGGAAAAAGCCAATATGCTAAATGACTTTTTTTCATCAGTATTTACAAAAGAAAATCCCATGGCAGCCAATATGACTAGTGATAATAATCCCCAATTTAATGTTACCTGCTTAACCCAGCAGGAAGTACGGCGGCGTCTAAAAATCACAAAAATTGACAAATCTCCGGGCCCGGATGGGATACACCCCCGAGTACTGCAGGAATTAAGTACAGTCATTGATAGACCATTATTTTTAATCTTTAAAGAGTCCATAATAACAGGGTCTGTACCACAGGACTGGCGTATAGCAAATGTGGTGCCAATATTCAAAAAGGGGACAAAAACTGAACTCGGAAATTATAGGCCAGTAAGTTTAACCTCTACTGTGGGTAAAATCCTGGAGGGCATTCTAAGGGATGCTATACTGGAGTATCTGAAGAGGAATAACCTCATGACCCAGTATCAGCACGGGTTTACTAGGGACCGATCATGTCAGACTAATTTGATCAGCTTCTATGAAGAGGTAAGTTCCGGTCTGGACCAAGGGAACCCAGTAGATGTAGTGTATATGGACTTTTCAAAAGCTTTTGATACAGTGCCACACAAAAGGTTGATACATAAAATGAGAATAATGGGGATAGGGGAAAATATGTGCAAGTGGGTTGAGAGTTGGCTCAGGGATAGGAAACAAAGGGTGGTTATTAATGGAGCACACTCGGACTGGGTCACGGTTAGTAGTGGGGTGCCACAGGGGTCAGTATTGGGCCCTCTTCTTTTTAACATATTTATTAATGACCTTGTAGGGGGCATTCAGAGTAGAATTTCAATATTTTCAGATGACACTAAACTCTGCAGGGTAATCAATACAGGGGAGGACAATTTTATATTACAGGCTGATTTATGTAAACTAGAAGCTTGGGCTGATAAATGGCAAATGAGCTTTAATGGGGATAAATGTAAGGTCATGCACTTGGGTAGAAGTAATAAGATGTATAACTATGTGCTTAATTCTAAAACTCTGGGCAAAACCGTCAATGAAAAAGACCTGGGTGTATGGGTGGATGACAAACTCATATTCAGTGGCCAGTGTCAGGCAGCTGCTACAAAGGCAAATAAAATAATGGGATGCATTAAAAGAGGCATAGATGCTCATGAGGAGAACATAATTTTACCTCTATACAAGTCACTAGTGCGACCACACTTAGAATACTGTGCACAGTTCTGGTCTCCGGTGTATAAGAAAGACATAGCTGAACTGGAGCGGGTGCAGAGAAGAGCAACCAAGGTTATTAGAGGACTGGGGGGTCTGCAATACCAAGATAGGTTATTACACTTGGGGCTATTTAGTTTGGAAAAACGAAGACTAAGGGGTGATCTTATGTTAATGTATAAATATATGAGGGGACAGTACAAAGACCTTTCTGCTGATCTTTTTAATCATAGACCGCTGACAGGGACAAGGGGGCATCCTCTACGTCTGGAGGAAAAAAGGTTTAAGCATAATAACAGACGCGGATTCTTTACTGTAAGAGCAGTGAGACTATGGAACTCTCTGCCGTATGATGTTGTAATGAGTGACTCATTGCTTCAATTTAAGAGGGGACTGGATACCTTTCTGGAAAAGTATAATATTACAGGGTATATATATTAGATTCCTTGATAAGGCGTTGATCCAGGGAACTAGTCTGATTGCCGTATGTGGAGTCGGGAAGGAATTTTTTTCCCCATGATGGAGCTTACTCTTACCACATGGGTTTTTTTTGCCTTCCCCTGGATCAACATGTTAGGGCATGTTAGGCTATGGGTTGAACTAGATGGACTTAAAGTCTTCCTTCAACCTTAATAACTATGTAACTATATGTAACTATGTATAGTGGACGAATGTTGAATTACCGCTGTCTGACATCTATTCTCTATAAGATTGCTCCAGTGAGGCATTTCAGAGCCTTGTTCTTGGTATAAGTTGACGTCCGAATGGTTGAGCCCTACAGTTCCATTAGTTAACTTATCACATACCTTGTGGTTAATTGATAGTGTTAAGAGTTGGGAATAATCTTTTAATTTGATTACAATTCCTCTTATCTGTTTCTCTATGCCAATTTCCATTGTAGGGATTTATTCTCTTGGCCTCGTAATAAGGCAAGGAAACTATTTAAGCCACCCGAGACCATGATGTGAATACAGCAATTGCACCCTCTATATTACCCCACTTCCCATTCTTTTTTTGCAAACAGACAGAAGCCTCAATGTGTCCTATGAAGCTTTTGACCCAATCACATCACTAGCAAGTAACTTCAGTTGTCATTAACTTTAATTTTAAGTCATCTTTCACAAGAGCGCCCCTTTTTTCTGTCAATCTATACATCTACAAAAATTCTTTAACTTTCTATTTTATAACATATTTCTTACCCAGATCATTGTTGATACATGGCCTGGAATTATTTAAACTTACCTCATTCAGTGACTTAAATACTTCTTTACCATTGATTTGAAGAATATTTCCCAGGATGGGCAATGGTGTTGGCCCTGGTGGCAATTTACCTTTACCCCTTGCTTTCTTGGCTTGCATGATGCTTAGAAGAAGGAATATCACACAAGCTATTAGTAACAGAGTTGTTACACCAAAGAAGTCCATTTTGACAATGCTCTCCAGAATTACTTGTAATATTAGGTGTATCATCACTATTTATAGAACTGGTCCCTCAAGAGGGTTGTATTTGACAGACTTGATACCAGGTTACCTAACAGCCACCTTCATACTTATTGCTCTGATAGGTGAACTCAGCCATTTGTGTAGGATCCAATGACACTTCCATAACAGAGAAACATGTGGTAGGAGCGTGACTCATTGCATTATAAGTGCAAGGATTAAGGAGAACTTAATTAACCTGTTTCTGGAAGTCTGGTGGCATTTTCATAGTTGAAAAGTACATTTTTTATAACCATTTATATTATTTTTAAAAATCATTATTTCTATATTAAAATGTTAGAACTGGGTTCATTTTCTTTTTCTTATTTTAGAGATATAGTACTCTAAATTGTTATTTTGCATATAGGCTTAAGGCTCCTATGAAGATTTAAGTGTCCACTGTAGCTGCCATGATCTGCTTAGTTTGTGGGATTAGATGGTTCAGAGGTTAATGTGGACAGGCTGCCCTTATTTAAGGGTGAAGCCAGGACATGTTGTAAATGCATTTCTCCTTGAAAGCCTGAGAAATATGAGTCGTTTGAGACATTGCTCAGAAGAACATTGCACTTTGAATAAAAAGTTGATGTGAGAGGGTTAAACCTATAAAGAAGTGCAGACAATCATAGGCTGTTCAGCTAAAATGATCTCCAATGCTTTAAAATGGAAAGCCAAACCAAACAGACGTGGAAGAAAATGGAAGACTACCATTCGAATGGATGGAAGAATAGCCAGAATGGCAAGGGCTCAGCCAATGATAAGCTCAAGGATGATCAAAGACAGTCTCAAGTTACCTGTGAGGACTGTGACAGCTAGAAGATGCCTTTGTGATGTTAATCTCTTAGAAAGAAGTCCCCACAAAGTCCCACTGCTAAAAAAAGACATGTACTGAAGAGGATACAATTTGCCAAAGAACACATCAACTGGCCTAAAGAGAAATGGAGAAATAGTTTGTGGATTTATTAAAGTAAAATTGTTCTTTTTGGATCCAAGTTCATCAGATGACCCCAAATCTCTGCAGTCAAGCCACAGTACAGTCTGCACACAGTGAAACATGGTGGTGCAGGCATCATGATATTGGCATGTTTCACTTACTATGGTGCCAGACCTATTAACCGCATACCAGGGATCATGGACCGGTTTGCCTATATTAAAATACTTGAAGAGGTCATGTTGCCTTATGCTGAAGAGAATATCCCCTTAAAAAGGCAGTTTCAACAAGACAACGACCCTAAACACTCCAATAAATTAGCAAAATCTTGGTTCCAGTCAAAGAAAATTGAGGTTATGAAATGACTGCCCCAATCCCTGGACCTTAATCCAATAGAAAACTTGTGGGTTGACATTAAAAATGCCATTTCTGAGGCAAAACCAAGAAATGCCAAAAAATTGTAAGATGTGGTCAAAGTATCTTGGGCTGGAATAACAGGTGACAGGAGCCAGAAGCTGGTTGACTCTATGCAACATAGATGTGAAGCAGTTCTAAAAAACTGTGGGTAACAACTAAATATTAGGTTAGTGTTTCACAGGAATGCTAAGTTCTCAAAAAATGCTACATATTGTGAGTTTGTAACGACAAATCCAGACACAGCTATTTTTTAGAACGGCCCAATGTTAATTTTTTTGTTATTTTCTATAAAGTAGTTAAAAATTATATACATTTCTCTTCATGTTTTGAATTAGAAAACAGTGTGCAACGTTCCCAATGCTGGAAATAAAAACTAGTATAACAATTTTGAGATTAACTCATGATTTTGAGCCAACTGCTATTATTGTGAACACTACTATACAACAAAGCTTAAAATCCCAAGAAAAGGAGGTGTGAAGTACAAAATATTTATGAATGCATTGATATGAAAACATTTCCAAAACTCAAATAATTTAGACAGGTCATATCTGTCTAAAAAAAAAAGGCGTGGAATAAATACATTTATGTTGCATTTTTATAACAGGCATATAAAGTCACTGGCTTGTCACATTTCACAGTCTTATTATATAGGGGGTATTACCATGCTTGAAAAAGAAGTTGTGCTGGTGTAATTTGCATCAAATGTATCATTATCATGTAAAATAATGCTATTAACCTGCAGATATGGAGTTAATTTGCAGGATGATAGCATTCTAGCATTGTGCCAACTGAGAGCCCCACTGCCAGGAGGAATTGAACTTTATCCCCCCGGGGCAGCATTTGGCTTCCAGTCATAAGGGAGGCACCGGCACAGTTCAGACACAGATCTGTACATACAGAGTGGTGGCTGTAGCCGCGCCCTGGCACTGACTGACAGCTCACACATCATTAGTGCCGGCTCTCAGTCAATGTTGAAGGTGCAGTTACAGCAGGCGCGCTCTCTATACACAAATTTCTTAAAAATTTCTTAAAAACTGCACTCTACTCAAAAAGAAGTCAAAGCCTCCTGCCTTTTGGTAGATTTTAATTGTTTTTAATTGTTTGTGTATTAAGTTGTTTTTAATAAATTATCCTCTATTTTTCTTTATGATTACTATTATTATTATTATTATTATTGATATTATGGATGTGCAGCTATTTTTTGTGTGAAAACTTTTCTCGGTTGTGTTCCACTTAAAGGGAACCTGTCACCCTCAAAATCGAAGGTGAGCTAAGCCCACCAGCATCAGGGGCTTATCTACAGCATTCTGTAATGCTGTAGATAAGCCCCTGATGTATCCTGAAAGATGAGAAAAAGAGGTTAGATTATACTCACCCAGGGGCGGTCCCACTGTGGTCCATTCCGATGGGCGTCTCAGGTCCGGTCCGGGGTCTCCCATCTTCTTATGAAGACGTCCTCTTCTTGTCTTCATGCTGCGGCTCCAGTGCAGGCGCACTTTGGCTGCCCTGTTGAGGGCAGGGCAAAGTACTGCAGTGTGCAGGCGCTGGGAAAGGTCAGAGAGGCCCGGGGCCTGCGCACTGCAGTACTTTGCTTTGCCCTCAACAGGGCAGACAAAGTACGCCTGCACTGGAGCTGCAGTGTGAAGACAAGAAGAGGACTTCATCCTATGAAGATGGGAGGCCCCGGACCGGACTGCGACGCCCATCGGATCGGACGGCCTGCCCAGGTGAGTATAATCTAACCTCTTTTTCTCATCTTTCAGGTTACATCGGGAGCTTATCTACAGCATTACAGAAGGCTGTAGATAAGCCCCTGATGCCGGTGGGCTTAGCTCACCTTCGGTTTTGGGGGTAACAGGTTCCCTTTAAAGAGAACCTATCATCAGGATTTTATACCGCAAACTAATGGCATGTACTGTATGTAGAAGTTCCTTAATGCTTAGTAAATAATTACCTGTGTTGTAGAAATCCATTTAGCTGTTTTACAGAAATCCACGCTGCCTGACCCCTGTCTCTGACGGACAGTTCCCTGAGACATGAGTCATCTGTCAGTCAGAGGCAGGAGGCAGGCAGTGGGCGGGCAAAAGGCAGAGAAGCATTAGAGCTTTAACTGCAGGCCCTCCATTGCACTTTCAACTCATTAGCATACAATTTCAACTATGTAGTCCAATGATTTGAGGGTTGTTTAAACTATTTTATTAAAAGCATGAAAAATCTGAAACTAAATGGACTATTTGTGCAAATGGGTGATGTATGGTATTGTCACTAACATATGTGATCAATTCTTTGGCCATTGTGTCATACTGCTTATCTAAGGTAATGAAGCACAAAAACTGACCACCAAATTCAATCCTAAAATGATCCAAAATCTGTAAATTAGTAATAAGAGCATTTAATTTCAACATGCTGCTAAACCATTTTTTCCTCACTGTCACGTTCATTGGGTTTCTGGAAAAGAAAATATCAACATCTGCTTATCAAAATCCTTACTTACCCTATACAGTGGTCTTTGCTACTTTGTCTATCAAAAATTTCACTCTACAGGGTCAAAAAACACATTTACTACTTTTTACATTATCATACTGGTCCGCCAAAGTATCAGAGGAACTTCCAAAGTTCTCATGAAAAATGAGTTTCAAAGGTCTAGCAAAAGATAATCCCATTTACAGATTACTTGTGACAATCACTTGTAACATGGATCATGTTATGCGTTAGAGAATTTATTTTATAGAGTTAATTAATAAACAATGAATGCACTGGATAGTGCTTATAGAGTTAACTAATCAACAAATATATATATATATATATATATATTTATTTATTTATATTTATTTAATAGTCTGATCCAATCCTCTCAGGCGAAAAAATCAAACAATAGATGTCCATGAGAAATGACAGGAGTAAAAGTATTGAACCTGCTTACTGAAATGTATGTAATACTTTGTACAAAAACCTTTGTCGGTGATGACAGCCTCCTGTGTCGAGAAACTAGTCTCACTAATTGCTTAGGTGAGATTTTGGCCCATTGTACCACACACTCTTCACATCCTGAATAGTGTTGAGCGATACCGTCCGATACTTGAAAGTATCGGTATCGGATAGTATCGGCCGATACCCGAAAAGTATCGGATATCGCCGATACCGATACCCGATACCAATACAAGTCAATGGGACACCAAGTATCGGAAGGTATCCTGATGGTTCCCTGGGTCTGAAGGAGAGGAAACTCTCCTTCAGGCCCTGGGATCCATATTAATGTGTAAAATAAAGAATAAAAATAAAAAATATTGATATACTCACGTGACCGCTCCGCGACCAATCACAGGCCGCGACGTCATCTAAGGTCTTTCAAGCGCTTGAAAGACCTTAGATGACGTCACGGCTTGTGATTGGTCGCATTGCGGTCACGTGACCGCTCCGCGACCAATCACAGGCCGCGACGTCATCTGAGGACTTTCAAGCGCTCATTCTTATGAACGGAGGCTGGCGGTTACAACCAGGGCGCGTCAGAGGGTGAGTATATCCCTATTTTTTATTTTAATTCTTTATTTTACACATTAATATCGATCCCGATACCGATTCCCGATATCACTAAAGTATCGGATCTCGGTATCGGAATGCCGATACCGCAAATATCGGCCGATACCCGATACTTGCGGTATCGGAATGCTCAACACTAATCCTGAAGGTTCAGTGTGCTCCTTCTATGAACTCTGAGCTTCAGTTCCTTCCATAAAGTTTCTATTGGATTCGGATCCAGTGATTGCCTTGGCCACTGTAGCAGCTTTTTTTTTCTCTCACAGAAACCAATTGAAAGATTCGTTGGCTGTGTGTTTGGAATCACTAGCTTGATGAAATATCCACCCTTATTTCATCTTCATCATTTTGGTAGATGGCAGCAATTTTTTGTCAAGACTGTCTCGGTACATTTGTCCATTCATCGTTTCGTTAAAGAATTTTGCAGTGTCGTATGCTGAAAAATTGCCCTACGCAATAGTGTTCCCACCTCAAAGCTTCACTGTGAGTTTGCTGTTTTTGAGCTGATATGCAGTGCCTTTTGGCCTCCAAACATGGTGTGTGTTATGACATCCAAACAGTTCAATTTTGGTCTCATCTGACCAGTTTATATCTTCTCAGTATTTCACAGTCTTGTCTAAATGTTGTTAAGCAAACTTTAAAGCTTGAATATGCTTTTTGTTCAGAAATGGAGACTTTCGTCGTAAGCATGCATACAGATCATAGAGGTTGAGTGCATTACTTATTGTTTTCTTTGAAACAATTGTACCTACTGATTCCAGGTTTTTCTGTAGTACTTCATATGTGGTTCTTGGATCTTGGACAACTGATATCATCATTCTTTTTCCTCCTCTGTCTGAAGGCTTGCGGGGACCACGTGGTCTTGGCTGGTTTATGGTGAAATTAAGTTCTTTCCACTTCTGGATTATGGTCCCATCAGAGCCACTGGACCCTTTAGTAGTTAAGAAGTTCTTCTGTAGGCAATGCCATAAGTATGTTTTCCAAATTAAAATTGTGAAGGTTTTGAGGCAGCTCACTTATAAGCATCATGAGATGTTTCTTGTTTGGCACCTTGGTAATGTGACACCTTTTTATAGGCCATCAGTTAAACCAGCTGATATTATTTTTCATTAAGTGGCAGGATTTCTTTCTGATTATTGATAGATTTCAGTTGGTGTCATGACTTTTCATGGCTTTTTGGACCGCTTTTTCTTTTTGTGTTGAATACTTTTCCCTGTGTCATTTTTCATTATTACACATAACTTAATTTATGGACATCTATGGTTTGATTTCTTGGCCTGTGAGGATTGGATGGATTATTTCTAACATCTTGTGAGAATTTCATGTCAATAGCACCTTTAGAACTATAATTACTTAGAAAATTGGTGAAGGTGCTTTGCTTTTCTTAGGCCATTGATAACAGGAACCCAGGGAGGACATTCAAGCATCCTGACTCCTGAGTGCACAATGGCGCAACAAAGATTAGAAAACTCTAGACTTTTACCTCTATGCCATTAGTGACATTAGTGACCCACTGGGTCCCACTTTGCTGGCCTCATATAGCTACAATATGTACGGTTTTACAACCTTTTACTTTATCATTATTTTTACCCAGCACAAATGACTTGGAAACAAAGCAACTTTACAGGTTTCATTCTACTGCTTATATGCAGATCTATATTTCCATGTTAATAAACTAAACACAAAACCTCTATTCTCTGATCCAGCAGTCTTTTAGTCATCCTCCTGCCACAAATCCTGGATAAAGGGGTATTCTAACAATGTAATAAAATATCCCTGTTACACAATTCAAACAGCAACCCATTCTAGTTATGTGTCAGGACACACAGCAGTGTGAAGAAACACAGCTCCCAAGACTTGTGTCTAAACTGACAGATGACCAATATCGTAAGCACACATACAAAAGCTGCTAGAGAAGTGTGTGACATGAGAAGAAATAAATCTCCACAGCTGACTGAGCACAAAGGAGCACACAGTCCTCTGTGCTCAATCAACCAAGGAGAAGCTTTATTTCTTCTTCTGTCACTTCTCTGGCAGCTCCGTTACATGTGCTTGCGATAGAGCTCCTCTGTCAGTTAAGACACAGTTGTGTTTATCCAGCCTGTAGCCTGTGCTGACATGTGACTAAGACGAGATGCTATTTAATTTAGAAGCTGGGGGCAATTTTAATAAATTTTGGAAAATCCCTTTAATGTGCTGATTGTAAATTAGGAAAAAATTGGGAGAAAATAAAATTAAGTCTCACTGCTGTATAAAACTACGCAGACTATGTTTGTAGTCTGGAACTATCAGGATCCTGTCAGCACCAGCAAACTGCCACGGCTGAGCAGGGTGACTCAGCCACACTATGGGAGAGGCCAGGGTCAGATGCTGCGGGGAAAGCTCAGGCAGACGGGACCTGAGCAGCGTGGTGAGAGGTGAATAGTGTTGAGCATTCCGATACCGCAAGTATCGGGTATTGGCCGATACTTGCGGTATCGGAATTCCGATACCAAGATCCGATACTTTTGTGGTATCGGGAATCGGTATCGGATCCATATTACTGTGTAAAATAAAGAATTAAAATAAAAAATATTGATATACTCACCTCTCCGGAGGCCCCTGGACATCACCGCTGGTAACCGGCAGCCTTCTTTGCTTAAAATAAGCGCGTTTAGGGCCTTCCATGACGTCACGGCTTCTGATTGGTCGCGTGCCGCTCATGTGACCGCCACGCGACCAATCACAAGCCGTGACGTCATTCTCAGGCCCTAAACTCCTCATTCTAGGAATTTAGGACCTGAAAATGACATCACGGCTTGTGATTGGTTGCGTGGCGGTCAGAAGCCGTGACGTCATGGAAGGCCCTAAACGCGCTCATTTTAAGCAAAGAAGGCTGCCGGTTACCAGCGGTGATGTCCAGGGGCCTCCGGAGAGGTGAGTATATCAATATTTTTTATTTTAATTCTTTATTTTACACATTAATATGGATCCCAGGGCCTGAAGGAGAGTTTCCTCTCCTTCAGACCCTGGGAACCATCAGGATACCTTCCGATACTTGGTGTCCCATTGACTTGTATTGGTATCGGGTATCGGTATCGGCGATATCCGATACTTTTCGGGTATCGGCCGATACTATCCGATACCGATACTTTCAAGTATCAGACGACGGTATCGCTCAACACTAGAGATGAAGCTGAGGATAGCAGAAAGCAGAAGGACCTGCGATCATGTGACCACAGGGGGCAGGGCTTAGCATCCTGCTGCTGGAAATGATGTAGGATGCTACAGGGACCCTGGAGAAGAGGATAGGGGAACACAGGTCGGACAAACAGGGGTCATACATGGAGAGGGCAGCGCGGTACAGGAGGGGCGAGCAGAGAATAGTTAAAACGTAGGCAAGAAGTCATAGACGGAGAAGGCAGTGCAGTAAAGGAGGGACAGGCGGAACTCTAAACGGTGACAGAGCTAGGTCAGAATCAGACAAGCATAAAGCAGCACAGGCACAAAGCACAGGCACAACAGGGTCACACACACTCGGCCAAGGGTCAAAGTATAAGCGACAAGGAATGACCCCGCAATGAGGCTGTAAGAAGCCTCCCAGAATCCCAGAGTGAGGCTGATTAACACCGGTTTCTTCACACAATGATTGACATCACTAATTGAACTCCACACTCCACATTATTTTGAACACTCCCCCTTTCAATTAATTATTCTAATACACAGACTCAAAAACATGCAGATCATGAATGGAGTCTGGTGATTTTCTTAGAATCTACTGCACTAACTGGTAAATTGTTTGCCATGTGGTAAAATAATTTACACCAAAAACAGCGATGAATCTAGTTAGTCATATTGGACTATTATTATTTTGAACACTACTGTAAGTACTAAAAATTGTAAAACGTTTAGAAATTTGGCATAAAAATGTACAAATTGTTTAACATCTGTTGTGGCCACAACGTTAAACCAGTTCCCACTTACTTTAATGGAGGAGGAGGAGCTGGTATAAAAAGGCTGAAAATCATAACATTTCGAACAACATTGTGTTATGGAAAAACTTACAACTGTTATGCAGACGCTTTTGGTGTAAAGTGTTTAATTAATTTGTCCTTTAGTTTATGCTGCATTGCCCATACAGTAGGGTATACTGTAATGCCTGGGATATCTATAGCGCTATAGCGTGCCCATATTGTGATCATGTGGTAATAGAGCCGTATGGTGCCACATTTGACACATTGGGCTTTACCATATTAAAATTATCCGCGAGATTGGAACAGTGACCTTTCAAGTGAACCATACACGTTAGTTTGGCTTGCTTGTTATTACTTAAGGATTAAGTTTCCATATAATTCCTTTCTTTAAAACACATTATCCGTTCTGTTATTTACAGCGAAATGCATTTGTTTGTAAAAGAAGAATAAAGTCTGTGAATGTGATCCTGACACGCTAAATCCCTTCCCATCTGCAGTGGTCATTGCTTCATGTTGGCAGCACATTCTGTGGTTATAGAGGAGAGCTCTGTTGTAAAGTAATCAGTAGAAATATGAAGCTTCCACTAGTTATATAAATACATTAACCTGTAAATAATTACAACTTAAAGTGTTCTCTGATTATCAAAAGGAAGCACTATATGATTGTACAGTATAAGAGGATGACAGAGAACTATGTTCCCACACAGTTTGGTACCTCTTGTCCCCCTTGCATCATGACACCCCTACAATGCTCCTCCACATATTATGATGCCCCCATAATGCTCCTCCCATTCATTATGATGCCTTCATTATGCCCCTCCACACATTATGATGACTCTATAGTGTTCCTCCCATACATTATAATGTCCCCATTATGCATCTCCACACATTATGATGACCCCATAGTGTCTTTTCCCACATATTATGATGCCTCGCATAGTACCCTTCCCACAGATTTTGAAGCTCCTAAACATTATAAAGTTCCCATTATGTCCCTCCACACATTATGATGACCTCATAGCCCCATAGCCTCCCTCCCACACATTATGATTCCCCATAGATAGTGCCCCTCCCACTCCTTATGATGCCCCCATAGTGACCTCCCACACATTATGATGCCTACAATGTGCCCCTTCCACACATTATGATTCCCCCATAATGTGCTTCCCATACATTATGATGCCCCAATAGTGCCCTTCCCACACATTATAATGCCCCCATAGTTCTCCTCTCACATATTATGATGTCCTCACAGTACTCTTCCCACACAAACCCCACAGTGTATTTTCTATACATTATGATGTTCCCACAGTGCCTCCCTGATCAATTATAATTGAAAAGCTGAGATACAGTTCATTGATTATGCTTTCTCACACTGCTAACAATCAGAAAGTCAGTTTGTATTTCAGTGATGATGATTGCTGGTGATTTTTTTCTTCTGTGAACAGATCAATTAAAGCTGCTTATTTTGCTACCACATAATGGAAGTTTAACCCTAGAACGCATACTTGGGGCCTCGCAGGCCTGCCAGGTTACTTGTTTTCTATTTTCTGCAAAAGTACTTTAGTTAGAATTTTGAAAATCTAGGTAATTCTCAGGTATATAGTTGTTAGTAATTTCAAGTTATTCATATATTTTTATGTTACAGACATTTCGGTATAACAACCTTTTTTTGGGACTACCTCATATTCACGCACCTGGGGTCTTTTAGGCCTGTACTAGGTTTACATGTGATACTCAGTCTTTTTGTCTGTATTGTTGCTGAGGAAGAACTTTTATGACTCTGCTATTGCTGGGAAGAGTGTGGATTCTGCATTCCCTTTTTTTCCAATATCCTTGATATGTCAGCCCTCAATAGCTACATTGTTTATTGTCAAACTAATCCAGAATTCCATGCCAACAGGAAAGACAAGAGACGTCTATTTTTGACAGAACTTTGTTATGAACTTATGATGCCTACTATGATGGAGAGAAGCAGCATGATATGTTATCAAGGCAAATTACGGAGGCAATGATCCGATGTGGAATACGCTTTCTGGAACATCCAGAGCAAAGAGAAAAAAAAAGAAAGCGCTGCTATATTTGTCCAGCAAAGAAGGAAAGAAAATCGGAGCGTTTCTGTTCTACTTGCGGACAAAATGTATGCAAGGAACATTCAGCCGAAAAAATAATATGCGAGAATTGTCGGGGGAATATGTAAAGTTACAAATAAATATTCCTGCACCAAGTTTGCTACAACCAAAAAATGTTTTCATAAAAAAATTGCATATAGAATGCCTATATTTGGCGTGCCCGTTTACTTACTTTTTTGTTGTTTTATGCACATAATTATGTTTTGAAATATACACATCTTAGGCTGTGTTCCCAGTAGCACTGGGGTTCGCCAGAAGGGGATCCATAATGGATCTGACCTCCTGGTAACTCCAGCTAAGGCTGCCGGAATGGATTCCAGGTCACCAGGAGGTCAGATCCATTACGGATCCCCTCCTGGCGGACCCCAGCGCTAGTTGGAATGCATCCTTACCTTGCAATTGTAAAATAAATTTTGAAAATAATTTTTATTTGAGTTATTCCGTGTTATTTGCACGCAGGCCTAAAAGGCCCCAGGTGCGTGAATATGGGGTAGTCCCAAAAAAAGCTTGTTATACCGAAATGCCTATAACATAAAAATATATGAACAACTGGAAATTACTAACAACTATATACCTAAGGAATACCTAGAGTTTCACAATTCTAACTAAAGTAATTTTGCAGAAAATAGAAAACAAGTAACCTGGCAGGCCTGCGAGGCCCCAGGTATGCGTCCGCCAGCCTTAGCTGGGGTCACCAGGAGGTCAGATCCATTACGGAATCCCGTCCTGGCGGACTCCTGCGCTAGTGGGAATGCATCCTTACTTTGCAATAAACTTTGAAAAGTATTTTTATTTGAGTTATTCCATGATAATTGTAAACAGGCCTAAAAGGCCCCAGGTGCGTGAATGTGTAGATTTCTATGGGTATGCGTTCTAGGGTTAAAGGGAACCTGTCACCCCCAAAATTGAAGGTGAGCTAAGTCCAGGGGCATCAGGGGCTTATCTACAGTCTCTGATGCTGGTGGGCTTAGCTCCCCTTCGATTTTGGGGGGGTGACAGGTTCCCTTTAACTATAGATATAAATGGTTATTCATGTATACAGAAGCAAGTATCTGCAAGTAACTGTACAGGTAGCACACTTACTCTTCATTGGCATCTCTTGTTGAACTCCTTCATCTTCCCTTTTCTTTTTCATCATTGTGGTAAGGTACACATCTGGCCAAGGCTGCAAAAGCATTTCTGCAGTACTCAAGGTTCCTAAGAGCACTGTGGCCTCCATAATCCTTAAATGGAAGAAGTTTGGGACCACCAGAAGTCTTCCTAGACCTTGTTGTCCAGCCAAACTGAGCAGTCGTGGGAGAATAGCCTTGGAGAGAGAGGGAAAGAAGAACCCCAAGATCACTGTGGCTGAGCTCCACAGATGCAGTAGGGAGATGGGAGAAAGTTCCACAAAGTCAACTGTCACTGCAGCCCTCCACCATTCGGGCCTCTATGGCAGAGTGGCCTGACGGAAGTCTCTTCTCAGTGCAAGCAGGGGCGGGCTGGGCCGGATGGTGGTGGTGCAAGCAGGGGCGGGCTGCTCCACCACCAGCTGTACAGGGCTAGCCGCACAGCAAATTGTGCGTGGCAGTGTCCGCTGTACTGTGATGTGGCCGGCAGCAGACACAGCCGCATCACAGTCTATCAGCGCACACGTCTGCACCAGGGCCGGGAGCAGTGTATGACCGTCTAACTTTGACGGCTGCGGAGCTCCTGCTCCTTCCATGTTCTCTGTACTTCCAGGTCAGGTGTCAGGCATGCGCAATGACATCATCAAGCACGCGCCGTGTGTACCGGATGCTGGAAGCATAGAGGCACTGCTGGGGAGCGACTGTGAGGTAAGTATAAAAACTTTTTTGTTTTCTTTATAAAATGAATTCAGTGGGTGAGCGTAACTGCAAGTGATGAAGTGGGGGTGTGGGAGCTGTAAGAGGGACTACACATGATGGAGTTTGGTGGTTAAAGGACACTGCACATGATGAAGTGGGGGTAAGTGGGGCTGCACATGATGAAGTGGGGGGAGTGGGGCTGTACATGATGGAGTGGGGCTGCACATGAAGTGGGGGTAAGAGAACTGCACATGATGACATGGGGTAAGGGGGATTGCACATGATGAAGTGGGGGAGTGGGGCTGCACATGATAAAGTGGGGGTAAGGGGGACTGCACATGATGAATTGGGGGTGAGGGGGACTGCACATGATGAAGTAGGGGAGGTAAGTGGGACTGAATATGATGATGTGTAGGGGAAGGGGGACTGCCCATGATGAAAGGGAGTGGGGCTGCACATGAAGTGGGGGTAAGATGTACTGCACATGATGAAGGGGGAGTGGGGCTGCACATGAAGTGGGAGTTTGTGGGGCTGCACATGAAGTGGGGGTAAGAGGTACTGCACATGATGAAGGGGGAGTGGGGTTGCACATGAAGTGGGAGTTTGTGGGGCTGCACATGAAGTGGGGAGAGTAAGGGGGATTGCACATGATGAAGTGGGGGGAGTAATGGGGATTGTACATGATGAAGTAGTGGGAGTAAGGGGGACTGCACATGATGAAGAGGAGGGAAGGGGACTGCATATGATGAAGTGTGTCTGAAGGGGGACTGCACATGATGAAATGGAAGGGGGATAGGGGGCTGCAAATGATGAAGGGGCACTGCAGATGAAATGAGGGGATGATAGGGGACTGCAATGGATGAAGTAAGGGGACTCCAAATTAAAGTGGGGGGACTGCAAATGATGAAGTAGGGGAGAGAATGGGGGACAGCAATTTATTTGAAGGTGGGGAGAGCAAATGATGAATTGAAGGTGGAGGTGGGGAGAGCAAATAATGATCTATGGGGAGAACAAATAATGAATTTTAAGGGTGGGGAGTTAATGATGTATTGAATGTGGGGTAGAGCAATTGATAATGAATAGAGGGTTAGAGAGAAAGACATGAGAATGAATTGGGGCCGGAGGGGCATGTAAATATAATGAGTCGGGGTTAGGGTTAGAGCGGGAGGTACATAGTGGGGGCATTGAGGATGAAGTGACTGGTAATGAATTGGAGAAAAGAGTACAGGTGCTAATTAATTTATGCATTAAATGGGGAAAGTGGCTATTTATAGTTACTGGGTGCACAGTGGTGGAATATAATTTATATTTGGAATGGTGGGCTACATAATAACTAATTATATATTGATTGTGGGTGCACCTCTGTATTCAGATGTGTAGTGTAGAAGAAAGGAAAAAAGTGGGGAATGTGCTCTGGAAGCTGTGCTCTAGGTAACTGTGTTATTTTATTCAGAGACAGAGTCCTGGCTGGAAGAAGTGATGACGGTCTTTGCTGGATGAAAAAGAAAAGCAAGGATGAAGGACTTCAGCTAGAGACGTCACTGGTGAGTCAGTGTGTTACCTGTCCACTGACACTATGCACTGCATACTATATACAGAGCTCCTGTGTATAATGTCACTGGCAGTGGTGATCACTGTATTACCTGTACACTGACACTATATACAGAGCTCCTGTGCATAATGTCACTGGTGATCGCTGTATTACCTGTGCACTGACACTATAAACAGAGCTCCTGTGTATAATATCACTGGTGATAACTGTATTACCTGTACACTGACACTATATACAAAGCTCCTGTGTATATTGTCACTAGTGATCACTGTATTACCTGTACACAGAAACTACATACAGAGCTCCTGTGTATAATGTCACCAGTGATCACTGTATTACCTGTACACTGACTGTAAATACAGAGTTCCTGTATCCAATGGCACTTAGTATTGTGGGTTTTTAAATTAATGCTCCAGTTTCTATGTAGCAGGCTTGGTTCCATGTAGTAGATTTATTAAGCTCTGATCTGCTCCCATATTTCTGTAGTAAGCTCGGTTCTGCTCCCTTTTGTCTGTAGTAAGCTTGATCCTGCTCCCTTATCTGTGTAGTAAGCTAGGTTCTGCTACCATATCTCTGTAGTAAGCTCAGTTCTGCTCCCATATCTCTGTAGTAAGCTCAGTTCTGCTCCCATATCTCTGTAGTATGCTCAGTTCTGGTCCCATATCTCTGGAGTAAGCTCTGTTCAGCTCCCATATTTCAGTAGTAAGCTCAGTTCTGCTCCATATCTCTGTAGTAAGCTCTGTTCTGATTCCTTATCTCTGATGTAAGCTCGGTTCTGGGCCCATATTTCTGTAGTAAGCTCAGTTCTACTCCATATCTCTGTAGTAAGCTCGGTTCTGCTCCCCTATGTCTGATGTAAGCTCGGTTCTGGGCCCATATTTCTGTATCTGTAGTAAGCTTGGTTCTGCTCTCTTATCTTGTATTAATGGGTCGCTAAAGAAACAGGTTTTCTGAATTTCTTGAAAAAATGAGAAATTGCTGATAATCTTTTAACCCTACTACACATCCCAATAGAATATAATGATGTTTGAAAAATGATGCAGATGTAAAGTAGACATATGGGAAATGTCATTTATTCATTATTTTGTGCAGCATGACTAAATGGTTTAAACTTTAAAGGGTTTGACTGGTCCAATCGATAAGTCTGCAGTCACGTTATACAAACTCCTGGTCAGTAGGTGCGAGCTCGCTTCCATACACTTGCATAGAGCGTGGCTGCGGCCTCTAGTTGGCCATGCACACTGGACTGTGGAGTACTTGGGCCGGGTCCGACGGTTCTTAAGGGGGTGGTCACACCAGCAGTGACCCGGTCTGTGGCCCTGAGCAACCAATAAAATTAATGAAATGAAGGGGAATAAATTATATAGGGGATTTGTTCGTGATGCCACCGGTGGTGCTTGGCAATAGAGAAATGGCCGACGCTGCGGTTCAGGTCCACTGGGGCAGATGGTGACGCAGCCGAGATGTTTCAGTTCTCCACGGGAAGAGCTAGGCCCCAGGGCAGTTAAAGAGTTAAAGTTAATGATGGTGAATGTTGTAATGCAGGGCAGGTGATGCAGTAATAATTCAGAGGACACAGCAGGGTGCAGTTTCCACACTTTACTCACTGTTCTTATATGCAGTCCCCAGCCAGGTGCTGAACCAGAACCCCCTTCTTATGTCCTTCCCTGGCTGTCTCCTGACTCTCCTGCTCTGCGCCTTCACACACAGTGTCCCAAGCCAGCAGCCTCGGATCCTGTCGGGTGACGTCCTCCTGGTCCCCTTGATCCTATGATGCTGCCTTTTCAGCAAGTGTGTGTGGTTGTGGCTGTGGCACGTACAGATACCACAGCGTCCGGCTGGCTAGCTGAGCCTTGTAATTCTCCCCTAGTCTGGGGGCCGGTTCCCCACTGCAAGCTGGTCCCTCCACCCAACTACAGTAGGCGTGGATTCAGGCCCCACTGGTGGATTCCTCACTACCCATGCCCCTAGGACCCCTTCTCTCTCTTCTTTCTGTCAGAAGCTTCTCTCTATCTTCCTTGTTCTCTCTCTGTCCTCTGGTGCTGGGACGAGCTCCTCATTGCTCAAGTCCCCAGCTCCAACTCCCTCTGTCTCTCAATCTCCACTCCTCTTGTCACTGACTCCTCCTATCTATACATCCTCCACCCACATGCTGGACCTAGTTCCCTACAGGCCTATAGAGGTATAATGTTGGATGCTAGTGTGTGGGTCCTGGGTAGTGTCCTCTCCTTACCCGAGAGCGGAGTACCACACCTCTTGCTGAGGTGCAGTACCTTTGTGGTGACTGGACCTTCATGGGCTCCACACCCCAAGTAAACCAATTATACATATAACTCTTCTTCCCTTTATGGGAGGTACTTTTTCTTGAACATTGCATATAAATACTACAAACATAAAACAGTGGGCTATTTTCAATAAAACTTTCTCAATTTAAGTTCAATAAATTACAGTGAGGTCCCGAGCCGGGTATTCTTCTCACTGTCCTTAGTGCAATATGGGGGAACCCATGTCAAACCCCCAACGTAGGCTCTGGGTGTGGCTACAGGGCATAGCTGGTCACCTCGTTGGACCACTTTTTGGCCACACCAGACGGTTTTTGTTCTTTGGTCTTCTGTGAGATATAGAGTGTCCTACTCATACTCTAAAGGGGTAATGTAAAACCAACAAGGGGCACATTAAGTGCTAACTTTGTACAATAAAAGTTCTGGCCACTCACTGTCCATGACCACACTGTCTCTGCATTAACTAGAACAAAACCTAACCAGGTTTACATAACTAGTTACAGTTATATTCTGTCACTTCTTACTTATTCTTCCTCCAGGGCAGGTCCTCAGGCCTGCAACCTCCTGGCCGGAGAAGTTCTGGCTCCTGTGTCACACTTGGTAACACAAACTGGTCAAGTCCTACCTCCGGAGTCTGGGTGGCTTGTGTGCATACTGCTGGTCTTACCGAAGCTGCAGGGATCGTTTCAGCATCTGATCTGAAGTGGCAGTTATTGGACTGGGTGCCATTTGCCTCTGCTGGCAACTGCTGAATGTTGCGATGAAGGGCAGGTGATGCCGTAATAATTCAGAGGACACAGCAGGGTGCAGTTTCCACACTTTACTCACAGTTCTTATATGCAGTCCCCAGCCAGGTGCTGTGTCCTCCGGGTCTGTGGTCCACCCAGCTCTCAGGTAATTTGGGGTCCACTTTGCCAGAACCCCCTTTTCATGTCCTTCCCTGCCATCTCACTGCACTGGCTCCCATCTCTGCTTCCCTGTGCCTTCACACACAGTGTCCCAAGCCAGCAGCCTCGGATGCTGTAGGGTGATGCCCTCCTGGTCCCCTTGCTCCTATGTGGCTGCCTTTTCAGCAAGTGTGTGTGGTTGTGGCTGTGGCACGTACAGATACCACAGCCTCTGGCTGGCTAGCTGAGCCTTGTAGTTCTCCACTAGTCTGGGGGCCGGTTCCCCCACTGCAACCTGATCCCTCCACCCAACTACAGTCTGCGTGGATATGGGCCCCACGGGTGGATTCCTCACTACCCGTGCCCCTAAAACCCTCTCTCTCTCTTCTTTCTGTCAGGAGCTTCTCTCTATCTTCCTTGGACTCTCTCTCTCTGTCCTCTGGTGCTGGGACGAGCTCCTCACTGCTCAAGTCCCCAGCTCCAACTCCCTCTGCCTCTCACTGTTGACTCCTCTTGTCACTGACTCCTCCCCTCTCCACTTCCTCCGCCCACACCCTCTATCTAGTTCCCTACAGGCCTATAGAGGTCTGATGTTCGATGCTAGCATATGGGTTCTGGGTAGTGTCACCTCCTTACCTGAAAGCAGAGTACCACACCTCTGGCTGAGGTGCAGTACCTCTGTGATCATTGGACCTTCAGGGGCACCACACAAGTGTATGGAGTGAGGCCACATTCACTAATCAGGCCCTGTCTGATAGTATATATAACACATACATACCCTCTGGTCTTGATTCAGAAACCGATGAATCCCTGCAGTGCACACTGAATGCGCTGAGGGGATTCATAAGTCTTCAGTTACACAGAGTGACTGCAACTTATCAATTTGGACTGGACAATCCCCTTGAGGATATTAAAATTTAAAGTTTGAAAATGGCACATTTTTCAAAATTCCAATGTTTTCACATACAATTGCAAAACATATCGACCTAAATTTACCACTAACATAAAATACAATGTGTCACGAGAAAACAGTCTCCGAATCACTGAGATATATTGAAGTGTCCCAGAGTTGTTACCATATGAAGTGTCACTAGCGATCTGACGATTTAAAAAATTTGGCTTGGTCATTAAGGTCAAAATTGTCTCTTTCACTAAAAGGTTAAAGGGAACCTGTCACCCCCAAAATCGATGGTGAGGTAAGCTCACTGTCATCTGGGGCTTATCTACAGCATTCTGTAATGCTGTAGATAAGCCGCCGATGTTACCTGAAAGAGGAGAAAAAGACGTTAGATTATACTCACCCAGGGGCAGTCCCACTCCGATGGGCATCTCAGGTCCGGTACAGCGCCTCCCATCTTCATTCCATGACATCCTCTTCTGGTCTTCACACCGCGGCTCCGGCGCAGGTGTACTTTGTCTGCCCTTTTGAGGGCAGAGCAAAGTACTGTAGTGCGCAGGCGCCGGAAAGGTCAGAGAAGCCCGGCGCCTGCGCACTGCAGTACTTTTCTCTGCCCTCAACAGGGCAAAGTACGCCTGCGCCGGAGCCGCGGCATGAAGACAAGAAGAGAACGTCATGGAATGAAGATAGGAGGCGCCGGAGCGGACCTGAGACGCCCATTTGACCAGACCGCAGCGGGACCGCCCTTGGGTGAGTATAATCTAACCTCTTTTTCTCCTCTTTCAGGTAACATCGGGGGCTTATCTACATCATTACAGAATGCTGTAGATAAGCCCCTGATGCCGGTGAGCTTACCTCACCCTCGATTTTGGGGGTGACAGGTTCCCTTTAATAACATTTTACAAAAAGAAAACACATAGTTGTAGGTTGTTTGTAGGTTGGCATTTGCTTCAGCTCTCACTGTCCACCTATAAATGAATGTACCATACATATCTCCACCCTAATACTTTATATTTAATACCTTCCATTTAGACAGCCTATAAAATCACTATGTATAATACACATTCTATCTGATCCAATGTGTTATAAATAGCCCACCTGATCAAACAAAAAGTACAGATGTGGCACCCCTCACACCAAACGCGGGTCAGGGGTGCTCCTTTGGCTGCCGCACAGATTTATGTTCACCTTCATATATTGTCTACTATGGGAATTTAAACATGGTCTTTCCGTTCATATGTAGTTGAGTTCAGGGACATTCTCTATCTTCATTTTTGGGTCTTATCTTCATAGGACATTCTATTTGATTTGTCTGGAATTTCTTTCAATATGAAATTAGTGGCTATTTTTTTTATAGCCTATATATAATCTACTCTTATCCTTATAAATTTGGATCCTTTTTGCCTCACTGTGGCATATTGTTTGGTGCATTTAGATATGTTTATAGGATTTTGTGGTTACCGTAATTATGTGGGAGAGCCCTTAATAGTTTTGGACCATTGGGTAAGCATACTTTATACTCTCGTGTCTAGGTCCTTGATGAACCATGCTTCATCCATCAAAATCTGTACCACTGTATTATTGTAACGGGTTTTTTATGCTCACCCAGACCTACAACTTAGAGAATCCGCCTCACCAGGTAAGCCCATAACAAGTACAAGTCATGAGTAACAAATTTTTGGTGCAAATTACATCAAACATATGATGTGTTTCTCTTATTTACTCCCTCCACTGTTTGCCCAAATTGAAAATAGCATTTAAGGCAGTAAAGTTCAGATTGAACTCTTCCATTTGTGTGGTATAACAAATCATAAAGTGTATACATATTTCCCAAAGATTGAATTACCTTCAAGTTATATACACTAAAAATGAAATATATGTCTCTGAGATTTTAGATGTCATCTGGATCCAGATTCTTCTCTACCGCATAGCAATGATCTAAGAGATCACCTTCCATTGCCAAGAGTTTTGTTTTGGCTTCCTATGCAGGCTTTTCTCTTCTAGACATGCACATTGGTATAGTATAGTGTATAGGCTTTTGCATACAAAGAATTGCTGTTCCTCAGAGCAGGTAATAGTTCGCATTCAAACAAAATGTCCTTGGCACATCTGAATATACAAAGAGATGAGGCTCATGTTAAAATAAGTGCTTTGTGCTTTTAATCTCAGTAGTGGTTGCCAGAATTATTGCATAGCTGAGCCTCCTTCTGTTCTTATTGATAGAATGAATGCAATAATCCTTCTGTCATAGTCCTTGTACTTATTCCCTAGTCTTTGTACTTCACCCACTGGAGCAGAATATAGCAAGACTAAATAGAACTATCACACTTCAAAAAATATTTTTAGCTACTGCATCATCAATCAAGTCTTCAGTCCTCTTCTGCCTAAGTTAAATTTGAGAAGTCTGCTTTCTTCTTGCTCTTGTATAATTTATCATTTACACAATATATTTTGATTAATTGCAGATAGGCACTCTTGGGATAAATCAGTTCAATATATCTTGAGAAAAGTTGTCAGCTGCATTTGGAGTCCAAAACATTGTCCTAAAACATTTATCACCTTGGTACCAACATTGCTTGTCTCCTACATCCAATATTTTAAACCTCTAATGCAGCTCAAAGAAACGTGGCTAAATGTCAGCCATGGATTGTGATAAAGTAGACATATGAAGATTAGTAGAATAATCTTAGCCTGCTGGCCCACCGATACTGCAAAGTTTTGAAGGCCATTTTGGTGGCCTGGTAGGATAGAGCATATATCTACAATTCCAGATGGACTTGAGTAGTTACAGGGTTAGTGGTCACAACCCTAGTGATTCGGTAAGGCTGGGGTCAGACAGACATAGATTGTCTCATCTGAGAGAATCGGGCAGATTATGCAAATGACACTTTGATCAAACTCAGATCAGTGTGTCAGGATAGTATACCCCAATTCTCTCAGATGAGTGAATCGGAGCACACTGTGAGGAGAAGATGATGAACAAATGTTGTCCATCTTCTCCATTGTGTCAGTGCGTACAAATCGTACCAGATGTAATTCGAGTGCAGTCTTGTGATTTCCACACACTTATTGACTTGCATGGCTAAGTGTGATTCGAGTATTGGATCAAACTCGGACATGCTGAGATTTTTACATGTCCCCATAGAATAATATTGGTCTCAACGCCATTCAATATTTTGTCAGATCGCACTCGGACGGAAAACAGGGTGGTGTGAACCTGGCCTAACAAGAAGTTATCACCTAGGTGATAAGTGATAACTACTAGATTAGTAGGGGGCCGACGCATAGATTACCAGAAAGAGGCATTTTTTCCTCTATTTGAATGAAATGACCATGCACATACAGTATTCATCCGCCACTATTTTCACTCTCTATACATCTGACAGAGATAGCAGAGCACTTACCTATCTCTGGCAGTCCTATAGAGACTGAATGGAGGAGTGATCAAGCAAGGTCCCCGCCACACCATTTAAATAGGAAACAAAAGGGCCCAATTCTGGACCTCATCTTTCCTGTGAGATAAAAATCTGCATATTGTTTGTCCATGAGAAACTCTGCAAATCAGCGCATTCGCACATCACAAGAACTCAAAACTAGATACGTTCTTTGAGTTTCCCATTAAGATTCCATACAGTTAGTTTGAAGTTTTAGATAGTGTTTTTATTGTTGTGAGGAGAAGTGAAAGGCTCTTCACTTAAGGTACCTTCACACTAAGCGACGCTGCAGCGATATCGACAACGATGCCGATCGCTGCAGCGTCGCTGTGTGGTCGCTGGAGAGCTGTCACACAGACCGCTCTCCAGCGACCAACGATGCCGAGGTCCCCGGGTAACCAGGGTAAACATCGGGTTACTAAGCGCAGGGCCTCGCTTAGTAACCCGATGTTTACCCTGGTTACCATTGTAAAAGTAAAAAAAACAAACAGAACATACTCACCTTCTGATGTCTGTCACACGTCCCTTGCCGTCTGCTTCCCACACTGACTGATTGCCGGACGTAAAGTACAGCACAGCGGTGACGTCACCGCTGTGCTCTGCTTTCACTTTACGGCCGGCAATCACAGTCAGTGTGGGAAGCAGACGGCAAGGGACGTGTGACAGACATCAGAAGGTGAGTATGTACTGTTTGTTTTTTTTACTTTTACAATGGTAACCAGGGTAAACATCGGGTTACTAAGCGCGGCCCTGCCCTTAGTAACCCGATATTTACCCTGGTTACCACTGTAAAACATTGCTGGCATCGTTGCTTTGGCTGTCAAACATGACGATACACGCCGATCTGACGACCAAATAAAGTTCTGAACTTTCAGCAACGACCAGCGATATCACAGCAGGATCCTGATCGCTGCTGCCTGTCAAACACAACGATATCGCTAGCCAGGACGCTGCAACGTCACGGATCACTAGCGATATCGTTTAGTGTGAAGGTACCTTTAAGTCCTCTTACATCTAGACGTAAAAAAGGGTAAAGCAAATTGCAGCAAACCAAGACACTTCCACAGGTACTCATAAGTCAATACATTTCTGCAAACGTTTTCTAAAAACAACCAGTTTCATGAATAAAAAGTTAGTTAAAGGTATTGGACATTTTCTCTTTCTTTCACCGAGTGTGTTGGGGACATAATTTGGTGGCACTTACTAATACATACAGTACAGACCAAAAGTTTGGACACACCTTCTCATTTAAAGATTTTAATGTATTTTTATGACTATGGAAATTGTACATTCACACTGAAGACATGAAAACTATGAATTAACCCATGTGGAATTATATACAGTACTTAACAAAAAAGTGTGAAACAACTGAAATGATGTCTTATATTCTAGGTTTTTCAAAGTAGCCAACTTTTGCTTTGATGACTGCTTTTCACACTCTTGGCATTCTCTTGATGAGCTTCAAGAGGTAGTCACTGGAAATGGTTTACCAACAACCTTGAAGGAGTTCCCAGAGATGCTTAGCACTTGTTGGCCCTTTTGCCTTCACTCTGCGGTCCAGCTCACCCCAAACTATCTCGATTGGGTTCAGGTCTGGTCAGGGCCGGCGTCAGCACCCGGCGTACCCGGGCAAGTGCCGGGGCCCTGGCGAGACAGGGGGGCCCATTTAGGGCCGGCGTTAGGGGCAGGCTGCCTGCATGCGGCCCCTGAGGCAGGCATCTGCGGTCCGAGGTGCAAGCTAGAAGAGAGGAGGCAGAGGCAGCACGGAGCTCTGGAACTTTTGCAGCTGCTGGAGAGCCGCCCACAATCCGTCGCCATGGATACGCAGCAGAGCAGAGTGACTTCCGACTGTCCAGTGCCTGGAGAATGAGCCGAGCGTCGCCAAACAGGAAGTGTGCAGCACCTGCCACCTGGAACAAAGGATTGCGGGGGCCGGGGGGATGCAGAGCCTGGCTGGGAGGACAAGGTATGGGCTCTTATATACTGATTGGGTTGTGTTATATACTACGTGGGCTGGGCTGCTATATGCTACGTTGGCTGCTATATACTACATGGGCTGCGCTGCTATATACTACGTAGGCTGCTATATACTTCTACGTGGGCTGTGCTATATACTACGTTGGCTGCTATATACTACATGGGCTGCGCTGCTATATACTACGTGGGCTGGGCTGCTATATACTACGTGGGCTGCTATATACTACATGGGCTGCGCTGCTATATACTACGTGGGCTGCGCTGCTATATACTACGTGGGCTGGGCTGCTATATACTACGTGGGCTGCTATATACTACATGGGCTGCGCTGCTATATACTACGTGGGATGTGCTGCTATATACTACGTGGGCTGCTATATACTACGTGGGCTGTGCTATATACTACGTGGGCTGCTATATACTATGTGGGCTGCTATATACTACGTGGGCTGCTATATACTTCTACGTGGGCTGTGCTATATACTACGTTGGCTGCTATATACTACATGGGCTGCGCTGCTATATACTACGTGGGCTGGGCTGCTATATACTACGTGGGCTACTATATACTTCTACGTGGGCTGTGCTATATACTACGTTGGCTGCTATATACTACATGGGCTGCGCTGCTATATACTACGTGGGCTGGGCTGCTATATACTATGTGGGCTGCTATATACTTCTATGTGGGCTGTGCTATATACTACGTGGGCTGCTATATACTACGTGGGCAGCTATATGCTACCTGAGCTGCTATATACTACGTGGGCTGCTATATACTACGTGGGCTGTACTGTATACTACTATGTGGCTGTGCTATGTACTACTATGTGGGCAGTGCTGTATACTACTGTGTGGGCTGTGCTATATACTACTGTGTGGGCTGTGCTATATACTACTGTGTGGGCAGTGCTGTATACTACTATGTGGGCTGTGCTGTATACTACATGGCTGTTCTCTAAACTATGTGGGCTTTGTTATATACTATGTGGCTGTGCTATATACTATATGGGCTGTTATATGATACATTGGCTGTGCTATATACTACGTGGCTGTGTTATATGCTACGTAGCTGTGCTATATACTACGTGGGCTGTGTTATATACTACATGGCTGTGTTTATATGCGATCATGAATCGTGGTATGTGTTAAAGGGGGGGGCCCACTGAGACTCTTTCGCCCGGGGCCCTCAAAAACCTGGAGCCGGCCCTGGGTCTGGTGACTGTGGAGGCCAGGTAATCTGGCGTAGCACCCCATCACTCTCCTTCTTGGTCAAATAGCCCTTACACAGTCTGGAGGTGTATTTGGGGTCATTGTCCTGTTGAAAAATAAATAATGGTCCAACTAAACGGAAACTGGATGGAATAGCATGCCGCTGCAAGATGCTGTGGTAGCCATGCTGGTTCAGTATGTCTTCAATTTTGAATAAATCCCCAACAGTGTCACCAGCAAAGCACCCCCATACCATCACACCTCCTCCATTCTTCACGGTGGGAACCAGGCATGTAGAGTCCATCCATTCACCTTTTCTGTGTCGTACAAAGACACGGTGGTTGGAACCAAACATCTAAAATTTGGACTCATCAGACCAAAGCACAGCTTTCCACTGGTCTAATGTCCATTCCTTGTGTTCTTTAGCCCAAACAAGTCTCTTCTGCTTGTTGCCTGTTCTGCTGCACAAAGTCTCCTCTTAACAGTTGTTGCAGAGATGTGTCTGCTGCTAGAACTCTGTGTGGCATTGACCTGGTTTCTAATCTGAGCTGCTGTTAACCTGCGATTTCTGAGTCTGGTGTCTCGGATAAACTTATCCTCAGAAGCAGACGTGACTCTTGGTCTTCCTTTCCTGGGGCGGTCCTCGTGTGAGCCAGTTTCTTTGTAGCCCTTGATGGTTTTTGCAATTGCACTTGGGGACACTTTCAAACTTTTCCCAACTTTTCGGACTGACTGACCGTCATTTCTTAAAGTAATGATGGCCACTCGTTTTTCTTTACTTAGCTGCTTTTTTCTAGCCATAATACAAATCTAACAGTCTATTCAGTAGGACTATCAGCTGTGTATCCACCAGACTTCTGCTCAACACAACTGATGGTCCCAACCCCATTGATAAGGCAAGAAATCCCACTTATTAAACCTGACAGGGCACACCTGTGAAGTGAAAACCATTTTCGGTGACTACCTCTTGAAGCTCATCAAGAGAATGCCAAGAGTGTGCAAAGCAGTCATCAAAGCAAAAGGTGGCTACTTTGAAGAACCTAGAATGTAAGACATATTTTTAGTTGTTTCACACTTTTTTTGTTAAGTATATAATTCCACATGTATTAATTCATAGTTTTGATGCCTTCAGTGTGAATTTACAATTTTCATAGTCATGAAAATACATAAAAATCTTTAAATGAGAAGGTGTGTCCAAACTTTTGGTCTGTACTGTAAGTATGATTGGTTCTTCCTTTTTTGTGCAGACTGCTTTACACTCCTCAAGGTGGCAGATGATGGAGGGCCATGTGACTAGACCTATCAATTAGCCTCCTCCAATTGAAAAATGCTGCACATGGAATTGTTGCTTTTCATTTGGAGGATGCTTACGGTCTAGTCACATTCTTGTCCGCCAGTAGCCATTTTGTGGACAGAAGCACTGTGCACGATGAGGAATCTACACTAGCAAGTGCAGAAGGAGACCTTTAATACTTATACTGTATATTACTAAGCACCACAAACTAATGTCCCCAACACAGGACCGTGACAAGTTATTTTGATGCTCTAGGCAGATGAGGCAAATTGCACATCACTAAAAGCAAAAGCTATGCCATTGACATGCTGCACAAAATTTTTCCTTGTGCGTTGTCCATTTTAGCTTTGCCTATCCCTCACAATTTAATAGATAATGTATATGACCCCATTCATGACACATCAAAATGAATACATAGCAAATACATTATATAATGATAATGGATAATACTATATATATTTAGGGATATCATTATATCATATAAAGGAAGGACACTGTATGTAATAAGGGACGATTTGGAAACGACGGGAAAAACACTTCTGAGTGTCAGAGGCATAGCTAGAGGTTTTGCTCAGGGGAACCGCACCTGTAACATGGCGCCGGGTGGTAGTCACAGGCAAGGTGCTCATCTCTTACGTCCCAGCAGGCTACATAAAGGTGGGGTCCTGCCTGGCAGTGTAGACTTATGCGATGGGTGCACTACGCCCTTGCAAGCCTCATGTTACCGATGACTTGGGCTGGCCAGGACTGTGTTGAACAGTTCAATTAGGGAGACCAGCAATCAAAAATAAACTTTTTACTAAATGATAACTTGGTGGGTACTATGTACAGTAGTGGAAACAGAGCGGGTACACAGCTTGATAGACACATTTTCACACACAGGGTCCAATCCAGGTGAAGAAATTCAAAGAAGTTTTATTCTGTCATGAAAATACAACATTTCAACCTATGGCAGGTCTTTATCAAGTATATAGGATATCACCAAAGGCTGGCTTATATAGTGTGGAGACACAGTCTACACCAATCACCACAGAAGCACAGCCCACAAGCATACATTACATAGTTTATATACAAAATCACAGAAAAAATACACATAATTTCTCTCAGTAGTATAAGTCATATACAGTATATATAATGAGTTCATTCGAAATTAACTCCTTTTATTGAAGGTGATCGGCCAATGGAATGGTGGCAACCCTGTCCTCATGGATATCAGAAGCCAATCGTCAAAAGGAAGGTCATGAATATGTGTTGTCCTATTAGAGAGGTCCAGTCAGGACCACCTATAGCAAGTGTGCTAAAAGAGTAATGAGACCATGAATCAGCCTATCCTAGGCATTCACTTCAGGTCATACCGGTACATACTTGTTATCCATTCACACGCTTCCTCTCTTCTCCACGACGCCGAACAGCACATACGACACCTTCCGACGTCATCGGCGTGCTGTCACCTGACTCATGTCACATGCCGTGACGTACGAGGCCAATGCGTGTGTGCGATCAGCGCATAGAGACGAGTTGCAGCAAGGGTGCTCCCTACAGCAACAAGGGAGCAACCTCTCCAGGTCACATGATCGCGGCATAGAACAGGCAAATAGCACATCACACACATGGCCATCCTAGTGCACTAAAAACAATATGTAGAAAAGAAAGTGGGAGAAGCAAAAAGAAGAAAAGGAAGAGCCAGAGGGTAGAGGGAGGGAAGGGATCGATCATAAAAAGACTTATCTATAATGTGTAACAAATGACATGTTATCAGAAATCTCTAAAGTGAGTATTCCATCTATCTCAGTCCCTATATCCTCTGGCTGTTCCCAATGGTACATAAAGACCCACTGAAAGGGAAAAAAAAGAGGAAAAAAAGAGAAATTACTGATTTAAAACAAACCGATGTAGAAAAGCACAAAGGAGACTAGGGGATATCTTAGGTTAAACAAGTATGTCAATTATATTAATTGTTGAGACTCCTGGGTTGTAAAGTACCCAGCACAGAAATCCATCTCAACTGCTTCTTCTAAAGTATTTTCAACCTGTCTCCTCCTCTCCTTTGTACAGGAACACTGGCAATGACTCTGAATCTTAACTGATTCACCAAGTGTCTATTGTCAAAAAAGTGTTTAGGAACTGGTAATTCTGTTAATCCAGTTCTAATAGTACTTTTGTGCTTACTGATATAGACCTTGACCTCCATCATGGTCTCACCTACATACACCAACCTACAGGTTGCCCTTACTGCTGCTACTTTTCCAAGTGGCTTCCTTGGATCGAGAGCGGGCATCTACACTCAGGCTATGTGCCCACATCCGGAATTGCCGCAGAAATTTCTGCGGCAATTCCGCAACTCCCTGCCACGGGAAATATGCATACGGAATTTTTCATGCGTATTCCCGCTAAACACTAGCGTTTTGCAAGCGTAATTAGCTTGCAAAATGCTAGCGTTTTCCAAGTGATCTGTAGCATCACTTGGAAAACTGATTGACAGGTTGGTCACACTGGTCAATCATAGTGCCTATGCAGCATCAATAGTAAAAAAACTCTAATGTTAAAAATAATTTAAAAAAATGGTTATTCTCACCTTCCGACGGCCCCCGATCTCCTCAGCGGTGCACGCGGCGGCTTCCGTTCCCAGAGATGCTTTGCGCGAAGGACCTTTGTGACGTCATGATCACGTGACCGCGGCGTCATTCCAGGTCCTACGCGCAATGCATCCCTGAAAACGGAAGCCGCCACATGCACTACTGAGAGGCGGGAGGACTCCAGGGGGCCATCGGAAGGTAAGTATATCCCTATTTTTTCTTTTAATTCTTTTTTTTTAACAGGGATATGGTGCCCAGTCCATGGAGGAGAGTCTCCTCTCCTCCACCCTGGGTACCAACCGCACATGATCCGCTTACTTCCCGCATGGTGGGCATAGCCCCATGCAGAAAGTAAGCAGATCAATGCATTCCTATGTGTGCGGAATCGCCGCGATCCCGCAAAATTAATTAACATGGTGCTTTTTTTTTTAATGTGTTTCCGCTCCGGAAAAAAACGCAGCATGTGCACAAAAAATGCAGAATGCATTGTAATAATAGGATGCTTAATGTAAATGGTTTTTTTAGCGGTTTTACCGCGGAAAACTGCCGAAAAAACGTGAAAAATCCTGAACGTGTGCACACAGCCTCAGCGAGTGCTGTCAGCCTTTCCTTATGTGTTTGGACATTTTCACACACAGTCTTATTTCCTATCTCTTAACTCACTTGGCCTTTATCTCCACTGTTTCACATTCCTTCACCACAACCCAGCTAAGTACCGTATATACTCGAGTATAAGCCGTGATTTTCAGCCCAAATTTTTGGGCTGAAAGTGCCCCTCTCGGCTTATACTCGAGTCATGATCGGTGGTGGGGTCGGCGGGTGAGGACTGTCATATACTCACCTAGTTCCGGCATTCCTGTCGCTCCCCCTGCCCGTCCCACGGTCTCCGGGTGCTGCAGCTCTTCCCTGGAGCGGTCACGTGGGACCGCTCATTAGAGAAATGAATATGGACTCCACCTCCCATAGGGGCGGAGCCGCCTATTCATTTCTCTAATGAAGCGGTGCCGGTGACCGCTGATAGAGGAAGAGGCTGCGGCACCGAAGACCAGCTGTCTGGGGGAAGGAGCGGGACGCCGGCAACAGGTAAGTATTACATATTTACCTTCCCTCGTTCCACACGCCGGGCGCCGCACCATCTTCCCGGCGTCTCTCCGCACTGACTGTGCAGGTCAGATGGCGCGATGACGCATATAGTGTGCGCGGCGCCCTCTGCCTGATCAGTCAGTGCGGAGAGGCGCCGGGACGGGACGCTGAGGAGCTGCAAGCAAGAGAGGTGAGTATGTGTTTTTTTTTTTATTGCAGCAGCAGCAATGGCACATATTTATGTGGAGTATCTATGGGGCAACGGTGCAGAGCACTATATGGCACAGCTATGGGGCAACGGTGCAGAGCACTATATATATGGCACAGCTATGGGGCAATGGTGCAGAGCACTATATATATGGCACAGCTATGGGGCAACGGTGCAGAGCACTATATGGCACAGCTATGGGGCAATGGTGCAGTGCACTATATATATGGCACAGCTATGGGGCAACGGTGCAGAGCATTATATATATGGCACAGCTATGGGGCAACGGTGCAGAGCACTATATATATGGCACAGCTATGGGGCAACGGTGCAGAGCATTATATATATGGCACAGCTATGGGGCAACGGTGCAGAGCACTATATATATGGCACAGCTATGGGGCAACGGTGCAGAGCATTATATATATATGGCACAGCTATGGGGCAACGGTGCAGAGCATTATATATATGGCAGAGCTATCTATGGGGCAACAGTTAGTTAGAGTCCTATTCTCAACCAGCGTCTTTTTCTCCTCCAGGGAATTATTTTGCCAACATGGCCAGTACTTGAGTGTTTTGCTAATGACAACTTGGAGCTCCCAACCTCGACACTCTCTTTATCTCACGTTCTCTGTCTCGTCCTTACCCGTTACCTTGCCAAAAGAAGAAAAATTCAGAGCAATGATTTATAAAACAAACTTTAATTGCCATAAATAGTACAAAAATATATATCAAAACATTACATTATTTAATGACTAGAGCACAGGATGAATGTCCCAGGAATGCTGGAAAAGCGCCCATCCCCCCACTCCCCCAGATGTAAATACCCTTGTAATGGTATGCATAAGGAAAAGCACCTACACTATCCAACCAAGGTCACCCCAAAACAGTGGGATTCTATAGTAATGCCATTAAGTATGGTGGTGGAAAGAGGGTGCTAGCACTTACCGCTACACAGAGGTAGGAGGGGGCGGTCGGGCGATGGTCCCCAACGCACGTTTCGTGGCCACCAGTGCCACTTCCTCAGGGGGATAACCATACACTGCCTAACAGGACCTTAAAATAGCCCTTGGCCCCGGTCACATGGTACACAGCAGCCAGTCACAGTGGCGCCATCGGCACATACGCACTGTGTCCGGCAGGTCCCGGCAGTGAAACTCAGCGTCAGACCAGGTGCGCACGCCCAGGGCAAAAAAATGCCCGGAGCGCACACACCGGGCCCTGAGACGCCGGTCCACACAGGGACATGACGAGTCACAGCGCGATGCACACGGCCACTGATGAGGGAAGATACTAAGATGCACAATATAGGTATAAAAGCTACTCCCTCCACATCCACTACTCATAGCTACTACCAATACAGGACAATTGGGGACCCATCAAAAATACAGCTCATAATAAAAACCGGTAAATAAATAAATATACAAAGTGGAACTAAGCCGTTTTCTATACATCGGCTTCACATTATAGTGGGAAAGGTGCATCGCTTCAGTATAACAGTCTCCATAGTAAGAATATTTGTCCCATTTTCTCTGAAGCAGATGTCTTGATGAGTCCACTTTGCCCTGATTTGGATGGTATCCATGCTGGTTACTTGAACGGAGCCAAGGACATATTCAAAAGGCAAACCTTACCCGTTACCTTGTATAAACTTGGATGCAGTACTGCTAGGTGTTCTGTCCCAGGGCCCTTCTTCAGTGCATCGCTCTGTCATTCAGTAACTTCACTCTTATCCTTTTTCTCTTTACTCAAGATCACACTAACCACTATCTTGGTCTCCTCTCACTTCAGGACACCCACGTCATGAGGCACTTCTTATTGCCTAGACCTTAGGTCTTTTCTTGACGCACACTGGGCACTATCTGACATACTGACAGGAAACTGTCTCAGTTCCTTCCCCTTAGTCCCCCCCAGTCTGGGCTAGTCACAATCATTAACTCTACTGTCAGGCAGGACACAATATCAACACTATTAAGGCATATCACAGTTCACATTGTACAATACAACAATACGCGTGTTCTTCAAGGGGGAACATGGCCAATATGTCCATTTCCTTGCACACCCTAACTGTGGGTATATAGGGGCATATCAATAGGTGACCATGGTGTTATGGAAAACAAATCTTTACATAAGATCAACACTGACATTATCACCATATGGTGATTACATAGTGGTAGATACAAGTCCTTCAGAACATGTAAGAGATTATAGTACAGTTAGACATAGTGACTTAAGGATGATGTCCTTTCTTTTGAGTCGTTCACTTTTCTTGTATCTTCCGTCTTGCCCAGACCGCCATAACATCTTCTTCCAGCCAGGACTCATCTGCAGCAAAGACACATTTGACTTTTCACATTTCCAGCAACTTCCCTAACTATTCCCACCCACCTACACAAACTATTCATCCCCCTGTCACTCCAATACTGAGCCTTTATAGCTGTATATGTCCCTATTACTGCAGCACCTGTTGTTTGGCACATAAACAGTGCTCCTCTTAATGTCGTACCTAGTAATGCCCACTACTGTGCCCCTACTTAGTAAAATGCCTCCTTTGTTCCCTCTAGATGGTAAAATTGCCCCTTAAAATATATGAATGCCCTGTGCAAGTGCCCTAGAAATCAGTGGCCACATTTTGCCCCTACAGTAGAGAGTGATAATGCCCCATGTGCACCTTTGACAATCACAATACTCTAAGTGCACCAATAATGCTTCTTGAGTATCTATTTAACATTTAATAATGTCCACACAGTATGATGGGCCCACAGTTCCACTATACACAGTATGAGGAATTCCACAGTAGTCCTCACACTGTATGGTGGCGCCCATACTGTATAATGGCCCCCACAGTGTGTAATAGCTCCCACACTGTATAATGGCCCCAGTATTAGGTTGTTCTCTGTATAATGGCCCCCACAGTAGTCCCTACACCAACTAATGGCACCCATGGTAGGTACCAAATGTTATAATGGACTCCACATTAGCTCCCATGCTATATAATGGCCCCCACATCTTATAGATGCACCTCATAGTGCTTCCTACAATGTATGAGGGGCCTCCCACAGTAACCCCCACACTTAATGAGTTCCCCCCAAAGTAGCCCCTACACTGTATAAGGGCATGCCACATTAGCCCCACACTGTATGAGGGCCACTGTAGTCCCTACAATGTATGAGGGGCCCCCATACTTTATGATGCCCCACAGTCACGCCATACATTTTATTTAAAATAAAAAATCATATATTCACCTAATCCAGGATCCTGACGTAGCTCCATGCACATTGCAGGCGTACGCTCTGGACATTAGAGGACGTTAGAGTCCCAGGGCGTCATGAGGACATCACCATGCCGGGATCCTGCCGTCTTTTTTGTGGGTTTCTGCCCCTACACCACCCTGACATTCTGTAGGCCACAAGCATAAAGCGACTTGCGGTCTACAGAAAGGAGAGCGGTAGTACAGGGAGATTATGTCCTCCTTGAAAGCTTGAGAAAGGTTCTATGAACCGAAACATTGCCATTTGGGCTTAAAGGGAATTTGTCACCCCAAAAATCATATATGAGCTAAGGCCACCGGCATCAGGGGCTTATCTACAGCATTCTGTAATGCTGTAGATGAGCCCCCAGTGTAACTTGAAAGGTAAGAAAAACAGGTTATATTATACTCACCCAGGGCGGTCCGGGTCCGATGGGTGTCGCGGCCCGGGTCAGGCACCTCCTATCTTCATACGATGATGTCCTCTTCTTGTCTTCCTGCTGCGGCTCCAGCACATGTGTACTTTGTCTGCCCAGAGCAAAGTATTGCAGTGCGCAGGTGCCGGGAAAGGTCAGAGATGCCCGGTGCCTGCGCACTGCAGTACTTTGCTCTGCCCTCAACAGGTTACATCGGGGGCTTATCTACAGCATTACAGAATGCTGTAGATAAGCCCCTGATGCCGGTGGCCTTAGCTCATATACAATTTTTGGGGTGACAGATTCCCTTTAATAAAGTCCCCTTTTCTCAACCTTATATGTTTGGATTGGGGTGCTGCCTTCTTTTTATGATTTATATTATGGAACAAATTGGACATTTGTATGGAGGCCTGGCACCTGTTGTGAGTACGTCCTCAGTGGTGCTGTTCCACAACCCCTTGTCTAAACATCTATCCATCTGCATGCATATCAAAATTGCCTTACTTTGCTCCCATAGAATTAATGATTCACCTTACTATATATATATATATATATATATATATATATATATATATATATATATATATATATAGTAAGGTGAATCATTAATTATATATATACACTCACCGGCCACTTTATTAGGTACACCATGCTAGTAACGGGTTGGACCCCCTTTTGCCTTCAGAACTTCCTCAATTCTTCGTGGCATAGATTCAACAAGGTGCTGGAAGCATTCCTCAGAGATTTTGGTCCATATTGACATGATGGCATCACACAGTTGCCGCAGATTTGTCGGCTGCACATCCCAAAGATGCTCCATACAAGGCAGGATGGATCCATGCTTTCATGTTGTTTACGCCAAATTCTGACCCTACCATCCGAATGTCGCAGCAGAAATCGAGACTCATCAGACCAAGCAACGTTTTTCCAATCTTCTACTGTCCAATTTCGATGAGCTTGTACAAATTGTAGCCTCAGTTTCCTGTTCTTAGCTGAAAGGAGTGGTACCCGGTGTGGTCTTCTGCTGCTGTAGCCCATCTGCCTCAAAGTTCGACGCACTGTGCGTTCAGAGATGCTCTTAGGCCTACCTTGGTTGTAACGGGTGGCGATTTGAGTCACTGTTGCCTTTCTATCAGCTCGAACCAGTCTGCCCATTCTCCTCTGACCTCTGGCATCAACAAGGCATTTCCGCCACACAACTGCCGCTCACTGGATTTTTTTTCTTTTTCGGACCATTCTCTGTAAACCCTAGAGATGGTTGTGCGTGAAAATCCCAGTAGATCAGCAGTTTCTGAAATACTCAGACCAGCCCTTCTGGCACCAACAACCATGCCACGTTCAAAGGCACTCAAATCACCTTTCTTCCCCATACTGATGCTCGGTTTGAACTGCAGGAGATTGTCTTGACCATGTCTACATGCCTAAATGCACTGAGTTGCCGCCATGTGATTGGCTGATTAGAAATTAAGTGTTAACAAGAAGTTGGACAGGTGTACCTAATAAAGTGGCCGGTGAGTGTATATATATATATATATATAGATATATATATATATATATATATACATACAGCTCTCGCAAAAATTAAGAGACCACTGCAAAATGTTCACTTTGTCTGATTTTTCTCTTTATAGATATATTTTTGAGTAAAATTATCTTTTCTTTTATTTTATAAACTACTGACAACATGTCTCCGAATTTTCAAGCAATAAATTTTGTATTTTTTTTCTGAAAAGGAGAAATGGTCAAAATTACAAAAGAACCCAGTGATTTCAGACCTCAAATAATGCAAATAAAACAAGTTCATAATCATTTAGAAACAACAATACTAATGTTTTAACTCAGGAAGAGTTCAGAAATCAATATTTTGTGGAATAACCATGATTTTTAATCACAGCTTTCATGCGTCTTGGCATGCTTTCCACCAGTCTTTCACACTGCTTCTGGTGCAAAAATTTAAGTAGTTCTTCTTTATTTGATGGCTTGTGACTATCCATCATCCTCTTGATTACATTGCAGAGGTTTTCAATGGGGTCCAGGTCTGGAGATTGGGCTGCCCATGACAGGGTTTTGATGTGGTGGTCTCTTAATTTTTGCCAGAGCTGTATATTTGATGCATATACACTCACTGGCCACTTTATTAGGTACACCTGTCCAACTTCTTGTTAACACTTAATTTCTAATCAGCCAATCACATGGCGGCAACTCAGTGCATTTAGGCATGTAGACATGGTCAAGACAATCTCCTGCAGTTCAAACCGAGCATCAGTATGGGGAAGAAAGGTGATTTGAGTGCCTTTGAACGTGGCATGGTTGTTGGTGCCAGAAGGGCTGGTCTGAGTATTTCAGAAACTGCTGATCTACTGGGATTTTCACGCACAACCATCTCTAGGGTTTACAGAGAATGGTCCGAAAAAGAAAAAAAATCCAGTGAGCGGCAGTTCTGTGGGCGGAAATGCCTTGTTGATGCCAGAGGTCAGAGGAGAATGGGCAGACTGGTTCGAGCTGATAGAAAGGCAACAGTGACTCAAATCGCCACCCGTTACAACCAAGGTAGGCCTAAGAGCATCTCTGAACGCACAGTGCGTCGAACTTTGAGGCAGATGGGCTACAGCAGCAGAAGACCACACCGGGTACCACTCCTTTCAGCTAAGAACAGGAAACTGAGGCTACAATTTGCACAAGCTCATCGAAATTGGACAGTAGAAGATTGGAAAAACATTGCTTGGTCTGATGAGCCTCGATTTCTGCTGCGACATTCAGATGGTAGGGTCAGAATTTGGCGTAAACAACATGAAATCTTTGGGATGTGGTGGAATGGGAGATTCGCATCAGGGATGTGCAGCCGACAAATCTGCGGCAACTGTGTGATGCCATCATGTCAATATGGACCAAAATCTCTGAGGAATGCTTCCAGCACCTTGTTGAATCTATGCCACGAAGAATTGAGGCAGTTCTGAAGGCAAAAGGGGTCCAACCCGTTACTAGCATGGTGTACCTAATAAAGTGGCCAGTGAGTGTATAATTGGTCACTGGGTTCTTTAATATTAAATTAGCCTCTGTGCCTCCTTAATATTAAATTATTGACTATACCTTTCCTTAGTATTAAATTAGCTTCTTTGCCCTCCTTCTTATTAAATTAACCGCTGTGCTCCCTGTAGTATAACATTAGACACTGTGCCCACTTAGTATAAATTAACCTCAGTGACAGCCTTAGTGTTAAATTACCATTGTGCTCTCCCTCTTTCCAAAAACGAAATTATCCAGTGAAGTAAGGAGATAAAAGCAAAACAATATTCACCAGTGGGAGGCACAAAGCTGGCTAAGGTTTTTTGAAGCTCCCCTGATATATTCATCTCTAACCATACCTATAAGAAGAAGGGTGCAAATGAAGGGGAGCTGCAAAAAACAGTAGCTTGCTCCCTGCCTCACTGCCCAGCAGTAGTGAACAAGCTGATGCCCCGCTTCCAGTGATGTCAAGGGGGTAGACCAACCAGTGAGCAAGGTCTGTAAAACAGTGACAGGTCTGCCTGAGTTCAGCCATCACTGTGCAGCTGAGCAGAGCCATTGAATCCACCCTGTATGTTTTTTAATTGTGCCTCCTCCAGGGTGATATGAGGTAGCGCCTACCCTTTGTACCGGCCCTGCTTCCACACATTCTTTATAGTGGCCAAAACCTTTATATCTCAGAATGTGAGCATCCATTTTCAGATCACATTGGTTTAGCATCTCAGGAGCTGCCAGGTGTCGATGCCAGTACAGGGCATTACCCATGTAACGCACCAGCCGATGATATTGTTTCAGTAGTAATAGGGCAGATAAGGATGCTGTAAAGCCCTGATATGATCTTGCACTACTATTTTAACCCCTTCATGAAAAATGACATACATTTATGTTATATGTCATGTCTCTGACTTTAATGTGGGCTCACACGCAGAGCCTGCATCTTTCCAGGCTGATGATGGTTGTTGTAATGTAATCAGCCATCATTTGCCTTTAACAGCTGCGGGTGGATCGGAGCTCCACACGTGGCTGTTAACTTGTTAAAAGCTGCTATTAATCTCTAATAGCACCATTTAACACAAGTTGGCAGGGGAGCATCATTCCACGCACCCATCACTGCACCCGTGACGTGATTGCAGGGTATCAATGGGTTGTCATGATAGTCGGGGGTCTGCTGAAGATCACCGTGCCTGTCATGATGATTCTCCGGTGAAAGCCAATGTTTAGCTGGTGTTCATAGGAGATCGTGATTCTCTATACATTACAGTGTTCTTGCACTGCTACGTATAGCATAGGCGATCGGATGGCTGCAGGTTCAAGTCCCATAAGGGGACTAGAAAATACAGTTAAAAGTGAAATAAAAATGTTTTTAAAAATATTTAAAAAAATACAAACGTTCAACTCATCCCCTGATGCTCCATTAAAAAGAAAATGATAAAAAATAAATATCTTTGTTATCAATATGTTGTTAAAAGTCAGATTTATCAAAATTTAAATTAAATTAATCCATCCGGATAACAGCATAATGAGAAGAATAACTGATTCTCACAGAATTATGCTTTTTTGTCCACTGCAACATTGCAATGAAATCCAGTAAGAGGTGATCAAAACCTCGTATCTATCCCAAAATTATATCAGTAAAAATGTCAGCTTGAGGCGCAAAAAGAAGCCCTCACAAAGCCCCTTATCCTGAAAACTAAAAACGAAACAGGTCTTGTAAATTGGCAAAAAAAGTAATTTTTCATTTTATTTTTGTCTACACACTAACAAATTTTTTTCACCACTGAAATAATAATAAAAAAACATATTTGGTATCTGCGTACTTCAAGAATCATATTGCCAGGTCAGTTTTATCGTATACTGAACATGGTAAATAAAAAACACGAAAAAATAGTTTTGAAATTGCACTTTTTTTTTTCAATTTCAGCACATTTGGAATTTGTTTCCTGCTTTCTAGTACATCACATGATAAACTGAATGGTGTCATTCAAAAGTACAACTGCAAAAGACAAGCCCTCGTACAGTTACCGTATATACTCGAGTATAAGCCGAGATTTTCAACCCACTTTTTTGGGCTGAAAGTGACCCTCTCGGCTTATACTCGAGTCATTGGCAGCGGGGGGGTTGGCGGGGGAGGGGGAGCGGCGCGGTGACATACTCACCTGTTCCTAGCTCGGTCCCTGCATGTCCGATGGTCTCTGGGAGCCGGCGGTATCTTTCTGTGTTCAGCGGTCACGTGAACACATCACGTGACCGCTGAACACAGGAAGATGCCGCCGTCTCCCGCAGACCATCTGACAGTGAGACGCTGCCAGGGACCGTCCGGGAGCAGGTGAGTATATCGGGGGAGGTGAGCAGTGTGCGATAGTCACCTTCCTCGTTCCATCGCTGCGCGCCGCTCTCTCTTCCATCCTCTGCACCGTTCAGGTCAGAGGGCGCGATGACGCGATTAGTGTGCGCGCCGCCCTCTGCCTGAACAGTCAGTGCGGAGGATGGAAGACAGAGCAGCGCCTGGAACGAGGAAGGTGACTATCGCAAGTGCCGGGGCCGGAGCGAAGAGAGGTGAGTATGTGATTTTTTATTTTTATTTTAATCGCAGCAACAGCATATGGGGCCACAATGTTTGGAGCTTCTATGGGGCCACAATGTTTGGAGCATCTATGGGGCCACAATGTTTGGAGCATCTATGGGGCCACAATGTTTGCAGCTTCTATGGGGCCACAATGTTTGGAGCTTCTATGGGGCCACAATGTTTGGAGCTTCTATGGGGCCACAATGTTTGGAGCATCTATGGGGCCACAATGTTTGGAGCATCTATGGGGCCACAATGTTTGGAGCTTCTATGGGGCCACAATGTTTGGAGCTTCTATGGGGCCACAATGTTTGGAGCTTCTATGGGGCCACAATGTTTGGAGCTTCTATAAGGCCACAATGTTTGGAGCTTCTATGGGGCCACAATGTTTGGAGCATCTATGGGGCCACAATGTTTGCAGCTTCTATGGGGCCACAATGTTTGGAGCATCTATGGGGCCACAATGTTTGGAGCATCTATGGGGCCACAATGTGTGGAGCATCTATGGGGCCACAATGTTTGGAGCGTGTATGGGGCCACAATGTTTGGAGCTTCTATGGGGCCACAATGTGTGGAGCATCTATGGGGCCACAATGTGTGGAACATCTATGGGGCCACAATGTGTGGAGCATCTATGGGGCCACAATGTGTGGAGCATCTATGGGGCCACAATGTTTGGAGCATCTATGGGGCCACAATGTATGGGGCATGATGTGTGGATCATCTTATGGGGCCATCAACCTTTATGCAGCATTGTATGGGGCAAATGTTTCTATAGAGCATCTTATGGGGCCATTATTAACCTTTGTGCAGCATTATATGGGGTGTATTTTGTATGGAGCATCTTATGGGGCCCATCATGAACTGTATGGAGCATTATATGGGGCTCCAGATTCAATATGGATAGTCAAAAACACTTAACCTACTGATGTCTCAATTAATTTTACTTTTATTGGTATCTATTTTTATTTTTGACATTTACCGGTAGCTGCTGCATTTTCCACCCTAGGCTTATACTCGAGTCAATAAGTTTTCCCAGTTTTTTGTGGCAAAATTAGGGGGGTCGGCTTATACTTGGGTCAGCTTATACTCGAGTATATACGGTATGTGGGCAAAAAAAATAAAGTAATAACTATTGGAAGAAGGGGAGAAAAAAATGAAATTTGGTCAAGGGGTTAATATAAAAAATAAGCATTTTTTTTCCCATTCTGATTTGTTTTTATTGATGTGTTTTTTGATTTTGCAATAAACTATTATTTTATTAGTTGTCGCAATTTTGATATGTGTGCGACGCCTTACTGCCAGTATTTCACCAGTTAGTATCAGAGGTATTTCTTTAAAACAGCTGGGAATTCTATCTTACAGGCTTCAAAGTTCCTATTCTTCTGATCCAGTGCATGATTTAATATGGTTAGCAGACAAGCCACAAAGGCAGGGAACAAAGGCAGGAAGGTGATATTTATACCAGTGATTCCCCACAGGCTGCACTGTGCATGCGGTCACTAATGCTAGAAACCTACTGTACATCCGTCTTCCTGCACATCACCAAAGGGACAAAATTAGATCAACTCATCAGCCATTCTAGAAGCCGAAGATGCAGATTTGGCTTGTAGCAATTTTAGATATATTTTGGAGCTTTCCTACCTTTTTATCAATCAAACAAGGTACCACTCAATGAAATAACACAAAAGAAAAAGTGAGGAATGTATTCCATGCCTGATGTATGAAACGTTCCTACTCAAGCAATGAGCCTTTTTCCAGTGAAGGACCCATTGCTTGAGCAGGTTTCAACTGATCAGTAGGTGCGTGCATCGGGTGTGGGAACACCACCCATCTCATACTGATCACTGGTAGTGATGAGCGAGTATACTTGTTGCTCGGGTGGTCTCCAAGTATTTGTTAGTGTTCGGAGATTTAGTTTTCAACACCACAGCTGAATGGTTTATGGCTGCTGGACAGGCCGAGTACATGTGGGGGTAGCCTGGTTGCTAGGGAACCCCCACATGTATTCAAGTTGTCCAGTAGCCATAAATCATGCAGCTGAGGCAACGAAAACTAAATCTCTGAGCACTTACAAATACTCGGAGATCACCCGAGCATGCTCGGGAAAACCCGAGCAACGAGTATGCTCGCTCATCACTAACACTGGTCATCAATGATTAGACACAAAGACCTCCTTTAAGTGAGTTCTACCCTCTGCAGAAATGCCTTACATTTGCACCTGGGGTCCATCATACTGTTCGCAGGGCTTTGTATGGGGTCATTATACTGTTTTGGAGGGCTGTGTGTGGGGCCATTATAATATTTGGAGGGCTATGTGGGAGCCTTTATACTCTATGGAGGGCTATGTGGGGGCCATTAATACTGTTTGCAGAGCTATGTTGCGGGCCATTTTAATGTTTCCAAGACTATGTGGGGGCACATTATACTGTTTGCAGGACTAGTGGGAACATCATACAGTATGGAGGGGTGTGTTGGGGTTGATATACTGTGTGGAGGGTTGTGTTGGGGCCTTTATACTGTATAGAGGGCAGTGTTGGAGTCACAGTTGGGCATCATACTGTGCTGAGGTCACCATACTTTGCCAGGGGGTACAGTATGGTCATCATACTGTGCGTGTGGAATTCACTGTGTGGGGTATCATACTATGTTTAGAAGGCACGATTGATTTGCATCCTACTTTATTGAGGCAATGAGATGGGAAATCTAGAGGCTTCAATAGTAGGAAAATTACTTTGTAAGGACTGCAAAGTTGTGGCACTGCTCTTCTGTGACCCAGCCGATTATTGATTTTTTAGGGGGGCATTGAAACTTTTTGCTATTTTTGCCCCATGATTTCTGTGTATGCCCCGGACCAGAAGTAATGATGCAGTGACACTGGATAGGCAGACAGACAACCCAAGCAGCTCAGGAACAACAGAGCTGAGTTGGCAGTCAGATACCTTGATGTAACAGAGCCAACTGTGGGAACAGCATCTTCGAACAGTACAGTTTTTGACAGGAGCCACACTATATATTTTTGCAGAAGAGCACAGCAATAGCAGAGCTGGGTTAGTCAAGTGGTTAATTTTTGAATGCAGACTTTGGCTACTTACAGAATACTCAGAATGTGAGCAGTCTTAAGAGGTGCACACTAGGTTACCATGGTAACCCAATGTGCATGAGCGTGTAGAAAGACAGCAGCAGAGGGGAGACACGTGAGCCAGGACTGGAGCTAGGACTGGTGAATAACATTTATATTTACAAACTGAGGAGCACATCTCAAGGTGCTGTGTAAAAAATGCAGCTTGTCAATCAGGCAGGATGTACAGAAATTGAGTAGAGGTAGTCTGTCAGAAAACTTTACGTTCTTATAAATAAAAAATAAAAATATGTAATCATCCCCGGATCCAACCACCAGCTTTCCGTCATTGCATAAGAAAAATTGGTAGTTCCAGTGCCAATATAAAATGTATTGAAGAATATGTAAAAATTCAATTTTATTTAACCCTTAGGCTAGGTTCAGATTGCGTTAGTGCAATCCGTTTAGCGCGAGCGCTAGCGGATTGCGCTAACGCAATGTCTTTTTCGGGGCCGCGTTCAGGGGTCGCGTTAACGTCCCCGCTCTCGCAGATCCCCGATCTGCGAGAGCGGGGAACGGACCTCTGGCGCGCCGCGGACGCTGCAAGCAGCGTCCGAGGCGCGCTACAAAAGACCGGCACATCGCTAGCGCGAGCCGAAAATGACACGCGCTAGCAATGCGCTCTAACATTGCCGGCAATGGGAGCACTAACGGACGCGGTGCACGGCGTTAATTTCGCCGTGCAACGCTGTCCGTTAGCGCTATCCCATTAACGCAATCTGAACCTAGCCTTAGTTAACGTCATATTGGATGAATGAAAAAAATAATCAAGAAAAAAGAAACACATACCCTAAAAATGTCAAACTCATCATGAATCCGATATGTTTATGCTGATACACAAAACGTATTGGATTCGTATTCCAGAAACAAGAATTCCATCAGGGATCAATAATAAATCTGATTTAATATATCTATATTGAGATGTGCAAAATCATTTTATTTGCTTTCTTATGATTCTTATTATTATTAGTGATGAGCGAATATACTCGTTACTCGAGATTTCTCGAGCACGCTGGGGTGAGCTCCGAGTATTTTTTAGTGCTCGGAGATTTCGTTTTCAGCGCCACAGCTGAATGATTTACATCTGTTAGCCAGCATAAGTACATGTGGGGGTTGCCTGGTTGCTAGGGAATCCCCACATGTCCTTATGCTGGCTAAGGCCTCTTTCACACTTCAGTCTTTTGGCGTAAGTCTGAAACCGCCATTTTCCTCAAATAGCGGATCCGCCATTTTTTTTTGGCGGATCCGCTATTTTCCCATAGACATGCATTAGCGACGGATTGTGGCGGATGGTCGTCCGTTCCATCCGCCATGCGACAGATCCGTCGCAATTTGGTGGACGTTGTCTAGACATTGACGGACATTATAACGGTTTTTGTCTGCGCCGAAATGGTGGTTCGCGACGGATCCATCGCGTCCTCCATTCCATAGAATGGCCGCCTATGGGCGACGGATCCGTCGCGACCATCATTTCGGCGGATCCGTCGCCCCAATCCGCTTTTTCAGTTGCGCATGCTCCAAAAAGTAGATACTTTTCCCAGACAACCCCAAGTAACTGATCCGTCAAAAAAACGGATCCGTTAGAACCGTTTTCTCAACAATTGTGACGGATCCGTCGATCCGTCACTATGTCGGAGCAGACTGACGCCAAACAACTGAAGTGTGAAAGAAGCCTAACAGAAGTAAATCATTCAGTTGCGGTGATAAAAACTGAATCTCTGAGCACTAAAAGATACTCGGAGGACCCCCGAGCGTGCTCGGGAAATCTCTAGTAACGAGTATATTCGCTGATCACTAATTATTATATTTAAACTTATATAGTCAGTCATTGCTCCCTCTTACTCCCCTTCTTGCTGATTAATTAATGAGAGTTACCTTCAGGGTGACTTCCTTCCAACAATTGTGTCGTGGATCATAACTAAATGTAGCATTATGTGATATACTTTGCTATGATTAAGAACCCTTAGTTATTCTTGAATTTTTGCAAATTTGTCAATACACTTTCAATGGAGCTGGATCTACCATTTTTTATTTTGCTTACTATGCATAATTACCATGCACCAATATTACTTGTTACTGGATGATCACCAACCTATTAACAATTGGAAACGGTGAGCTGATTTTTCCCATTTTTCATTACGTGGACAGCCAATCAGGGTGCTCAGCAGCTCATGACAGTTACATATGCAGAGCCACTGAGCTCAATGATTGGCTGCAGCACAATCAGCTTGTTATCAGCACTGCAGACAAACAACAGAGAACGTGGCAGCATTAGAAAGCTGGTGCTGGACCTGATGAGGGTAAGTAATACTGAGTTTGTTTTATAGAACTACCGCTTTGGTTTCTGAAAAAATGGGTCATTTGCATACTTTCTCCAATGGAGCATTGCCTGTAAGGGTGTGTTCACAACAGGAAACTGAGCAGGAACTCCTCCTCAAAAACTCAAAACTCCAAGTTTTGAGAAGTTTTGCATTTGTAATGAGAATTTGCAGAGTTTCTGCTCCACAAACTCAGTGTGAACACAACCTAAGACTTCATACTCAGTTGGTCTCTTTACGGAGAACCAGTTCTTCACCTGTGATGCTTCAAGTATGGCTCTCAGACAGACAGTCTCTGATCTGCACTGATTAAGTGCAAACACCTCAAAGTAGATTGGTGTTTATCCATAGTAATGTTACAAGGCATGTAAAAGAACCAGACACTGACTTTCATAGATATTTTGGAAAGCAGGAAAACTGTCTTGGAAATGCAAAGACTTTCACTTAGCACCCAGTTGATGGTGACTTTTATACAGTAGTGCTACTTTTTAATGGAAACGTCTCTCCTTATGGAGAGTACCAAGCCGGCATTAGGAGACGTAAAAGGCCCTGGAATGCTCCTCTGAAAAATTAAATATGCAAATTGTCTTTTCAGAGCAGAAGAGGACTCTAGTGCCAGCAATTGGAAGTAACAATCCTAAAATTCAATATCAACCCTTTAGCAAGTGTCCCTATGCCGGCTTTCCACTGTCCACAAGGATAAATGTTACCCATTAGGTCCCAATCAGAGACCTCTCGTCCAGCTAAGTCAGGCCTTTTGCTTAGCACTTATGAGGGGCATTTACTCGTAAATGCATGTTGGCAAATAGAGTGTCTGCTTTGGCTTTTTATTCTATCATATGGTAATGCTTGTTATATGGTTGATATTGTCTTTTAGGATTGCTACTTCCAATAGATGGAGAGAAGGAAAGGACCCTGCTTATCATAAGAGCTCAAATTATACAGGAGAGAGAGAGGACCACACTGAAAATAAGAGCTTACATTCCACAGGAGAGAGAGGACACCGCTGACCAGAAGAGCTTACACTCTACAGAAGAGTAAACTAATAGAGCAGCAGTCAAACAATTAGTGTTAAAGAATAGTTAAAGATAAATAATAGGTGAAAATAAATCAGAGTGATATAATAGTCAAAGTGTAGGAAGATGTACTGGGCCAGTGATGCGTCTCTCGTGTCAGTTCTGGAGCTATCAGGGCTGTCACCATTGTTGCTGGGTGGAAAGCTTTCCAACCTGGATAGACCTTTGCACTCCATTGTAGGGGTTGTGTCAGGTATAAAAGGGGTTGTGTGCGGGAAAGAGGGACACTTGGCAGGAAGACAGAGCGCGCAGCAGGAGAAGGTTGACTCCCTCTCTGTGGGCTACGCAACAACATAGGCCCGTGCTGCAGTACCTCAGATCCTGTGCATACTGTCCATGAGGGACTTGAGGTGGTGTGTCCGTCCATTCTGACTACCGGAGCTCTGACCCGCACCGCCTGTGAGTGTGCGGCTTAGAACTGACCAGGCGGATTGTCGAGAACCTGGTAACTACATCCCCGGCACCAGCATTGTTCAGCGACATCTTCCAGTGGAGGCAGAGACTGTAACGCTTAGCGGACTTCGCCCCAGTAACCCGCTACCTTGCCTGAGAGAGCCAGGATACGCCGTTTCCATTGGGAGACAGTGCTTCACCTTCCTCCAGAAACAGGCCAGAGACTTCACGCGTCACCTACGGCTCCACCATGGGACTTCAAGCTTCCACCGCCCGGAAACCATCAAACTGATAAGTTTACCAGTTTCCTAACCGTTTGTTCCTACCCTGATACCAAACCCAAGTTTATTTCCCCCTTAAACCTTTCTCTCCCTCAATGAAGTAATCCTTGTATTAAACCCGTTAACTCTTGTCCTGCCTCCTGCTCGTCACTGCATCCCGCGTTCGTGCTATCTCATAAAAGTACCAAAACAAGCATCAAAGCACCAAAACAAGCATTTGATTAAATAAAATGGCTAACGACACCTGATTAATTAGAAAAACCTACAAAGAACGCGTGCAGCCAGAAAGAGTATAAGTTTTAATTTATTGAAATAAATATAAACAATAGGTAAAAAAAAAATGTTTAAAATAGGGGGAACACTAGAGGGCGACAAACACAGAAGGTGGGGTTAAATAGCATCATTTGGTGTAATAAATATGGATATAAAAAAATCAGATAAATGTAAAAAAATTGGAGTCACGACTGAAAGAACAGTGATGAGCAGCAAAATGAATAAATAAAACTCATGTCGGTATATAAAGCCGCATGTGATATATGAATAAAGTAAAGGTTTACCCATGTTCTATGTTATCTCCTGCTGGAATGGCACCAGTGCCATTTTATACATTTGTCTATAACCTATTGTTTATATTTATTTCAATACATTTATATTTATACTTCTTCTGGCTGCACACACTCTTTGTAGGTTTTTTACCCTGCAGAAGAGACAGACTAAGCCAATTACTCCTGAGACAGAAAACGACTCTTTGTCGTACAAACTGTGCTCCAGAGGGAATCGGTGATCTCATATGGCCTACGTATTGCCAACCAATGTACAAGGTGTGATAATCCATTAGATGTCTTAGCTGTAGAGCATTATTGGGAAGATTACACCCTACACAAAAAGGTATTAGTCCACTCTCTGAAGCATCAGCAGTGTGTGAAATTGTGCTAAGCAATTTTTTTTGTTTGCAAACTGCGAATCTCAAAGTGTTTGAATTTGTGTGAAACTGTAAATTTCATGAAGTTCAACTCAAACCCAATCCTCCAGGAACCAATTCACTGCTGACCAAACCACTCACCTTTAATTATGACATGCAGAGTGCACAATTGGTTTTATCTTTACAAAGTCAATAGGTATTTATGCACACGATTTGCTCCAGAAATTTGTGTGTCTTATTTATTTGAATGGGATTTGCAAAAATCAATGCACATGCTGCAGAAACATCCCTATTTTGTGGATGAATATTTGTAACTTATAGCACCACTTTTTTATATTGCAGCTCTGGAGTGATGCTACTAATGTAAGATCCCTGCACTTAGCCTTATACTTGCCAGCCTCTGTCTTCATCTTTGCTCCCGTCCTTCTCCAGCAGTTTATGATCTTTCAGATCGCTCCAGTGATTGCTGGGCTATCCAGAAGTCACAGCTCAATGAAAGCATATGACAGCCAGTACAAGAATCTCAAAGACTTACAATGAGAGCTTGTGATCCTCTGACCTACAGTCAATCAGAAATTGTGATCACAAAATAACGTGGAATCGGAGCGATGCTGGGAAGACCTGTTGACAACGGCTGATAAGTACCGTATATACTCGAGTATAAGCCGAGATTTTGAGCCCGTTTTATTAGGCTGAATGTGCCTCTCTTGGCTTATACTCGAGTCATTGTTCCAGGGGGTCGGTGGGGAAGGGGGAGCGGCAGCTGTCCTTCATACTCACCTGCTCCCGGCGCGTCTCTGCATGTCCCTGCTTCTCCGCCGCCCGCAGCTCTTCCTGTGTTCAGCGGTCACGTGGTACCGCTCATTAAAGTAATGAATATGGATGCGACTCCACTCCCATAGGAGTGGAGCCGCATATTCATTACTTTAATGAGCGGTACCAGTGACCGCTGAACACAGGAACAAGCTGCCAGCGTCAGAGACCATCGCATCGAAGAAGCAGGGACCGCACCGGGAGGGTGAGTATAACAGGGGAGGGTGAGCATTGCAATATTCACCTGTCCCCATTCCACCACCGCGTGCCACTCCGTCTTCCGCATCCTCTGGCTGTGACGTTCAGGTCAAAGGGTGCGATGATGTGTTTAGTGTGTGCGCTGCCCTCTGCCTGAACAGTCACTGCAGAGAGATGGAAGACTGAATGGCGGTGGAACGGGGACAGGTGAATATCGCAAGTGCCGGTGTCCCCGCCTGCTCAGGACAAGAGGTGAGTATGTCATTTTTTTTAATCGCAGCAGCAGCATATGAGGCAAATGTTTCTATGGAGCATCATCTGGGGCCATAATCAACCTTTATGCAGGATTGTATAGGTCACATTTTCTATGGAGCATCTTATGGGGCCATAATAAAACTTTATGCAGCATTGTATGGGGCATAATATTCTATGGAGCATCTTATGGGGCCATAATCAAACTTTATGCAGCATTATATGGGCCAAATGTTTCTATGGAGCATCTTATGGGGCCATAATCAAACTTTATGCAGCATTGTATGGGGCATATTTTCTATGGAGCATCTTATGGGGCCATAATCAACCTTTATGCAGCATTATATAGTATACATTTTCTATGGATCATCTTATGGGGCCATAATCAAACTTTATGCAGCATTGTATGGAGCATAATAGTCTATGGAGCATCTTATGGGGGTCATAATCAATCTTTATGCAGCATTATATGGGGCAAATGTTTCTATGGAGCATCTTATGGGGTCACAATCAACCTTTGTGCAGCATTATATGGTGCACATTTTCTATGGAGCATCTTATGGGGCCATAATCAACCTTTATGCAGGATTGTAAGGGGCAAATGTTTCTACGGAGCATCTTATGGGGCCATAAACAACCTTTGTGCAGCAATATATGGGGCACATTTTGGTATAAAGCATCTTATGGGACCCATCATAAACTTTATGCAGCATTTATGAGGCATATTTTATTATGGAGCATCTTATGGGGCCCATCATGAACTTTATGGAGCATTATACGGGGCGTATTTTGTGTGGAGCATCTTATGCAGTGTTACGCCAGAGGCGATGAGTACCAAGAGTGGACCCACTGGACCGTGGAACCGAGAGAACCCCAAACGAGCGCACCAAATGGACCAACCCCTATACAGGGATCATTAGGAAGCAAGCTCGGGATCCTCTAGAACCACGGAAGCCAGGACCAGGGATCAGCTCAGGGATACCAAGGAGAGAAATGGAGAAGGAGTAGGCAGGGAAGGGACCAGGACAGAAGAGGCTAAGGAGAACCAGAGGAAGAGGAAGGGAATAGATGTACGGGGTAGAGGAAAATGGAAATAGGCTGAGAAGGGTGGACAAAAACAATGAAGAAACTGAACAGGAGGAGATGCAGACAGGAACCTGGGATACACAGAACGGGTGCGGGATCTGGAAGAAAGGAAAGGAAAACAAGGGTTAACAACTAACAGAGCAGGCGACATAAGAGGCAATAAGGTGGCCCTACAATAGCAAGTGAAACTTGATAATCAGGCACGTCCACTAAGGGAGGGCAGCCTGAAATACCTGAACAGTAGTCCACAATTGGACAGAAGGACTGCCGGGTCAGGTCACGCAGGAAGAAGAAAAATAGATGAGCGCACGCGTGGTCAAACTTTACTGCGCTTGCGCAAAGCATAGGAGCGCGTGGCCGTTGGGAAGGAAGGAGCGCACTGAGACAGCCGCACCGGCACCCGACGGAGAACGCCGACAGAGGAGCGAAGGGAAGAGGAAGAAGCAGCGTGGGTGGCAGCAGAAGAAGTGACGTGGGAGGCAGCGGACCCGGACCAGGCTGCAGCAGGGAGAGAGGTAATAGTGGGCCCATCATGAACTTCATGGAGCATTATATCGGGCTCCTGATTCAATATGAATATTCAAAAACACTTAACCTACTGATGTCTCAATTAATTTTACTTTTATTGGTATCTATTTTTATTTTTTAAATTTACCAGTAGCTGCTGCATTTCCCACCCTAGGCTTATAGTCGAGTCATTAAGTTTTCCCAGTTTTTTGTGGCAAAATTAGGGGTCTCGGCTTATACTCGGGTCGGCTTATACTCGAGTATATACGGTATAACACTAAGCACAGACAACTTAGATTAGTAGCACCACTCCAGCGCTGAAATAAAAAGAGTGAAGCTTAAGGCCATGTGCACACGTTCAGTATTTTTCGCGTTTTTTCGCTATAAAAACGTGATAAAAGCGCGAAAAAAATGCTTACATATGCCTCCCATTATTTTAAGTGTATTCCGCATTTCTTGTGCAAATGTTGCATTTTTTTCCGTGAAAAAATCGCATTGCAGAAAAAAAAGCAACATGTTCATTAAAATGCGGAATTGCGGGGATTCCGCACACCTAGGAGTGCATTGATCTGCTTACTTCCCGCACGGGGCTATGCACACCATGCGGGAAGTAAGCGGATCATGTGCGGTTGGTACCCAGGGTGGAGGAGAGGAGACTCTCTTCCACGGACTGGGCACCATATAATTGGTAAAAAAAAAAAGAATTAAAATAAAAAATAGTGATATACTCACCCTCTGATGGCCCCCGGAGTGTTCCCGCCTCTCAGGGCTGCATGTTCTCTCTTCCGTTCCTATAGATGCTCTATGTGAAGGACCTGCGATGACGTCGCGGTCTTGTGATTGGTCGCGTGACCGCTCATGTGACCGCTCACGTGACCGTGACGTCACTGAAGGTCCTGAATGCACCATCTATAGGAACGGACGCCGCTGAGGAGATCGGCTGTCTGCAGGTGAGTATAACCATTTTTTTTATTTTTTTTATTATTTTTAAACATTCTATCTTTTACTATTGATTATGCATAGGCAGCATCTATAGTAAAAAGTTGGTCACACTTGTCAAACGCTATGTGACCAACCTGCCAGTTTTCCAAGCGATGCTACAGATCGCTTGGAAAACTTTAGCATTCTGCAAGCTAATTTCGCTTGCAAAATGCTAAAAAAACGGGAAAAAAACGGGAAAAAAAACGCAAAAAAAAAAAGCGGATTTCTTGCAGAAAATTTCCGGTTTTCTTCAGGAAATTTCTGCAAGAAATCCTGACGTGTGCACATACCCTTAAAACCGGAAGTAGCTGTAAAATATAGAAGGTTCCACTCCTGATTTGGATCTCAAATACTGATAACTTGTTCATGCAGCCTTGCAGTGCAGCTTTCCATCACAGACAGTGTTGTTTGCCTTACCGTTTGAGTTAATTCAATGACTGCTATAAAAGCTGACACTGGTGTCTGAAATTTCTCCACTTACACACTGTCAGATTGTTATTGATATAAGCACTGGCGGATCTACTGATGTACATTTGTAGCTAAAACATCTAGAAATGTAAAAGAAGGAAGACAGACTGAACTTGTAACAGTCAGATTTCATACTTGCTGATGAATCGGACTCCAGACCACAGAATTTATATGCTCAATTTGTTATCCAGCACTCTACATTTTGAAGAAATTCTTTTTTTGAACAAATGTGTCATGAATAGTGTTGAGCATTCCGATACCGCAAGTATCGGGTATCGGCCGATACTTGCGGTATCGGAATTCCGATACCGGGATTCCGATACTTGCCGCGTATCGGATACCGGAATCGGAAGTTCTAAGATTCAAAAAGCAGAAATTCAGCCAATGAGATTGATTCCAAGTGTGGGCACATCCTGTTTAGCATGGAGGGCATGAAACTACTGGCAAGGCTGTGATTGGCTGGTGTAATGATGTCATGATGCAGTTTAAAAGTCGCTGGCGCCATTTTGCGATCACTCTGCTGTGAATTCAGTTAGTGACAGGACGCTGTTTGCTGACTGAGGGACAGTTTAGAGATAGCGATTTGCTTCTTTGTGCTTTCCAAAGGCTAATTTAGCAACCGCTGTGTTCACCTACTATTCACCTTGCTTTTGCCTTGTAGCGCTGTTTTCACAGCGATCTGCAGGGTCTGTGTGTGTGTGTGTGTGAGTGCAGCCCAGTCTCCAGTCTGAGTGCAGCCACATAGGCCATCCATAGCTGGTTGTATTCAGTTCAGGGAGGGTGGTTCATTGCCTCATACTGTTCCTTTTTTTTTTTTTTTTTCCCAAGTAGTGTAGTCTGCTGCTAATTTATTCAAAAAAATCCTATTAGTGTCTTTCCACCCGTCTCCAGCTAATTTGTGGAAAAACACTACATAGGATAAAGTAGAGGAGGGTTTTTGGGCCTTGCAGCGCCGTTTACGGCTGTCTGCACGGTCTCCGTGTGACTGCAGCTCGCCCTGTAATCTGTGAGCAGCTATAGCCTGGTTGTCTCCAGCTCAGGGTTTTTCACTGCGTCATACCGCCAAATCAATTTTCTTTTTTTTCAAAGTAGTGTAGTCTGCTGCTAATTTATTTAAAAAAATCCTATTAGTGTCTTTCCACCCGTCTCCAGCTAATTTGTGGAAAAACACTACATAGGATAAAGTAGAGGAGGGTTTTTGGGCCTTGCAGCGCCGTTTACGGCTGTCTGCACGGTCTCCGTGTGACTGCAGCTCGCCCTGTAATCTGTGAGCAGCTGTAGCCTGGTTGTCTCCAGCTCAGGGTTTTTCACTGCGTCATACCGCCAAATCAATTTTCTTTTTTTTCAAAGTAGTGTAGTCTGCTGCTAATTTATTTTAAAAAATCCTATTAGTGTCTTTCCACCCGTCTCCAGCTAATTTGTGGAAAAACACTACATAGGATAAAGTAGAGGAGGGTTTTTGGGCCTTGCAGCGCCGTTTACGGCTGTCTGCACGGTCTCCGTGTGACTGCAGCTCGCCCTGTAATCTGTGAGCAGCTGTAGCCTGGTTGTCTCCAGCTCAGGGTTTTTCACTGCGTCATACCGCCAAATCAATTTTCTTTTTTTTCAAAGTAGTGTAGTCTGCTGCTAATTTATTTTAAAAAATCCTATTAGTGTCTTTCCACCCGTCTCCAGCTAATTTGTGGAAAAACACTACATAGGATAAAGTAGAGGAGGGTTTTTGGGCCTTGCAGCGCCGTTTACGGCTGTCTGCACGGTCTCCGTGTGACTGCAGCTCGCCCTGTAATCTGTGAGCAGCTGTAGCCTGGTTGTCTCCAGCTCAGGGTTTTTCACTGCGTCATACCGCCAAATCAATTTTCTTTTTTTTCAAAGTAGTGTAGTCTGCTGCTAATTAATTTAAAAAAATCCTATTAGTGTCTTTCCACCCGTCTCCAGCTAATTTGTGGAAAAACACTACATAGGATAAAGTAGAGGAGGGTTTTTGGGCCTTGCAGCGCCGTTTACGTCTGTCTGCACGGTCTCCGTGTGACTGCAGCTCTATCTGTTGTCAGTTCAGCCCCCAAAAAATAAATAAATAATACAGTTCACCAAACACACCAGTTACACCACTTTACATTTCTGTAGGCCACATTAGCTCATATTAAAGTCTAGTCCACACTTTAGATAATTAGTGCTTCTTATACCTGTTAGGAGGAGTTGCTCAGGAATAAGCACACAAATCCGTTAGTACTTTTCTGCTTATCTTTATCAGTCAACCAAGATGAAGAAGGCAGTGAGTAAGGCACGTGGGCGTGGGCGCGGAGCAGGGAGGGGACGTGGGGATTCTGTGCCTGCTGCGGGCACCGGTGACTCATCAGCACCCACATTCACCAGGCAACAGTCGTTCATGCGAAGCTTTGTGTCAGAGCGCCGTACACCGCTGCTGCGTGAAGAACAAATTGAAGCTGTTGTCGGATGGATGGCAGCTAATGCATCAACTTCCATTAGTGCCACATCCTCTCAGACACAGAGCACTGGAGAGCAGCCATCTGTCTCTTCACCACCTGCCAAATTGCCCAGGCAGACAGAGAGCCCAGGACAGGAGCCGTCTCTACTTCTGTTCTCTGAATCTCTTGGCTTGGAAACAGGGGGCCAGCCAAGCAGCATTGGAGAAATGGAAGAAGAGGCAGGGTGCAGTGATGCCCAACAGCTTTTTCTGTCTTCCTCTGAAGAGGCGGGTGGGCCAGTGGCTCCGGTCACCACATCGCAGGCCGCATCAGCTGATGATGACACTCAGGTGCCACTTACTGGTGCGTGCTCTGCTGCTGAGACTACCCAGGAGGAGCAGTTGGGGGCAGAGGGTAGTGTAGATGATGAGGTCCTCGACCCATCTTGGCGTGAGGGACAGGAAGGTGGTGGGAGCAGCTCTGAGGAAGAGATTCCCCGTACGGCCCAAAGAGGGAGAGGGAGGGGGAAGACTGCGGATCCTGCAGCCTCCGCTTTGGCACCCGTTAGGAGCATGTCTCTTCCAAAAGCCAAAAAGGGCGCTCCCAAGACTTGCAGTGCCTGGTCCTTTTTTGACACAGTTGCAGATGACATTTGCTATGTCAGATGCAACGTGTGTCATCAAAAAGTCAAAAGAGGGAAAAATGTCAGCAACCTCAATACCTCCAACATGTGGAAACATGTGCGCAACAGGCACCCGGCGGAGTTAGAAAAACACACTGAAGAGGTAGGCCAACCAACAGCGGCAGCTACCACCTCTTCAGCTCGTGTTGCCTCTTCCTCTACCTCACACGCAGCTGGTTCGGCGTCCTCCCAGGATCGCCGTGGAAGAACCTCTGCCCCTGTTGTCCAGAGACCCGCTGTAATTCCACCCGCAGCGCCACTTTCCCAGTCATCCACACACTCCCAGCCCAGTCTACAGCCATCGGTAGTACAGGCATGGGAGAAAAGGCGGCCTTTCTCGTCAAACCACCCACGAGCACAGGCTCTGACTGCAGGCATTGCCAAACTTCTGTCACTGGAAATGCTGTCATTCAGGCTGGTGGAGACTGACAGCTTCCGTGACTTCATGTCATTGGCAGTCCCACAGTACAATGTGCCCAGCCGCTTTTACTTCAGCAGGCAAGCCGTCCCTGCCCTGCAGAAGCATGTGGAGGGACACATAAAACACGCGCTACTGAACGCCGTCAGTAGCAAGGTCCACCTCACCACCGATGCGTGGACCAGTCAACATGGACAGGGGCGATACCTTTCCCTCACTGCCCATTGGGTTAATGTCGTTGAGCCGGGTACAGACCGTGCGAGTGGCGCAGGACGTGTCCTGCCCACTCCAAGGATTGCAGGAATCCATTCTGTACGCATTGACTCCTCCTCCTACACCAGTTCCTCAGAATCATCGCTGCAGGAGCCGTCACAGTCCACCTCCACATGGACCCGTGATGAACGTGTACCTGTTACGACCGACATGAGCACAGCCGTGGCCAAACGTCAACAGGCCGTCTTGAAATTAATTTTCTTGGGGAATCGTAGCCACACAGCGCAGGAGCTCTGGAATGCCATCAAGCAGGAGAGCGATGTGTGGTTTGTGCCAGCGAATCTCCAGCCAGGCATGGTAGTGTGTGATAATGGCCGAAATCTGGTGGCAGCTCTGGGCCTCGGCAACCTCACTCACATCCCATGTCTGGCACATGTGCTCAATTTGGTCGTGCAGAGCTTTTTGAGGGACTATCCGGATCTTGATGCACTGCTGCACAAGGTCCGCCTAGAGTGTGCTCACTTGCGGCGTTCCAGCACGGCAAAAGCGCGCATTGCGGCTCTGCAGCGCCGACACCGCCTGCCGGAACATCGCATCATATGTGACCTACCTACCAGGTGGAATTCCACGTTACATATGTTGGAGCGGTTGTGTGAGCAGCAGCAAGCTGTAATGGAGTACCAGCTGCTTCAGGCGCAAAAAAGTCGCAGTCAGCGCCGTACAGACTTCACAACCACAGAGTGGGCCACTATGAATGACGTCTGCCAGGTTTTGCGTCCCTTTGATTATTCCACGCGGATGGCGAGTGCAGATGATGCACTAGTCAGCATGACTGTCCCCCTTATCTGCCTGCTTGAAAAATCACTGCAAGCGCTAAGGGATGATGTTGTGGAAGAGGTGGAGGATGAGGATTCACCATTTCCATCATCTTCTGGACAGTCAGCGCCACGTGGTTCCTCACAAACGCGTAGGCAGGGGACCGTTTGTGAGGAGGATGAGGAGGAGTCAATGGAGGAGGAAGACATCCGTCCAGAGGAGGGAGTTACACAATTGTCCAGTAGTCAGTGTGTACAGCGAGGGTGGGGTGATGACGAGCGGGCAGAGATCACGCCTCCAGCAGGGGACAGCGTTTCTTGGGCAGTTGGCAGTCTGCAGCACATGGTGGATTACATGCTGCAGTGCCTGAGAAACGACCGCCGCATCGCCCACATTCTCAACATGTCTGATTATTGGGTGTTCACCCTCCTCGATCCTCGCTACCGGGACAACGTAGAAAGCCTCATCACACCGTTGAACCGGGAGCGAAAAATGCGGGAGTACCAAGACACACTGGTCAATTCCATCATCTTCTCCATTCCAACTGAGAGAAGTGCTGCTAGTGCATTCCAAAGCAGCTCAGTGCGTCCAGGCCGTGGTGGAGGCTCTGCACAAAGAGGGAGCAGAAGCAGTGCCTCTGCCCAAGGCAAGACCAGTATGGCCGAACTGTGGCACAGTTTTCTGTGCCCGCCACAAAAGTCTACACCATCACAGACGGCTCCAGTCAGCAGGAGGCAACGGTTCCGTCAGATGGTGACAGACTACATGTCTTGCCCTCTTGCTGTACTCCCAGACGGCTCTTCCCCTTTCAAGTTTTGGGTCTCAAAGCTGGATACATGGCCAGAGCTAAGCCAGTATGCATTGGAGGTGCTGTCTTGCCCTGCGGCCAGTGTATTATCGGAACGTGTCTTTAGTGCTGCAGGTGGTGTACTAACTGACCGTCGCATGCGACTATCCTCCGATAACGTTGACCGGCTTACTTTCCTGAAAATGAACAAGGCCTGGATCTCGCCGGAATTTGCCACTCCTCCTCCTGATTGAATAATTAGGTCACTGTATACGTTATCCAGGTCTCCTGTTGTGTTCATCTTTCTACCACCTGAACTTAAATTCCTGGGCTCCAACACCGCCAGTTGAGGCTCAGACGTGCCGTCTGCACAGTCAAAACATACGACCCAGTGTTATTGGGTTTCAGTAACGTCAGCTGATCCCCAGCTGTGTAGCCGGCAATGTGTCATGCGACCGCCACGCTGACACAACAACTGAAATGTAAGGGAATCTGTCCCCCCCCCCCCAAGGCGTTTGTTACTGAAAGAGCCACCTTGTGCAGCAGTAATGCTGCCCAAGGAAAAGGTAGCTATTTTTGTTTAGCTCCTTGCACACGCAGAACTTAACACTTATAAAATGTGTCCACTGATACCGTAAAACCGTCCCGGAGGTGGGACTTTCCTTCGTAATGTGACGCAGCCCAGCCGTCATTCCTACCCCCCCGGCGCCGCGCACCGGCTCCTCAGCGTTGTTTTATTCCGTCCTGGAGCCTGCGCTGTTATGTTATCCCGTGGCCAGGCACACTTAGCGCTGCCCGTCTTCTGGCATCATTTGGTGTCTGGATGGCTGCGCCTGTGCGGCCGCGCTGGCATAGAGCCCGCCTCGCAGTGTCTTCTGATTTAATCCCACTGGGGGCCTGGGATCCATGGACATGCGCAGTGCATATCTGAACCTCCACCTCTCACTCATTTCCCTATGGCTTCTTCAGACTGTTCGGTGTCAGCTGGTCCCTAACAGCATGCCACGGCCGTGACACCGCACAGTCTGAAGAAGCCATAGGGAGATGAGTGAGAGGTGGAGGTTCAGATATGCACTGCGCATGTCCATGGATCCCAGGCCCCCAGTGGGATTAAATCAGAAGACACTGTGAGGCGGGCTCTCTGCCAGCGCGGCCGCACAGGCGCAGCCATCCAGACACCAAATGATGCCAGAAGACGGGCAGCGCTAAGTGTGCCTGGCCACGGGATAACATAACAGCGCAGGCTCCTTGACGGAATAAAACAACGCTGAGGAGCCGGTGCGCGGCGCCGGGGGGGTAGGAATGACGGGTGGGCTGTGTCACATTACGAAGGAAAGTCCCACCTCTGGGACGGTTTTACGGTATCAGTGGACACATTTTATAAGTGTTTAGTTCTGTGTTTGCAAGGAGCATGATGAAAAGAGCCACCTTTTCCTTTTGCATCTTTTGTGCTGCACAAGCTGGCTCTTTCAGCTACAAACGCCTTGGGGGGGGGTTAAAGGTTCCCTTTCGACTTTCTCAGGCTTCGGCCTACATTGTGTTCCTCTGCTTTTCCACCTGTCCCTGGGCTCCAACACCGCCAGTTGCCGTCCAGAAGTGCTGTACGCACAGTCAACAGTCCCTCCTCTGTTATTGGGGTTCAGTAACGTCAGCTGTTCCCCTGCTGTGTGTGTGGCAATCCCTCCTACCTCCTCCAACCTCCTCCTCCTCCACCCGTCCCTGGGCTCCAACACCGCCAGTTGCCGTCCAGAAGTGCTGTACGCACAGTCAACAGTCCCTCCTCTGTTATTGGGGTTCAGTAACGTCAGCTGTTCCCCTGCTGTGTGTGTGGCAATCCCTCCTACCTCCTCCAACCTCCTCCTCCTCCACCTCCTCCACCTGTCCCTGGGCTCCAACACCGCCAGTTGCCGTCCAGAAGTGCTGTACGCACAGTCAACAGTCCCTCCTCTGTTATTGGGGTTCAGTAACGTCAGCTGTTCCCCTGCTGTGTGTGTGGCAATCCCTCCTACCTCCTCCTACCTCCTCCAACCTCCTCCTCCTCCACCTGCCCCTGGGCTCCAACACCGCCAGTTGCCGTCCAGAAGTGCTGTACGCACAGTCAACAGTCCCTCCTCTGTTATTGGGGTTCAGTAACGTCAGCTGTTCCCCTGCTGTGTGTGTGGCAATCCCTCCTACCTCCTCCAACCTCCTCCTCCTCCACCCGTCCCTGGGCTCCAACACCGCCAGTTGCCGTCCAGAAGTGCTGTACGCACAGTCAACAGTCCCTCCTCTGTTATTGGGGTTCAGTAACGTCAGCTGTTCCCCTGCTGTGTGTGTGGCAATCCCTCCTACCTCCTCCAACCTCCTCCTCCTCCACCTCCTCCACCTGTCCCTGGGCTCCAACACCGCCAGTTGCCGTCCAGAAGTGCTGTACGCACAGTCAACAGTCCCTCCTCTGTTATTGGGGTTCAGTAACGTCAGCTGTTCCCCTGCTGTGTGTGTGGCAATCCCTCCTACCTCCTCCAACCTCCTCCTCCTCCACCCGTCCCTGGGCTCCAACACCGCCAGTTGCCGTCCAGAAGTGCTGTACGCACAGTCAACAGTCCCTCCTCTGTTATTGGGGTTCAGTAACGTCAGCTGTTCCCCTGCTGTGTGTGTGGCAATCCCTCCTACCTCCTCCTACCTCCTCCAACCTCCTCCTCCTCCACCTGCCCCTGGGCTCCAACACCGCCAGTTGCCGTCCAGAAGTGCTGTAGGCACAGTCAACAGTCCCTCCTCTGTTATTGGGGTTCAGTAACGTCAGCTGTTCCCCTGCTGTGTGTGTGGCAATCCCTCCTACCTCCTCCAACCTCCTCCTCCTCCACCCGTCCCTGGGCTCCAACACCGCCAGTTGCCGTCCAGAAGTGCTGTACGCACAGTCAACAGTCCCTCCTCTGTTATTGGGGTTCAGTAACGTCAGCTGTTCCCCTGCTGTGTGTGTGGCAATCCCTCCTACCTCCTCCAACCTCCTCCTCCTCCACCTCCTCCACCTGTCCCTGGGCTCCAACACCGCCAGTTGCCGTCCAGAAGTGCTGTACGCACAGTCAACAGTCCCTCCTCTGTTATTGGGGTTCAGTAACGTCAGCTGTTCCCCTGCTGTGTGTGTGGCAATCCCTCCTACCTCCTCCAACCTCCTCCTCCTCCACCCGTCCCTGGGCTCCAACACCGCCAGTTGCCGTCCAGAAGTGCTGTACGCACAGTCAACAGTCCCTCCTCTGTTATTGGGGTTCAGTAACGTCAGCTGTTCCCCTGCTGTGTGTGTGGCAATCCCTCCTACCTCCTCCAACCTCCTCCTCCTCCACCTCCTCCACCTGTCCCTGGGCTCCAACACCGCCAGTTGCCGTCCAGAAGTGCTGTAGGCACAGTCAACAGTCCCTCCTCTGTTATTGGGGTTCAGTAACGTCAGCTGTTCCCCTGCTGTGTGTGTGGCAATCCCTCCTACCTCCTCCAACCTCCTCCTCCTCCACCCGTCCCTGGGCTCCAACACCGCCAGTTGCCGTCCAGAAGTGCTGTACGCACAGTCAACAGTCCCTCCTCTGTTATTGGGGTTCAGTAACGTCAGCTGTTCCCCTGCTGTGTGTGTGGCAATCCCTCCTATCTCCTCCACCTCCTCCTCCTCCTCCTGTCCCTGGGCTCCAACACCGCTAGTTGCTGTCCAGAAGTGCTGTACGCACAGAGCCAAACACCTCGCCAATGTGTTAGTGGGGTTCAGCACCGCCAGCTGTTCCCCTGCTGTGTATACGGCAACGTGTACTGCGACCGCCACGCAGGCACAACAAGTTAAATGTAAGGGAACCTGACCCCCCCCCCCCCCCAGGCGTTTGTTACTGAAGGAGCCACCTTGTGCAGCAGTAATGATGCAAAGGGAAAAAGTGCCTCTTTTCGTGATGCTCCTTGCACATGCTGAACCAAACACTTATGAAATGTGTCCCCACACAGCGTTAAACCGTCCGGTAGGTGGAACTTTCCTTTGTCGTGTGACGCAGCACAGCCATCATTTTTACCCCCTTGTCGCCGTTTGCCCCCTCCTCAGCGTTGTTTGAATCTGTCCCGGAGCCTGCGCTGTTAGGTTAGCCCATGGCCATGCACACATGTTGCGCTGCCCGTCTTCTGACCTCATTTGGTGTCAGGCTGGCTGCGCCTGTGCGGGTGCGCTGGCCGAGATCCCGCCTCGCAGTGTCGTCTAATGTAATCCCACCGCGGGCCTGTGATCCGTGCCCGTGCGCAGTGCATATCCTCTCCTCTCACTCCCCTCCCTACGGCTTCTTCAGACTGTGCGATGTCAGCTGGTCCCTAATAGCATGCCACGGCCGTGACACCGCACAGTCTGAAGAAGCCGTAGGGAGGGGAGTGAGAGGAGAGGATATGCACTGCGCACGGGCACGGATCACAGGCCCGCGGTGGGATTACATTAGACGACACTGCGAGGCGTGATCTCGGCCAGCGCACCCGCACAGGCGCAGCCAGCCTGACACCAAATGAGGTCAGAAGACGGGCAGCGCAACATGTGTGCATGGCCATGGGCTAACCTAACAGCGCAGGCTCCGGGACAGATTCAAACAACGCTGAGGAGGGGGCGAACGGCGACAAGGGGGTAAAAATGATGGCTGTGCTGCGTCACACGACAAAGGAAAGTTCCACCTACCGGACGGTTTAACGCTGTGTGGGGACACATTTCATAAATGTTAGGTTCCGCATGTACAAGGACCATAATTAAAAGAGCTAAGTTTACCTTTTCCAGCATTAGTGCTGTACACAATGGCTCTTTCAGCTACAAACGCCTGGGGGGGGGGGGGGTTAAAGGTTTCCTTTCAACTTGCTCGAGTGCAGGCTTCGGCCTACACTCCGCTCCCCCTGCTCCTCCTGCTGACCCTGGGCTCTAACACCGCCAGTTTTTGCCCAGATGTGCTAGCTGCACAGAGAAAAACACCAGCCAATGTGTCAGTGGGGTCCAGCACCGCCAGCTGTTCCCCTGCTGTGCAGCCGGCAACGTGTCCTGCAAAAGCCACGCAGACACAAGAACTGAAATTGAAGGGAACCTGTCCCCCCTCCCCCAGGCGTTTTTACGTTATCCAGCCACCTTGTACAGCGGTAATGCTGCATGTGTGCAAGGTGGCTCAGAAACGTATTCTCCTCGCACATGTGGAACTGAAAACACGTCTGCAATGTGTCCTCTGTGTGACCATTTAACCGTCCCGGTGGTGTGACTTTCCTTTGTAATGACACGCTGCAACCCCCTTGGTAGCGCTGCCCGTCTTCTGGCATCATTGTTTGGCTGCCTGCGCCTCTGCGGCCGCCCTGACCCACACAACGCCCCTCGGTGTCTTATTTATTGGGACTGCGAGGGTGTGATTGATGGGCAGGATCAGTGCATCAGTTCGCCTGTCCCTCCTCTCCTTCCGCCTTCTTCGGACTGTGCGGCTTCATGGCCGTGGCATGCGATAAGGGATCAGATGACGCCGCACAGTCTGAAGCGGGTGTAAGGACCCGAGTGTGAGAGGCGAACATATGTGCTGCGCCAGGCCCTGAATCCCAGCCCCGCAGTGTTTTAACAATGTTAAGACACTGCGGGGCTGGGATTCATGGGCATCGCGAACCGCACCGGCCGACATTACATGATGCCAGAAGATGGGCAGCGCTAACGGCGCTAGGCCAGGGGATAACACGACAGCGCAGACTCCTGTACAGCAAATAACAACGCTCGGGAGGCTGCACCCAGCACCAAGGTGGGATTCTTGACACCTGTGCTGCGTCTCATTACAAAGGGAACTCTCGCCTCCATTACACAGTTTGACTGTCTAAAGGGCTAAATGTTATACGTGTTCCATTCAGCGTGTGCAAGGAGAAAAATTACAAGAGCAACCTTTGACTTGCGCAGCACTGCTGCTGCATAAGCTGTGGCTCTTCTACTTTGTAACCCCTGAGGGGGGGTTAAAGGTGACTTTTGAAATCGGTTCAATTAGGCTTCGGCCTACACTCTGCTCCACCTGCAGAGCCCGGGCTCCAACAACGCTAGTTGCTGTCCGGAAGTGCTGGCTGCACAGAGCCAAACACCTCGCCAATGTGTCAGTGGGGTCCAGCACCGCCAGCTGTTCCCCTGCTGTGTAGCCGGCAACGTGTCCTGCAAAAGCCACGCAGACACAACACACCCAAAGCTGCCGCCTGTGCAGGCTTCGGCCTACACTCCCCTCCCCCTGCTCCTCCTCCTCCTGCTCCTCCTCCTGCTGTCCCTGGGCTCTAACACACCGCCAGTTTTTGCCCAGATGTGCTAGCTGCACAGAGAAAAACACCAGCCAATGTGTCAGTGGGGTCCAGCACCGCCAGCTGTTCCCCTGCTGTGCAGCCGGCAACGTGTCCTGCAAAAGCCACGCAGACACAAGAACTGAAATTGAAGGGAACCTGTCCCCCCTCCCCCAGGCGTTTTTACGTTATCCAGCCACCTTGTACAGCGGTAATGCTGCATGTGTGCAAGGTGGCTCAGAAACGTATTCTCCTCGCACATGTGGAACTGAAAACACGTCTGCAATGTGTCCTCTGTGTGACCATTTAACCGTCCCGGTGGTGTGACTTTCCTTTGTAATGACACGCTGCAACCCCCTTGGTAGCGCTGCCCGTCTTCTGGCATCATTGTTTGGCTGCCTGCGCCTCTGCGGCCGCCCTGACCCACACAACGCCCCTCGGTGTCTTATTTATTGGGACTGCGAGGGTGTGATTGATGGGCAGGATCAGTGCATCAGTTCGCCTGTCCCTCCTCTCCTTCCGCCTTCTTCGGACTGTGCGGCTTCATGGCCGTGGCATGCGATAAGGGATCAGATGACGCCGCACAGTCTGAAGCGGGTGTAAGGACCCGAGTGTGAGAGGCGAACATATGTGCTGCGCCAGGCCCTGAATCCCAGCCCCGCAGTGTTTTAACAATGTTAAGACACTGCGGGGCTGGGATTCATGGGCATCGCGAACCGCACCGGCCGACATTACATGATGCCAGAAGATGGGCAGCGCTAACGGCGCTAGGCCAGGGGATAACACGACAGCGCAGACTCCTGTACAGCAAATAACAACGCTCGGGAGGCTGCACCCAGCACCAAGGTGGGATTCTTGACACCTGTGCTGCGTCTCATTACAAAGGGAACTCTCGCCTCCATTACACAGTTTGACTGTCTAAAGGGCTAAATGTTATACGTGTTCCATTCAGCGTGTGCAAGGAGAAAAATTACAAGAGCAACCTTTGACTTGCGCAGCACTGCTGCTGCATAAGCTGTGGCTCTTCTACTTTGTAACCCCTGAGGGGGGGTTAAAGGTGACTTTTGAAATCGGTTCAATTAGGCTTCGGCCTACACTCTGCTCCACCTGCAGAGCCCGGGCTCCAACAACGCTAGTTGCTGTCCGGAAGTGCTGGCTGCACAGAGCCAAACACCTCGCCAATGTGTCAGTGGGGTCCAGCACCGCCAGCTGTTCCCCTGCTGTGTAGCCGGCAACGTGTCCTGCAAAAGCCACGCAGACACAACACACCCAAAGCTGCCGCCTGTGCAGGCTTCGGCCTACACTCCCCTCCCCCTGCTCCTCCTCCTCCTGCTCCTCCTCCTGCTGTCCCTGGGCTCTAACACACCGCCAGTTTTTGCCCAGATGTGCTAGCTGCACAGAGAAAAACACCAGCCAATGTGTCAGTGGGGTCCAGCACCGCCAGCTGTTCCCCTGCTGTGCAGCCGGCAACGTGTCCTGCAAAAGCCACGCAGACACAAGAACTGAAATTGAAGGGAACCTGTCCCCCCTCCCCCAGGCGTTTTTACGTTATCCAGCCACCTTGTACAGCGGTAATGCTGCATGTGTGCAAGGTGGCTCAGAAACGTATTCTCCTCGCACATGTGGAACTGAAAACACGTCTGCAATGTGTCCTCTGTGTGACCATTTAACCGTCCCGGTGGTGTGACTTTCCTTTGTAATGACACGCTGCAACCCCCTTGGTAGCGCTGCCCGTCTTCTGGCATCATTGTTTGGCTGCCTGCGCCTCTGCGGCCGCCCTGACCCACACAACGCCCCTCGGTGTCTTATTTATTGGGACTGCGAGGGTGTGATTGATGGGCAGGATCAGTGCATCAGTTCGCCTGTCCCTCCTCTCCTTCCGCCTTCTTCGGACTGTGCGGCTTCATGGCCGTGGCATGCGATAAGGGATCAGATGACGCCGCACAGTCTGAAGCGGGTGTAAGGACCCGAGTGTGAGAGGCGAACATATGTGCTGCGCCAGGCCCTGAATCCCAGCCCCGCAGTGTTTTAACAATGTTAAGACACTGCGGGGCTGGGATTCATGGGCATCGCGAACCGCACCGGCCGACATTACATGATGCCAGAAGATGGGCAGCGCTAACGGCGCTAGGCCAGGGGATAACACGACAGCGCAGACTCCTGTACAGCAAATAACAACGCTCGGGAGGCTGCACCCAGCACCAAGGTGGGATTCTTGACACCTGTGCTGCGTCTCATTACAAAGGGAACTCTCGCCTCCATTACACAGTTTGACTGTCTAAAGGGCTAAATGTTATACGTGTTCCATTCAGCGTGTGCAAGGAGAAAAATTACAAGAGCAACCTTTGACTTGCGCAGCACTGCTGCTGCATAAGCTGTGGCTCTTCTACTTTGTAACCCCTGAGGGGGGGTTAAAGGTGACTTTTGAAATCGGTTCAATTAGGCTTCGGCCTACACTCTGCTCCACCTGCAGAGCCCGGGCTCCAACAACGCTAGTTGCTGTCCGGAAGTGCTGGCTGCACAGAGCCAAACACCTCGCCAATGTGTCAGTGGGGTCCAGCACCGCCAGCTGTTCCCCTGCTGTGTAGCCGGCAACGTGTCCTGCAAAAGCCACGCAGACACAACACACCCAAAGCTGCCGCCTGTGCAGGCTTCGGCCTACACTCCCCTCCCCCTGCTCCTCCTCCTCCTGCTCCTCCTCCTGCTGTCCCTGGGCTCTAACACACCGCCAGTTTTTGCCCAGATGTGCTAGCTGCACAGAGAAAAACACCAGCCAATGTGTCAGTGGGGTCCAGCACCGCCAGCTGTTCCCCTGCTGTGCAGCCGGCAACGTGTCCTGCAAAAGCCACGCAGACACAAGAACTGAAATTGAAGGGAACCTGTCCCCCCTCCCCCAGGCGTTTTTACGTTATCCAGCCACCTTGTACAGCGGTAATGCTGCATGTGTGCAAGGTGGCTCAGAAACGTATTCTCCTCGCACATGTGGAACTGAAAACACGTCTGCAATGTGTCCTCTGTGTGACCATTTAACCGTCCCGGTGGTGTGACTTTCCTTTGTAATGACACGCTGCAACCCCCTTGGTAGCGCTGCCCGTCTTCTGGCATCATTGTGTGGCTGCCTGCGCCTCTGCGGCCGCCCTGACCCACACAACGCCCCTCGGTGTCTTATTTATTGGGACTGCGAGGGTGTGATTGATGGGCAGGATCAGTGCATCAGTTCGCCTGTCCCTCCTCTCCTTCCGCCTTCTTCGGACTGTGCGGCTTCATGGCCGTGGCATGCGATAAGGGATCAGATGACGCCGCACAGTCTGAAGCGGGTGTAAGGACCCGAGTGTGAGAGGCGAACATATGTGCTGCGCCAGGCCCTGAATCCCAGCCCCGCAGTGTTTTAACAATGTTAAGACACTGCGGGGCTGGGATTCATGGGCATCGCGAACCGCACCGGCCGACATTACATGATGCCAGAAGATGGGCAGCGCTAACGGCGCTAGGCCAGGGGATAACACGACAGCGCAGACTCCTGTACAGCAAATAACAACGCTCGGGAGGCTGCACCCAGCACCAAGGTGGGATTCTTGACACCTGTGCTGCGTCTCATTACAAAGGGAACTCTCGCCTCCATTACACAGTTTGACTGTCTAAAGGGCTAAATGTTATACGTGTTCCATTCAGCGTGTGCAAGGAGAAAAATTACAAGAGCAACCTTTGACTTGCGCAGCACTGCTGCTGCATAAGCTGTGGCTCTTCTACTTTGTAACCCCTGAGGGGGGGTTAAAGGTGACTTTTGAAATCGGTTCAATTAGGCTTCGGCCTACACTCTGCTCCACCTGCAGAGCCCGGGCTCCAACAACGCTAGTTGCTGTCCGGAAGTGCTGGCTGCACAGAGCCAAACACCTCGCCAATGTGTCAGTGGGGTCCAGCACCGCCAGCTGTTCCCCTGCTGTGTAGCCGGCAACGTGTCCTGCAAAAGCCACGCAGACACAACACACCCAAAGCTGCCGCCTGTGCAGGCTTCGGCCTACACTCCCCTCCCCCTGCTCCTCCTCCTCCTGCTCCTCCTCCTGCTGTCCCTGGGCTCTAACACACCGCCAGTTTTTGCCCAGATGTGCTAGCTGCACAGAGAAAAACACCAGCCAATGTGTCAGTGGGGTCCAGCACCGCCAGCTGTTCCCCTGCTGTGCAGCCGGCAACGTGTCCTGCAAAAGCCACGCAGACACAAGAACTGAAATTGAAGGGAACCTGTCCCCCCTCCCCCAGGCGTTTTTACGTTATCCAGCCACCTTGTACAGCGGTAATGCTGCATGTGTGCAAGGTGGCTCAGAAACGTATTCTCCTCGCACATGTGGAACTGAAAACACGTCTGCAATGTGTCCTCTGTGTGACCATTTAACCGTCCCGGTGGTGTGACTTTCCTTTGTAATGACACGCTGCAACCCCCTTGGTAGCGCTGCCCGTCTTCTGGCATCATTGTTTGGCTGCCTGCGCCTCTGCGGCCGCCCTGACCCACACAACGCCCCTCGGTGTCTTATTTATTGGGACTGCGAGGGTGTGATTGATGGGCAGGATCAGTGCATCAGTTCGCCTGTCCCTCCTCTCCTTCCGCCTTCTTCGGACTGTGCGGCTTCATGGCCGTGGCATGCGATAAGGGATCAGATGACGCCGCACAGTCTGAAGCGGGTGTAAGGACCCGAGTGTGAGAGGCGAACATATGTGCTGCGCCAGGCCCTGAATCCCAGCCCCGCAGTGTTTTAACAATGTTAAGACACTGCGGGGCTGGGATTCATGGGCATCGCGAACCGCACCGGCCGACATTACATGATGCCAGAAGATGGGCAGCGCTAACGGCGCTAGGCCAGGGGATAACACGACAGCGCAGACTCCTGTACAGCAAATAACAACGCTCGGGAGGCTGCACCCAGCACCAAGGTGGGATTCTTGACACCTGTGCTGCGTCTCATTACAAAGGGAACTCTCGCCTCCATTACACAGTTTGACTGTCTAAAGGGCTAAATGTTATACGTGTTCCATTCAGCGTGTGCAAGGAGAAAAATTACAAGAGCAACCTTTGACTTGCGCAGCACTGCTGCTGCATAAGCTGTGGCTCTTCTACTTTGTAACCCCTGAGGGGGGGTTAAAGGTGACTTTTGAAATCGGTTCAATTAGGCTTCGGCCTACACTCTGCTCCACCTGCAGAGCCCGGGCTCCAACAACGCTAGTTGCTGTCCGGAAGTGCTGGCTGCACAGAGCCAAACACCTCGCCAATGTGTCAGTGGGGTCCAGCACCGCCAGCTGTTCCCCTGCTGTGTAGCCGGCAACGTGTCCTGCAAAAGCCACGCAGACACAACACACCCAAAGCTGCCGCCTGTGCAGGCTTCGGCCTACACTCCCCTCCCCCTGCTCCTCCTCCTCCTGCTCCTCCTCCTGCTGTCCCTGGGCTCTAACACACCGCCAGTTTTTGCCCAGATGTGCTAGCTGCACAGAGAAAAACACCAGCCAATGTGTCAGTGGGGTCCAGCACCGCCAGCTGTTCCCCTGCTGTGCAGCCGGCAACGTGTCCTGCAAAAGCCACGCAGACACAAGAACTGAAATTGAAGGGAACCTGTCCCCCCTCCCCCAGGCGTTTTTACGTTATCCAGCCACCTTGTACAGCGGTAATGCTGCATGTGTGCAAGGTGGCTCAGAAACGTATTCTCCTCGCACATGTGGAACTGAAAACACGTCTGCAATGTGTCCTCTGTGTGACCATTTAACCGTCCCGGTGGTGTGACTTTCCTTTGTAATGACACGCTGCAACCCCCTTGGTAGCGCTGCCCGTCTTCTGGCATCATTGTTTGGCTGCCTGCGCCTCTGCGGCCGCCCTGACCCACACAACGCCCCTCGGTGTCTTATTTATTGGGACTGCGAGGGTGTGATTGATGGGCAGGATCAGTGCATCAGTTCGCCTGTCCCTCCTCTCCTTCCGCCTTCTTCGGACTGTGCGGCTTCATGGCCGTGGCATGCGATAAGGGATCAGATGACGCCGCACAGTCTGAAGCGGGTGTAAGGACCCGAGTGTGAGAGGCGAACATATGTGCTGCGCCAGGCCCTGAATCCCAGCCCCGCAGTGTTTTAACAATGTTAAGACACTGCGGGGCTGGGATTCATGGGCATCGCGAACCGCACCGGCCGACATTACATGATGCCAGAAGATGGGCAGCGCTAACGGCGCTAGGCCAGGGGATAACACGACAGCGCAGACTCCTGTACAGCAAATAACAACGCTCGGGAGGCTGCACCCAGCACCAAGGTGGGATTCTTGACACCTGTGCTGCGTCTCATTACAAAGGGAACTCGCGCCTCCATTACACAGTTTGACTGTCTAAAGGGCTAAATGTTATACGTGTTCCATTCAGCGTGTGCAAGGAGAAAAATTACAAGAGCAACCTTTGACTTGCGCAGCACTGCTGCTGCATAAGCTGTGGCTCTTCTACTTTGTAACCCCTGAGGGGGGGTTAAAGGTGACTTTTGAAATCGGTTCAATTAGGCTTCGGCCTACACTCTGCTCCACCTGCAGAGCCCGGGCTCCAACAACGCTAGTTGCTGTCCGGAAGTGCTGGCTGCACAGAGCCAAACACCTCGCCAATGTGTCAGTGGGGTCCAGCACCGCCAGCTGTTCCCCTGCTGTGTAGCCGGCAACGTGTCCTGCAAAAGCCACGCAGACACAACACACCCAAAGCTGCCGCCTGTGCAGGCTTCGGCCTACACTCCCCTCCCCCTGCTCCTCCTCCTCCTGCTCCTCCTCCTGCTGTCCCTGGGCTCTAACACACCGCCAGTTTTTGCCCAGATGTGCTAGCTGCACAGAGAAAAACACCAGCCAATGTGTCAGTGGGGTCCAGCACCGCCAGCTGTTCCCCTGCTGTGCAGCCGGCAACGTGTCCTGCAAAAGCCACGCAGACACAAGAACTGAAATTGAAGGGAACCTGTCCCCCCTCCCCCAGGCGTTTTTACGTTATCCAGCCACCTTGTACAGCGGTAATGCTGCATGTGTGCAAGGTGGCTCAGAAACGTATTCTCCTCGCACATGTGGAACTGAAAACACGTCTGCAATGTGTCCTCTGTGTGACCATTTAACCGTCCCGGTGGTGTGACTTTCCTTTGTAATGACACGCTGCAACCCCCTTGGTAGCGCTGCCCGTCTTCTGGCATCATTGTTTGGCTGCCTGCGCCTCTGCGGCCGCCCTGACCCACACAACGCCCCTCGGTGTCTTATTTATTGGGACTGCGAGGGTGTGATTGATGGGCAGGATCAGTGCATCAGTTCGCCTGTCCCTCCTCTCCTTCCGCCTTCTTCGGACTGTGCGGCTTCATGGCCGTGGCATGCGATAAGGGATCAGATGACGCCGCACAGTCTGAAGCGGGTGTAAGGACCCGAGTGTGAGAGGCGAACATATGTGCTGCGCCAGGCCCTGAATCCCAGCCCCGCAGTGTTTTAACAATGTTAAGACACTGCGGGGCTGGGATTCATGGGCATCGCGAACCGCACCGGCCGACATTACATGATGCCAGAAGATGGGCAGCGCTAACGGCGCTAGGCCAGGGGATAACACGACAGCGCAGACTCCTGTACAGCAAATAACAACGCTCGGGAGGCTGCACCCAGCACCAAGGTGGGATTCTTGACACCTGTGCTGCGTCTCATTACAAAGGGAACTCGCGCCTCCAACACAGTTTGACTGTATAAAGGGCTAAATGTTATACGTGTTTCATTCAGCGTGTGCAAGGAGCGAAATTAAAAGAGCAACCTTTGACTTGTGCAGCACTACTGCTGCATAAGCTGTGGCTCTTCTACTTTCTAACCCCTGAGGGGGGGTTAAAGGTTACCTTTGAAATTGGTTCAAGTAGGCTTCGGCCTACACTCTGCTCCCCCTGCAGAGCCCGGGCTACAACACCGCTCGTTGCTGTCCGGAAGTGCTGGCTGCACAGAGCCAAACACCTCGCCAATGTGTCAGTGGGGTCCAGCACCGCCAGCTGTTCCCCTGCTGTGCAGCCGGCAACGTGTCCTGCAAAAGCCACGCAGACACTTGCTCTTGTACCTTCTGCTCCACATCCTGGTTCCAGTACCGTCAGCTGGTTCCGGGCAGAGCCTTTGGCTTAGGTGCCTCCCTCTGGGTATCCGAGTTCCACCAACGTCAGGTGGTCCTTGGTAGTGCTTTCAGGCACGGGTACCTCCTGCTTAGTAACCGGGTTCCAGTAACGTCAGCTGGTCCTCGGTAGTTCCATTGGCTCTTGGACCTTCGGCTACCCATCCGGGTTCCAGCACCGTCAGCTGGTTCTCGGCAGTGTCTTTTGCTCTTGTACCTTCTGCTCCCCATCCTGGTTCCAGTACCGTCAGCTGGTTCCGGGCAGAGCCTTTGGCTTAGGTGCCTCCCTCTGGGTATCCGAGTTCCACCAACGTCAGGTGGTCCTTGGTAGTGCTTTCAGGCACGGGTACCTCCTGCTTAGTAACCGGGTTCCAGTAACGTCAGCTGGTCCTCGGTAGTTCCATTGGCTCTTGGACCTTCGGGTAGCCATCCGAGTTCCAGTTCCATCAGCTGGTTCTCGGCATTTTCTCAGCCTTCTTGTACCTTCTGCTACATTTCCAAGTTCAAGAGACTAAACACGATGACCCGGAAGAACACCCCTAAGATGACGACGACACCAGAGACGACAACCACCGTGATGACGACGACCCTGGAGACGATGACCCTGAAGACCACCCCGATGACGACGACCCCGGAGACCACCCCGATGACGACGACCCCGGAGACGACGACCCTGGAGACGACGACGACCTGGAAGACCGAGAAGCAGAAGAACAAGAGGCTGCAGAACAAAGAGCAGAAGGACATTAAGCATAACACAAAATATCAGAGCAAAAAAATATTATGTAAATTATAAGCAGAAGAAGACTAAGCAGTGTATGGGGGTGAGTCCGTTCCTCCTCGTGGTGCCCCTGGATAAAGCCTGATGCTGCAGGCCAAACTGAACGCGGACAAATGTAACTGGTTTGTGACAGGCAGAACGGAAGGTGTAATCTTCAAACTTTTATAGATAACAACTACGGGAATGCCTGTCACAAATAAGAATATGATGAAGAAGTTGAATATGATGAAGATAATAGTAAAATAAAAAGAATATGAACAATGTAACCCAAAAAATAATAGGTAGAAGATGAAGAAGAAGATGAATAAGGTGAAGAAGTTGATGTCAAAGAAGCTGATGATGAGGATAATTAAGAAGAAAGCGTGGGAGAAGTAAAAAAGAAGGTGAAGGGCGTGGAAGTAGTGAAACATCAATATCTGACATAAAAAAAAAAAAAAATAACATAGTCAAATTCTTTCTAACGCCGAACTTCATAAAAAAAAATTAAAAATCCTGCTATTCTATTACATTGGGCTAAACCTCTGTCCCTTTAATATCTCCGCCACGTCCCCCAATACATCCTACATTATTCTTAGTTGTTTTCCTTCATGTAGAATGAACCTACAAGTTTATAAAGGGTTTATTTTAATTCCGATATTTTCGTCCCATTGACTTGCATTGGGATCGGGTATCGGTATCGGATTGGATCCGATATTTTGACGGTATCGGCCGATACTTTCCGATACCGATACTTTCCGATATCGGAAAGTATCGCTCAACACTAGTCATGAACATTGTCCATGTGACTCAGATGTGACTGCAATTGAGTCCAAACAATGGCAATAAAAATTCTCAAAGTTTATTATTACACATAAACTATTCCAAAAGAAGAAAATTACAAAAAAATTGTGTTCAAAATAATATATATGTATATGTAGTACACGGGTTAAATATGAATATAGTGATTGACTCCATGGGTGTGAATAGAGGCCGAAGGAAAGGTCAGGATTAATGATTGTAAATGCAAACTGAAGGGAAAAGTAGAGAGGGTATGTGATCCCATTAGGATCTAAAGCAATTGTTCATTAAATTCTTGTGCACATAAATACTGTAAATAAGCATTAATTGCATGAATAGTCATGAAAGTAACATGCAGTCAATATATCGCTCTTTAAAACCTTACATTAAGCATTGTTGTTATAAAGAATAGTTTTAATAAAATAAGGGATAATTACCCATTATAGGTGCTCCGTCTTGCCTTAACCTCTGCCACGTACCCCAACGCGCGTTTCGTGTTAGATGTCGCTTCCTCAGGGGGTAAGGTTTCTTCTTGTGGAGAGTGACATTCAAGTCCTCTTTTTCTCTGAAGAGGCAATTTGCATAATAAATTTCCCAGAGGAGCATTGCACGGCGAATAAGCCTCCTTACCTTGACAAGCCAGAGCTGGTGTGTCACTCTCCACAATGAGAAACCTCACCCCTTAGTCCCCAGTCCAGAGCCTCTCACCTAGCCAAATCAGTTCTCATGCTTCGCACTGACGAGGGCCAACAGCCTGAAACACCGTGTTTACGAATTGAGACACTGATTTGGCTTTTATCCTAAGTCATATTGCAAGACTCATTAGAGGGTTGATTGTGACTTGTAGGATCGCTACTTCCAACAGGTGGCGCTATAGAGTTCAAGTTCTCTTTTTCTCTGAAGAGGCAATTTGCATATGAGATTTTGATGGAATGGTCTACAGTCTTCATGTTGTGTTTGGAAAGCCTTTGAGGTGCCTAAAATCATTTTGGAAACTACACCCCTCAGGGATTTTATCAAGGAGTATAGTGAGCATTTTGAACCCACAGGTATTACAGAGAATTTGATAAAATAAAGTTGTCATAATGAAAATTTTCATTTTTTTCATGAAAATGTGGGTTTAGTCCCAAATTTGTAATTTTTACAATGGATAATAGGTGATAATTTGTTATGAAATTTCTCCTCAATGTTATGATGCATATGTACTCAAAAACTTCTGCTTGGACACATGGCAGTGCTTAGATAGGAAAGAGCACTATTTCTCTGGAATAGATTGTAAATGCCATTTACTGTGTACTGCAATGTATGAGACTGTCAGTGTGTCACTGACACAGCCTGTGAGTGAGACCCAGCTCATAGCTGGATCTCACAGGCCACTGTACCCTAGGGTCATCACATGACCTCAGGGTACCATGGTAACCATCGGCACCTGCGATTCTTATCACGGGGTCCGATAGTTAAAAAGGGGGTCATGACAGCAGTATTTAAGGAGTTAATCAGCCCCGATCGGTCACAAAACCGGACGGGGCCAATACTGCAGTGTGTCAGCTGTCATGTACAGCTGACACCAGCAGGAACTGCAGCCATTGGACAACGTTGTACCCTTAATCTCGATCGCCGTTGAGGGAATAAGGATCCTTAATGACCGCCATTTTAATGCTTATTGGTGGTCGTTAAGGGATTAAACTTGAGAAAAATAAATGGGTTTCACATCCTGTTGTACCTGCTTTTTTCACTAAAATTGCAGCAAAAACTGACGGAAACCTGTTTTACACTTTCTCGTTGCTTTCTATGGGTGCAAAACGCTGCAAAAATGCTGAAAGTATTGATATGCTGCAGTTTAAAAAAAAAGCAGCAGTTTTCCAATTCAGTGAGGAAAAAAACATGAGATTTCTGAAATCTCAAGGTTTTTCTGGTACTGTAAAAAGCAGCTTTAAATTTGCATAAAAAGACGAGAAACAAGCAACATGGGAACATAGCCATAGGGGCAATTATATTCCCCCTTGATGTAGTACCTATTTGCTAATGAAGAAGCGTAAAGTAAGTTTCCATAAACTGTCAGTTAATAAATACTAATTTAGTTGAGAGTTTTGACACAGGAGTTCCTGCAAGGTGTCCAGTGATATTGCATTTATTTATCTAATCCATATCATGTTTATGAGCACCAAACATCTAAAAAGTATAACCTTGGAAGACAAATGTTGTCTTCTAGAGTACACCCTTTACATCTTGGTGTCCCACAGTGGAAGCGTTACATACCTGTCCTGGGTATCCCAGGCTCTGCTTCCTTCGCCTCAGTCCTCTAACCTCAGTTGTGCACCATGTTGGGTTTTTCTGGTCGCCTGGCTTGGCTCAGTGACATCATCTCCCTAATCCTAATTAAGGATTATTAAGACACACACCTAAGTTTTAGGATTGAGACTCTAGTGTTCCATGTTTGGTTTGCTACATTACTTGTACTTGTGTTTTTAACTTGCATCCACCCATTCCATCTATCTGACTGCTGAAACTCTAGAAAGTCCAAGTATTCGATTCCACATTTTTACTGGGAAGCTCAGTGAATGCCTGGAGTCAGTGTGGTACTCATCCTATCCCTTGGAGAAGAGGCTTAGTGGATCCACCTCACCAAGAGAGTCATGTTCCACCCTGAGAGAGCCAGTGCTGTGAGGCATCATTTAGTTTTCACTCAGACATAGGTTTTTAGAATTATTCTGTATAGTTATGATAGAAAGCTATCACTCGAGATAGATGACAATAAATGAGGAATTAGCAAATTTCTTACTGTCTCCACATCCCAGTGACCTGCTAAAGCCTCTACTACTGAAGTCTATGAGCTTTGAATTATTCACATTCCCCAGAAACTAAAGTCTGGTTTAAAATAAAACCCTGTAATGTTTGCATAATAGAAAACATAAATTAAGGATTCACGTCATTTGGTCATAGCAGACTGAGCTTTGTTTCCTGATCACTGGAAGTATTTTGTGATGGATAAGTTTGAGCTGTACTTCGCCATTTAATTATTTACTTTGTTAGCCTTACTATTTTTAATTCTTGCTTTCATTATTGCATTGTTTTAGCAGTTTCAGAACCAGCTGTAACATAATACTATTTTGTAGGATATGATCAAAATTAATATTTTTAATATTTTGTAATTCTGAGTCAGTTTTGTTGTCTTGAAACATTGAGAAACAGGCTGAAGTGTATCATCATATTGAATAAAAACTTAAAGGAGCCTGTCAAGTGAAAAATACTATTAACCTGCAAATATGGGGTAAATCTGCAGGTTAACCGTGTTCTGAACATGCTGGGCTGCATTCAGGGATCTTCTGCACAGGTGTCGGCAACTTCCGCTCCAGTGACCTCCAGTGTGCACGCCGAAAAGGTGCTCTCCCCACTTCCTCTCTGTATAGTCTTCTCCACGTACACATGGTTCCTAGTGATGATTGTGCAGGGAGGAATGGAGAGCATCTAATGGGTGCGCACACCGGAAGTCACAGTGACTTGCCAGCACCTGTGCAGAAGATCCCTAAATGCAGTGCCCACAGAAGGAAGGATGAGGTATGTTTCCTCTGAGGGGGCACTGGGTGCAAACGCAGGATTTTGGGGCCATAACTAACACTGAAGAGAGGGGGTAGTATTACAATGAAGACAGGAGACAGGCATTTGTTCCAGGCACTGAACGCCCCGGAGCCTGGAAGAAATAATTAACATAAAGGCAGAATATAACATTTCTCAGCAACAAGACCATTAATATGAGGCATACAGGTAGGACCAGTGCAACATTTCTATGAGACAGTAAGTAAAGTTTTGTGAAGTTACTATTAGAATCTCCCAGTTAATGAGTTTTTCCCACTGTGTCTTAAAAACACTAACACTTGGTATGACAGTTTTAGTTATCGTTTCAGCTTCAACCACACTATCTGCAAAAATAATGCACACAGTTATGCAAAAAACAAACATTTGTATTACAATAAGCCATATAGTGACTTTGAAACTTAGTACAGTATTCATACAGTGCTAGATCTTAAAGTCACTGTACAGCTCATTGTAATACTAATGTTTGTCTTTTACATAACTGTGTGCATGATTCTTGCACAGTTGCAGATAGTGCCTTGATTCAATGTCCATTAACATAAAAGCAGAAGTTTTTGCAGTTTGCTGGTCTGCATTACAATGACTCATACATTGACTTTGAAACCGACTACCATATGGCTCATTGTAGTGCATGATATTGTTATGTTTTAAAGTCAACATACTGCTCATTTTAATACAGACAAGCAAACTGCCAAAACTTTTGCTTTTCTTATAAAGAATACTTGATAATGAAAAATGAATCAAGAGCATTTGCTCTTTATCCTCTTAATTCCTATGGAAGCAGTAAGGCTGTACTTACTTTTTTACACACTGCTTCTGCATCTAATTTTTGCTCAATAACAACATAGAGTGATTCTTCTAAAGTCCATATTATTATTATTATTATTATTATTATTATTATTATTATTATTATTATTATTATTATCTTATATACCAAACCATAGGAATACAGAAAAGTGATATGTAGTTTTTCTCATGACTACTAAAGGTTATAAATTATAATTGTACTGACTCACAAGGAAAAAAAAACACTTTTTTTTGTGCAGCACAGGAGCAGATTAAAATTTAAACCATAAAAAAATGCAGACTTGCTTTGATGGTTTATTTCTCCTAACAAAAAGTTAATAAATGTTAGTTAATTATATGAATTAAAAAAATGGCATCATTAACAAATACAAATAATGCTCCCAAAAACAAGTCCTCACACAACTGCCTGATGAAAGAGCTGTCAATTGTAGAATTTTCTAGCTGTAACTTAACCTTTAGTTGCAATTATCTCTTAAATCTAGTGATCAATTATAAAACACATCCTGTACCATCCATTAGATGTACAAGGTATTTCATGTGTTCACTTTTTATGAATTTGAGCCTGAGAGAGCTGTAACTATGTATTGCCACATGTAATTAACTTGCGTCACAGAATCCTTTTTATAGTACTTCTTCATGGAGTGCATTAGCAGGATATCGAACCTTCATTTGCAAATTGTTCAACCTGTTTACAGTATATAAATGAGTATATTGTAATGGAATTTACCTGGGTGAAGAAGCCCAAAGTCCTTTTTTTATCTATGTCTATGAAGATAAGTCATTATTTTTCAGAAAGATTAATTTCTTCCCTCATTCAGTTGTACTTTTATGTCCTACCCTTCGAATATGTGAATCAGGCAAAATTCTAATTTGTCTTTTTGTGTAGATTTTCCCATGAAATATGATTCACAGAGAAGTCGTTTCAGATCCAAGAGCATAACAAACATGAGAACCCCTTTTCACTATTTGCTCAACCTCCTTCAAAGCCTATGCTTTCCATTAAATCCGTACTCTGGTCTATATATATGTTCAGCAAGGAGGTGAGCACTTGTATCTGCTGAGCTATGTACCTCTCAGGGGATGATTTGAGCAAACGGTGCATGTCTCAGAACATAGACCCCCATTGATCGGCTTGAAAATATAATGGCATTCAAATATGAAAAACTTCTAAAGATTTAGTTACTCTTTAAAGGGAAGGTGCCATAAAAAAAAAATTTTTTACAGCAATTGTAAAAATGTAAAGAATTAATGTTTAACCCCTTCACCCCCAAGGGTGGTTTGCACGTTATGGACCGGGCCAATTTTTACAATTCTGACCACTGTCCCTTTATGAGGTTATAACTCTGGAACGCTTCAACGGATCCTGGTGATTCTGACACTGTTTTCTCGTGACATATTGTACTTCATGATAGTGGTAAAATTTCTTTGATATTACCTGCGTTTATTTGTGAAAAAAATGGAAATTTGGCGAAAATTTTGAAAATTTTGCAATTTTCCAAATTTGAATTTTTATGCAATTAAATCACAGTGATATGTCACACAAAATACTTAATAAGTAACATTTCCCACATGTCTACTTTACATCAGCACCATTTTGGAACCAAATTTTTTTTTTGTTAGGGAGTTATAAGGGTTAAAAGTTGACCAGCAATTTCTCATTTTTACAACACCATTTTTTTTTAGGGACCACATCTCATTTGAAGTCATTTTGAGGGGTCTATATGATAGAAAATACCCAAGTGTGACACCATTCTAAAAACTGCACCCCTCAAGGTGCTCAAAACCACATTCAAAAAGTTTATTAACCCTTCAGGTGTTTCACAGGAATTTTTGGAATGTTTAAATAAAAATGAACATTTAACTTTTTTTCACACAAAATTTACTTCAGCTTCAATTTGTTTTACTTTACCAAGGGTAACAGGAAAAAATGGACCCCAAAAGATGTTGTACAATTTGTCCTGAGTACGCCGATACTCCATATGTAGAGGTAAACCACTGTTTGGGCGCATGACAGAGCTCGGAAGCGAAGGAGCGCCATTTGACTTTTCAATGCAAAATTGACTGGAATTGAGATGGGACACCATGTTGCGTTTGGAGAGCCACTGATGGGCCTAAACATTGAAACCCCCCACAAGTGACACCATTTTGGAAAGTAGACCCCCTAAGGAACTTATCTAGATGTGTGGTGAGCACTTTGACCCACCAAGTGCTTCACAGAAGTTTATAATGCAGAGCCGTAAAAATAAAAAATCATATTTTTTCACAAAAATGATCTTTTTGCCCCCAATTTTTTATTTTCCCAAGGGTAAGAGAAGAAATTGGACCCCAAAAGTTGTTGTACAATTTGTCCTGAGTACGCTGATACCCCATATGTGGGGGTAAACCACTGTTTGGGCGCATGGGAGAGCTCGGAAGGGAAGGAGCGCCGTTTGACTTTTCACTGCAAAATTGACAGGAATTGAGATGGGACGCCATGTTGCGTTTGGAGAGCCACTGATGTGCCTAAACATTGAAACCCCCCACAAGTGACACCATTTTGGAAAGTAGACCCCCTAAGGAACTTATCTAGATGTGTGGTGAGCACTTTGACCCACCAAGTGCTTCACAGAAGTTTATAATGCAGAGCTGTAAAAATAAAACAAAATTTTTTTCCCACAAAAATTATTTTTAGCCCCCAGTTTTGTATTTTCCCAAGGGTAACAGGAGAAATTGGACCCCAATAGTTGTTGTCCAATTTGTCCTGAGTACGCTGATACCCCATATGTGGGGGGGAACCACCGTTTGGGTGCATGGGAGGGCTCGAAAGGGATGGAGCGCCATTTGGAATGCAGACTTAGATGGAATGGTCTGCAGGCATCACATTGCGTTTGCAGAGCCCCTAATGTACCTAAACAGTAAAACCCCCCCACAAGTGACACCATTTTGGAAAGTAGACCCCCTAAGGAACTCATCTAGATGTGTTGTGAGAGCTTTGAACCCCCAAGTGTTTCACTACAGTTTATAACGCAGAGCCGTGCAAATAAAAAATATTTTTTTTCCACAAAAATTATATTTTAGCCCCCAGTTTTGTATTTTTCCAAGTGTAACAGGAGAAATTGGACCCTATATATTGTTGTCCAATTTGTCCTGAGTACGCTGATACCTGATATCTGGGGGTGAAACACCGTTTGAGCGCATGGCAGAGCTCGGAAGGGAAGGATCATCATTTGCAATGCAGACTTAGATGGATTGGTCTACAGGCGTCACATTGCGTTTGCAGAGCCCCTAATGTACCTAAACAGTATAAACCCCCCACAAGTGACCCAATATTGGAAACTAGACCCCCCAAGGAACTTATCTAGTTGTGTTGTGAGAACTTTGAACCCCCAAGCGTTTCACTACAGTTTAGAACGCAGAGCCGTGAAGATAAAAAAAATAAAAAATTTCCCCAAAAAATTATTTTTTAGCCCCCAGTTTTGTATTTTCCCAATGGTAACAGGAGAAATTGGACCCCAAAAGTTGTTGTCCGATTTGTCTTGAGTATGCTGATACCCCATATGTGGGGGGGAACCACCGTTTGGGCGCATGGGAGGGCTCGGAAAGGAAGGAGCGCCATTTGGAACGCAGACTTAGATGGAATGGTCTGCAGGCGTCACATTGCGTTTGCAGAGCCCCTAATGTACCTAAACAGTAGAAACCCCCCACAAGTGACACCATTTTGGAAAGTAGAACCCCTAAGGAACTCATCTAGATGTGTTGTGAGAGCTTTGAACCCCCAAGTGTTTCACTACAGTTTATAACGCAGATCCATGCAAATAATTTTTTTTTTTTTTCCACAAAAATTATTTTTTAGCCCCTAGTTTTGTATTTTCCCAAGGGTAACAGGAGAAATTGGACCCCAAAAGTTGTTCTCCAATGTGTTCCGAGTACGCTGATACCCCATATGTTGGGGTAAACCCCTGTTTGGGCGCACGGGAGAGCTTGGAAGGGAAGAAGCACTGTTTTACTTTTTCAACGCAGAATTGGCTGGAATTGAAATCGGACGCCATGTCACGTTTGGAGAGCCCCTGATGTGCCTAAACAGTGGAAACCCCCCAATTATAACTGAAACCCTAATCCAAACACACCCCTAACCCTAATCCCAACGGTAACCCTAACCACACCTCTAACCCAGACACACCCCTAACCCTAATCCCAACCCTAATCCCAACCGTAAATGTAATCCAAACCCTAACCCTAACTTTAGCCCCAACTCTAGCCCTAACCCTAACCCTAGCCCTAACCCTAATGGGAAAATGGAAATAAATACATTTTTTACATTTTTTTAATTTTTACCTAACTAAGCGGGTGATGAAGGGGGGTTTGATTTACTTTTATAGCGGGTTATTTAGCGGATTTTTATGATTGGCAGCCATCACACATGAAAGACGCTTTTTATTGCAAAAAATATTTTTTGCGTTACCACATTTTGAGAGCTATAATTTTTCCATATTTGAGACCACAGAGTCATGTGAGGTCTTGTTTTTTGTGGGACGAGTTGACGTTTTTATTGGTAACATGTTCGGGCACGGGATATTTTTTTGATCGCTTTTTATTCCGATTTTTGTGAGGCAGAATGACCAAAAACCAGCTATTCATGAATTTCTTTTGGGGGAGGCGTTTATACCGTTCCGCGTTTGGTAAAATTGATAAAGCAGTTTTATTCTTTGGGTCAGTACGATTACAGCAATACTTCATTTATATAATTTTTTTTTGTTTTGGCGCTTTTATACGATAAAAGCTATTTTATAGAAAAAATAATTATTTTGGCATCGCTTTATTCTGAGGACTATAACTTTTTTATTTTTTCGCACATAATGGTGTATGGCGGCTCATTTTTTGCGGGACAAGATGATGTTTTCAGCGGTACCATGGTTATTTATATCCGTCTTTTTGATCGCGTGTTATTCCACTTTTTGTTTGGCGGTATGAGAATAAAGCGTTGTTTTTTGCCTCGTTTTTTTTTTTTTTTTTTTACGGTGTTCACTGAAGGGGTTAACTAGTGATATAGTTTTATAGGTGGGGTCGTTACGGACGTGGCGATACTAAATATGTGTACTTTTATTGTTTGATTTTTTTTTTTATTTAGATATAGAAATGTATTTATGGGAATAATATTTTTTTTTAATTTATTTATTTAGGATTTTTTTTTTTTTTTTTTTTTTTACACATGTGGACATTTTTTTTTTACTTTTTTACTTTGTCCCAGGGGGGGACATTACAGATCATTGATCTGGCAGTGTGCACAGCACTCTGTCAGATCGACGATCTGCTGTGCAGGGCTGCAGGCTTACCAAGTGTCTGCTCTGAGCAGACACTCGGTAAGCCACCTCCCTCCCTGCAGGACCCGGATGCCGCGGCCATCTTGGATCCGGGACCTGCAGCGCGGAGGGAGGTAGGAGACCCTCGGAGCAACGCGATCACATCGCGTTGCTCCGGGGGTCTCAGGGAAGCCCGCAGGGAGCCCCCTCCCTGCGCGATGCTTCCCTATACCGCCGGCACACCGCGATCATGTTTGATCGCGGTGTGCCGGGGGTTAATGTGCCGGGGGCGGTCCGTGACCGCTCCTGGCACATAGTGCCGGATGTCAGCTGCGATAGTCAGCTGACACCCGGCCGCGATCGGCCGCTTCCCCCCGTGAGCGCGGCCGATCGCGTATGACGTACTATTCCGTCCTTGGGAAGTAGGGCCCACCCCACATGGACGGAATAGTACGTCTAATGACAGAAAGGGGTTAAATTTTCTTTAAAAATATTTTCATTTGTTTATAATTTAGTAAAAGATGAAAAATAATTTGAAAAGTTTTGGAATTTCCACTTTTAAACATTAGGGGGAGCAGCTGCTGAAATTTCAGAAAAACCTAGTGTACAACTAGCTCACATTACTGCACTGCAGTAATTATGGGCGGGGTCTGCTGACATTTGTGTGATGTCTCCTCTCCTTCCCTTCTGGGTGTTTGCTAAGGGATAAGAGAGGATGATATTCAGGAACCCAGTGAGCAGCCATTTTGTTGGTGACTGCAGAGTAAGGCTGCCGTCACACTAGCAGTATTTGGTCAGTATTTTACCTCAGTATGTGTGAGCCAAAACCAGGAGTGGAACAATTAGAGGAAAAGTATAATAGAAACATATGCACCACTTCTGCAGTTATCACCCACTCCTGGTTTTTGCTTACAAATACTGAGGTAAAATGCTGACCAAATACTGAATGTGTGACGGCAGCCTTATACTGACAAGTAGACAGTCACCGAGGATGGCAGGCAGCAAGGATTCTGGGAGATATGTGGTGGAGGGAGCAGGGTGACAGCAGCACAGAGTATTTCAGGAGAGCAGTGTGCTGGTCTATGGGGCCACCATGTTCAGTGCGCAGAGCAGCCAGGGATTGTACATAGAGCGCTGTCTTTTATACACATGGATGGACCGTCTGCTCCACAGAAATCCAGGAAACATTTCTGTGGATTGAAGGCCTGTTCTGATCCAGACTTTGCATGCAGACCCCATTCCCCTCCTCAGATCCTGTCTTCTCCATCCTGTCCTGGCGATGTGTGAAAGTGAGACGTCAGGCGAAGTACGGGGTGACGCTGGGGGGAAATGTAGCCATATAGTAACGATAAAAATGAGACCCCTCTCTTCAGCTGCCTCACCAGCCCTGACTGCACCCAGCTGGAGGTCATGCTGCCCCCTCTATTACCCCAGACCCACGTGCAGGTGCTCAGCCAGAACCACCCTATAATGGGTCCGCTTTCTGAAGATAATACTGCCATAGTGTTCTCACATAATGCCACCATATAGATCACACATAATACCGCCATATACATCACACACAATACTATCAAATAGATCACACAATACTGTCATACAGTTCTCACATACCACCATATAGATCACAAATAATACCGCCATATAATTCTCACCTAGTACTTCCACATAGATCACACATAATCCCACAATATAGTTCTCATATACCACCGTCACATAGTTTTTACATCATTCCACAACACTGAGCAAACATAATATTGCCATATAGATCACATATAATACCGTCACATAGATCACACAATACTTGGCGGCATAATGTGTGATATTATATATATATATATATTATAATATCCCGGCATAATGTGTGGTCTTTATGGGAGTATATGTGATATATATTTATATATATATATATATATATATATCGGCATTATACGTGATCCATATGGTATTGTGCTGCTCTAGGGAGGTGAGAGACGTATGGTGGAAGGAGCGGGGTGACAGGAGCACAGTATTTCAGGACAGCAGTGTACTGGTCTGTGGGTGGGAGGGTGTGCTCACACTCACACGCTCGCAACTGTATACTTATAGCCTTTACTGGCTATTAAAATGGGGGACACCCCCCAAAAAAAGACGTGGGGCCCCCTTATAATTATTAACCATCAAATATTATGCAGACAGCTGCGGGCTGACATTAATAGCCTAGGAAGGGGCCATGGATACTGTCCCCCCCAGGCTAAAAACATCAGCTCTCAGCCGCCTTTTACATGCACCTTTTCTGGCGCTTTGCCTGGCAATTTCCACTTAGCCTGTAGCGGTAGCAAGTGGGGTTCATATTTGTGGGGTTAATGTCACCTCCATATTGTCCGGTGACATCAAGCCCACGGCTTAGTAATGGAGAGGCGTCTATAAGGCACCCATCCATTACTAATCCTATAGTTGTATTGTAAATAAAGACTTGGCCAGAATAAAGTCCTTTATTAATCTTTTTTAAACCATACCGAACGCATAATCCTCGACTCCCTCATCTCCCACAACAAAAATAATAAACCACATTGAGGAAAGACACGCGGGGGGGAGAGGAGTGCATAGGAGAGGATTAGATACTGACTGCTGAGCCGTGTATCTAATCCTGGCCTGTGTGATACCGACAGCTGAGCCGTGTATCTAATCCTGTCCTGTGATACCGACTGCTGAGCCGTGTATCTAATCCTGTCCTGTGTGATACCGACTACTGAGCCGTGTATCTAATCCTGTCTTGTGATACCGACTACTGAGCCGTGTATCTAATCCTGTCCTGTGTGATACCGACTACTGAGCCGTGTATCTAATCCTGTCCTGTGTGATACCGACTACTGAGCCGTGTATCTAATCCTGTCCTGTGATACCGACTGCTGAGCCGTGTATCTAATCCTGTCCTGTGTGATACTGACTGCTGAGGACACAGTACACGGGACAGGATTAGCTACCCAGGACAGGGGTAGCAGTGGTAGGTGTATATAGAGGCAGGTAGCAGTGGTATATAGAGGCAGGCAGTGGTATACAGAGGCAGGCAGGCAGTGGTATACAGAGGCAGGCAGGCAGTGGTATACAGAGGCAGGCAGGCAGTGGTATACAGAGGCAGGCAGACAATGGTATACAGAGGCAGGCAGGCAGTGGTATACAGAGGCAGGCAGGCAGTGGTATACAGAGGCAGGCAGGCAGTGGTATACAGAGGCAGGCAGGCAGTGGTATACAGAGGCAGGCAGTGGTATACAGAGGCAGGCAGACAGTGGTATACAGAGGCAGGCAGACAGTGGTATACAGAGGCAGGCAGACAGTGGTATACAGAGGCAGGCAGACAGTGGTATACAGAGGCAGGCAGACAGTGGTATACAGAGGCAGGCAGGCAGGTAGCAGTGGTATACAGAGGCAGGCAGACAGTGGTATACAGAGGCAGGCAGTGGTATACAGAGGCAGGCAGTGGTATACAGAGGCAGGCAGTGGTATACAGAGGCAGGCAGGTAGCAGTGGTATACAGAGGCAGGCAGTGGTATACAGAGGCAGGCAGTGGTATACAGAGGCAGGCAGGTAGCAGTGGTATACAGAGGCAGGCAGACAGTGGTATACAGAGGCAGGCAGTGGTATACGGAGGCAGGCAGTGGTATACAGAGGCAGGCAGGTAGCAGTGGTATACCGAGGCAGGCAGACAGTGGTATACAGAGGCAGGCAGTGGTATACAGAGGCATGCAGGCAGGTAGCAGTGGTATACAGAGGCAGGCAGACAGTGGTATACAGAGGCAGGCAGTGGTATACAGAGGCAGGCAGTGGTATACAGAGGCAGGCAGTGGTATACAGAGGCAGGCAGGCAGGTAGCAGTGGTATACAGAGGCAGGCAGGCAGTGGTATACAGAGGCAGGCAGTGGTATACAGAGGCAGGCAGGCAGTGGTATACAGAGGCAGGCAGGCAGTGGTATACAGAGGCAGGCAGGCAGTGCTAGGTGGTATATAGGGGCTGGTAGCAGTGGTAGATGCATAAGAAAATAAAAACGCTGTACTTACCTTCTTTCCTCTACCAGGAAGTGCTGAGTCATGTTCAGGGCAGAGCAGTGTGACGATCTCCCTGCTCTGCTCTGAACAGGTCGGCAGTGATTGCAGCCTGTAATGTAATACTAAGTACAGGCTGCAATCACAGCTCCTCGCTGCAGATACTTACCCTGGACCCTCGGCAGCAGCTTCTCCCAGCAGCAGCTTCTGCCATCGCACGCACTGAGCTGTGTGTGCGATGGCAGAGGGAAATAAACAAAATGGCCGCGATCTCCTCTCACAGCTGTGACGTGGCAGCTCAGTGGGCGTGGCCAAGTCACAGCTGAGAGGCAGGAGGAGCGGCCTCAATGAAAGAGATGCGGTCGGGGCCCGACTGCAGTCTCCTATGTACATGGCTGCCGTAAGTGAGGTGTGCAAGTGTCGTGCCCAGACACTTACACCCACACTAATGAAAATGGCGGCCTCCAGTGGTGAATGTAAAAGTGAATAAATAAAAAAGTATGAAAGAGGTACATTTACTTTTGTATTAAAAATAATTGATTGTATAATCAATAATTATTAATACAAAAACTAAAATCACGGCACCCTCCCTTTAAGCTCGGTTCTGTGCCCATACCGCTGTAGTAAGCTTGTTTCTGCTCCCATATCTCTGCATTAAGCTCCGTTCTGCTCCCATATCTCTGGAGTAAGTTGGTTCTGCACCCATATTTATGCAGCAAGCTCTGTTCTGCTCCCATATCTATGTACCAACCCATTTTTAAAGCCTGTTATCTCTGCTGCTTTAATGCAATGGCCAGAGATAAGCAGGGAAAAGGAGGGCCACCACAACTCGAGGGCCACTGCCTTGTGATTGCCCCCCCAGACTGAAAAGTACCAGCCAGCCCCTGAGTGCAAGACATATGAAAGCCCGCATGGAGTTTGGTAAAAAACACATGAAGGACTCCCAGACAATGAGAAGCAATAGTCTCTGGTCTGATGAGATGAAGATAGAACTTTTTGGTGATAATTCTAAGCAGTATGTGTGGAGAAAACCAGGCAGTGAAACATGGTGGTGGCAGCATCATAATATGGGGGTGTTTTTCATCTGCAGGGACAGGATGACTGGTTGCAATTGAAGGAAACATGAATGCGGCCAAGAACAGAGATATCCTATATGAAAACCTTTTCCAGAGTGCTGTGGACCTCAGACTTGGCCGAAGGTTCACCTTCCAACAACACCATAAGCACACTGCTAAAATAACAAAGGAGTGGCTTCAGAACAACTCTGTGTCCTTTCTTGACTGGCCCAGCCAGAGCCCTGACCTAAACCCAATTGAGCATCTCTGCAGAGACCTGAAATGGGCTGTCCACCAACATTCACCATCCAACCTGATCGAACTGGAGAGGATCTGTAAGGAAGAATGGCAGAGGATCCCCAAATCCAGATGTGAAAAACTTGTTGCATCATTCCCAAGAAGACTCATGGCTGTACTAGCTCAAAAGGTGCTTCTACTCAATACTGAGCAAAGGGTCTGAATACTTATGACTAGGGTTGAGCGACTTTGACTTTTTTAGGGTCGAGTCGGGTTTCGTGGAACTCGACTATCTCAAAAGTCGGGTCGAGTGAAATCGGCCGATTATCTCGTAAAGTCGGGATCGGCCGAAACACGAAACCCAATGCAAGTCAATGGGGCAGCATAGTCGGCAGTGAGTGGGGGCCAGGAAAACACCTAGAGTGCCCATTTTAATGGCAAAAACATCCATTCTTGTTAATGAAGCTTGTCAATCTTAATTTCCCTTATAATAATAGTTAGGCATTGGAAATTGGGGGTCATTTGGCTAAAGTTGTTGGGGGTAGGGCTGGTTCATGTATTTTGTGGGCCCAGGAAATCTGGACCACGTCACGGCAGTGGCGCAGGGAGAGGTAAGTATTTCAACTTTGCAAGTGCTGTGATCCTGAGCAAGCGGGGGGGCAGTCTTTGGCATTGGCACTGGCACAGGGCCCCTCAAAGTACGGCGGTGTGTTTGCACGGCGGGGGTGCCTCCCACCGGCAGCGACACTTTTGCGTACTATGAGGGGCCCTGTGCCAGTGATGTCGCCAACGAGTATGCCCCACCTGATGAAGGAACCTGCACTTTCATCTGCACCTTCCTCTTTGTCCCCGTGTAAGGGGGTATAACATGCGGGAAGGGGAACCTTACTTTCAACAGGGTCAGATTCTGGCTGTGTAGAGTGCAAGGGGAATGTAGTGGTCTGGGTCAATGTACCAGCAGACTCATCTAGCAGTGGCTGGGCAATGGGCAGGTGTTATGACCTGATGGTTAAGGAGCAACATGGGACGAGCTCTGAGGAGGTGGTATCTGTACTGACCGCAGTTCCTAATCCTAACACCAACACTAGAAGTAGCCATGGGATGTTCCTGTCACTCCCTAGACACTTCGTCACAGCCTGAGAACTAACTACCCCTAAAGATGGAAACAGAAAGCTATCTTGCCTCAGAGAAAATCCCCAAAAGGAAAGATAGCCCCCCACAAATATTGACTGTGAGTGGAGAGGGAAATGACATACACAGAATGAAAACAAGATTTAGCAAAGGAGGCCAATACTAACTAGATAGACAGGACAGGAAAGGATACTGTGCGGTCAGTATTAAAAGCTAAAAATCCACACAGAGTTTACAAAAAATCTCCACACCGACTCACGGTGTGGAGGGGCAAATCTGCTTCCCCAGAGCTTCCAGCTAAGCTGAATACATCATACTGACAAGCTGGACAAGAAAAAACATAACATGAGCTGAACGATTAAGTCCACAGCAAGTGGACAACCAAAAGAACAAGCAATGACTTATCTTTGCTGAAATGGACAGGCTATCAGAGAAATCCAAGGAGAGATCTGAATCCAACCAAGAAACATTGACAGCTGGCACTGGCTGAAGACAAGAGCCAGGCTAAATAGCAGAGCCAGGAGAGACGATCAGTGGAAGCAGCTGCTAATGCTAAACCCAAGGAGCAGCAGTTCCACTCAAAACCACCGGAGGGAGCCCAAGGGCAGAATTCACAAAAGTGCCATTTACAACCACCGGAGGGAGCCCAAGAACGGAATTCACAACAGGCAGGATGAGGAGGAAACACAGATATAGGGCCAAAGAATAAACTAGGCTACATACAGTTCAAAATTGGTAACAGGACTAACCAGGCGGCATTGGTTTGTTCAGTGGAGGACAACTGTAATGAGAGGCTGACACAGTTAGTAGGCCCAAGTAATTAAGTGGGCCAAATGAAGTTCAAAATTGGCAACAGGAGTAAACAGGTGGCACTGCTTTGTTCAGTGGAGGAGAACCCCAAGGAGCGGCAGAAACCATTACTAGGCCCCAACCAAAGTAGTAGGGCAACTGCAGTGTGACATTAAAAAATACTCAATGAGAGCCTGAAGGTTGAAGCTCAGCTTTTTCAGTGGAGGACAACACCAGGGAGCGGCAGACACCGTTACTAGGCCCCAACCAAAGTAGTAGGCCAACTGCAGTGTGACATTAAAAAATACTCAATGAGAGCCTGAAGGTTGAAGCTCAGCTTTTTCAGTGGAGGACAACACAAGGGAGCGGCAGACACCGTTACTAGGCCCCAAACAAAGTAGTAGGCCAACTGCAGTGTGACATTAAAAAATACTCAATGAGAGCCTGAAGGTTGAAGCTCAGACAAGGAAACCTGGAGGAGAACACCAAGGAGCGGCAGACACCGTTACTAGGCCCCAACCAAAGTAGTAGGCCAACTGCAGTGTGACATAAAAAAATACTCAATGAGAGCCTGTAGGTTGAAGCTCAGCTTTTTCAGTGGAGGACAACACCAGGGAGCAGCAGACACCGTTACTAGGCCCCAACCAAAGTAGTAGGCCAACTGCAGTGTGACATAAAAAATACTCAATGAGAGCCTGAAGGTTGAAGCTCAGCTTTTTCAGTGGAGGACAGCATGATTTAGGGGCGCAGACAGACAAAGGTAGTATGTGTTAACTAAAAAAGCAGGCTCTATGCAGTTTTAAATAGGTTACATGGGTACACAGGCAGCATTGGTGTGGTCAGTGGAGGACGATTGCAAGGAGGGACCGCAGACAGACTTACTAGGCCTAAAATAAATAAAAATAGGCTCTAGGCACTTAGAGTTATCTCGCAGGGGTACACAGGCAGCATTGGTGTGGTCAGCGGAGGACGAATGCAAGGAGGGACCGCAGACAGACTTACTAGGCGTAAAATAAATAAAAATAGGCCCAAGGCACTTAGAGTTATCTCGCAGGGGTACACAGGCAGCATTGTTGTGGTCAGCGGAGGACGATTGCAAGGAGGGACCGCAGACAGACTTACTAGGCCTAAAATAAAAAAGCAGGCTCTATGCAGTTTTAAATAGGTTACATGGGTACACAGGCAGCATTGGTGTGGTCAGCGGAGGACGATTGCAAGGAGGGACCGCTGACAGACTTACTAGGCCTAAAATAATAAAATAGGCTCTATGCAGTTTTAAATAGGTTACATGGGTACACAGGCAGCATTGTTGTGGTCAGCGGAGGACGATTGCAAGGAGGGACCGCAGACAGACTTACTAGGCCTAAAATAAAAAAGCAGGCTCTATGCAGTTTTAAATAGGTTACATGGGTACACAGGCAGCATTGGTGTGGTCAGCGGAGGACGATTGCAAGGAGGGACCACAGACAGACTTACTAGGCCTAAAATAAATAAAAATAGGCTCAAGGCACTTAGAGTTATCTCGCAGGGGTACACAGGCAGCATTGGTGTGGTCAGCGGAGGACGATTGCAAGGAGGGACCGCAGGCAGACTTACTAGGCCTAAAATAAATAAAAGTAGGCTCAAGGCACTTAGAGTTATCTCGCAGGGGTACACAGGCAGCATTGGTGTGGTCAGCGGAGGACGATTGCAAGGAGGGACCGCAGACAGACTTACTAGGCCTAAAATAATAAAATAGGCTCTATGCAGTTTTAAATAGGTTACATGGGTACACAGGCAGCATTGGTGTGGTCAGCGGAGGACGATTGCAAGGAGGGACCGCAGACAGACTTACTAGGCCTAAAATAAATAAAAGTAGGCTCAAGGCACTTAGAGTTATCTCGCAGGGGTACACAGGCAGCATTGGTGTGGTCAGCGGAGGACGATTGCAAGGAGGGACCGCAGACAGACTTACTAGGCCTAAAATAATAAAATAGGCTCTATGCAGTTTTAAATAGGTTACATGGGTACACAGGCAGCATTGGTGTGGTCAGCGGAGGACGATTACAAGGAGGGACCGCAGACTGACTTACTAGGCCTAAAATAATAAAATAGGCTCTATGCAGTTTTAAATAGGTTACATGGGTACACAGGCAGCATTGGTGTGGTCAGCGGAGGACGATTGGAAGGAGTGTCTGACACAGTTAGTACTCCCAAAAAATAAATAGATGTTAATGTCTCGCAAAACAACAAAACAAAAAAACAAAAGTGTGGCATACTTAGGTACAGGGGTGGGCTCCTCTGCTGAGTTTCAGACATAGTAATTTGGCACTAAGTATTTACTGGTGTCAATATAGGACACTGACCCTGACTATTTTAACTAGCATCATACATGTCAACAAATTGGTATTGTCAGTGCCAGGCATTGAAGGATGTCAGCGCATAGACTAAATATTGTTGGAGCTGTGAGAGATAATTTTGCACGTGGTAGAGCACAGTTTGAGCTGGGGGGGGACTCTCTTGTGGCCGGCGGTACAGGCCCAGGGCCCCTCATGTTACAACGGTGTGTCTGACGTTGGTTGCGCGCCACCACCGCCAGAGACACTTTATTGTACTATGAGGGACCCAGTGGCAGTGCCGTCGACCAAAAGCGGGCACACCCACCTCTTCAGACAAATGGCACTCTAACGGGTGCTTGCGCCAAGTGGCGAGACCACGGCCCCGTGGGGGGAGTTTTCCCATTTAGGGAGGTGTAAACATGTCGTATGCTGGACAAACAGCTGCTGCAAATTAAGAGATTGGAACACTCAGTAAGACCAGTCCACAAGCAAGACCTTTTTATAGTAAAGCTAGGTGTCAGCCAGGAAAGGTGGGGCAAAATAATTTGAAATCCAGGAGTGGTTTTTTTAATGAAGGTTAGATCATCAACATTTTGGGTAGCCAGACGAGTCCTTTTTTCGGTTAATATTGAACCAGCAGCACTGAATACTCTTTCTGATAGCACACTAGCTGCTGGGCAAGCAAGCTCCTGCAATGCATATTCTGCCAATTCAGGCCAGGTGTCTAATTTGGATGCCCAGTAATCAAATGGGAATGACGGTTGAGGGAGAACATCGATAAGGGCTGAAAAATAGTTAGTAACCATACTGGACAAATGTTGTCTCCTGTCACTTTGAATAGATGCTGCAGTACCTGTCCTGTCTGCGGTCATTGCGAAATCACTCCACAACCTGGTCAGAAAACCCCTCTGTCCAACGCCACTTCTGATTTGTGCACCTCTAACACCTCTGCCCTGTAGCCCCCTGCAGCTCGTGTGAGAACCATCACCGGTAGTGTTGAGCATTCCGATACCGCAAGTATCGGGTATCGGCCGATACTTGCGGTATCGGAATTCCGATACCGAGATCCGATACTTGCCGCGTATCGGATACCGGAATCGGAAGTTCTCAGGATTCAAACTGCACGAATTCAGCCAATGAGGAATGATTCTGAGTGTGGGCACATCCTGTTCAGCATGGTGGGCATGAAACTACTGGCAAGGCTGTGATTGGCTGCTGAAATGATGTCATGCTGCAGTTTAAAAGTCGCTGGCGCCATTTTGCGCTCACTCTGCTGTGAATTCAGTTAGTGACAGGACGCTGTTTGCTGACTGAGGGCCAGTTGAGATAGCGATTTGCTTCATTGTTCTTTGCCAAGGCTAATTTAGCAACCGCTGTGTTCACCTACTAATCACCTTGCTTTTGCCTTTCAGCTCTGTTTTCACAGCGATCTGCAAGGTCTGTGTGTGTGTGTGTGTGAGTGCAGCCCACTCTCTAGTCTGTGTGCAGCCATAGGCCATAGCTGGTTGTATTCAGTTCAGGGAGGGTGGTTCACTGCCTCATACTGTTCTATTTTTTTCTTTCTTTTTCAAGTAGTGCAGGCTGCTGCACATTTTTTCTAATAATTCCTATTAGTGACTTTCCACCCGTATCCAGCTAAATTGTGGAAAAACACTAGATAGGATAACGTAGAGGAGTGTTTTTGGGCCTTGCAGCGCCGTTTACGGCTGTCTGCACGGTCTCCGTGTGACTGCAGCTCGTCCTGTAGTCTGTGTGCAGCCATAGCCGGTTGTATCCAGCTCAGGGTAAATCACTGCGTCAGACCGTAAAATCCAATTTCCTTTTTTCTAAGGCTTCCTTCACACTAGCGTCGGGCTCGGCCCGTCGCCGTGCGTCGGGCCGAGGTCCCCGACACTAGCGTTGTCCCCGCCGCACAACGGGGGCAGCGGATGCATTTTTCCTGTGCATCCGCTGCCCCATTGTGAGGTGCGGGGAAGTGCGAGGAGGTGGGGGCGGAGTTCCGGCCGCGCATGCGCGGTCGGAAAAAGCGGACCGTCGGGAGCAAAAAACGTTACATGTAACGTTTTTTGCTCCCGACGGTCCGCAACAGCACGGCACAACCGTCCCAGGATGGTTGCGACGTGTGTCATTGCGTCGCAAATGCGTCACTAATGTTAGTCAATGCAGAAAAAACGCATCCTGCAAGCACTTTTGCAGGATGCGTTTTTTCGGCAAAACGACGCATTTGCGACGTAATGCAGTTAACGCTAGTGTGAAAGTAGCCTTAGTAGTGCAGGCTGCTGCACATTTTTTCAAAAAATTCCTATTAGTGTCTTTCCACCCGTATCCAGCTAAATTGTGGAAAAACACTACATAGGATAACGTAGAGGAGGTTTTTGGGGCCTTGCAGCGCCGTTTACGGCTGTCTGCACGGTCTCCGTGTGAGTGCAGCTCTCCCTGTTGTCAGTTCAGCCCCCAAAAAATAAATAAATAATAAAGTTCACCAAACACACCACTTTACAGTTGTGTAGGCCACATTAGCTGATATTAAAGTCTAGTCCACACTTTAGAAAATTATTGATTCTTATACCTGTTAGGAGCTGTTCAGGAATAAGCACACAAAGCCGTTAGTACTTTTTTGCTTATCTTTATCAGTCAACCAAGATGAAGAAGGCAGGGAATAAAGGTACCTTCACACTAAACGATATCGCTAGCGATCCGTGACGTTGCAGCGTCCTGGATAGCGATATCGTTTAGTTTGACACGCAGCAGCGATCAGGATCCTGCTGTGATATCGCTGGTCATTGAAGAAAGTTCAGAACTTTATTTGGTCATCAGACCGGCGTTTATCGTCAGGTTTGACACCAAAAGCAACGATACCAGCGATGTTTTACGCTGGTAACCAGGGTAAATATCGGGTTACTAAGTTCAGGGCCGCGCTTAGTAAGCCGATGTTTACCCTGGTTACCAGCGTAAAAGTAAAAAAAACAAACAGTACATACTCACCTGCGCGTCCCCTGCCATCCGCTTCCTGCTCTGACTGAGCGCCGGCCCTAAAGTGAAAGTAAAAGCACCTCTACCTCACCGCTCTGCTGTTAGGGCCGGCGCTCAGTCAGTGCGGGAAGTGGACGCCGGGGGACGCGCAGGTGAGTATGTACTGTTTGTTTTTTTTACTTTTATGATGGTAACCAGGGTAAACATCGGGTTACTAAGCGCGGCCCTGCGCTTAGCAACCCGATGTTTACCCTGGTTACCCGGGGACCTCGGCATCGTTGGTCGCTGGAGAGCGGTCTGTGTGACAGCTCTCCAGCGACCAAACAGCGACGCTGCAGCGATCGGCATCGTTGTCGCTATCGCTGCAGCGTCGCTATGTGTGACGGTACCTTAAGTCACGTGGGCGTGGGCGCGGAGCAGGGAGAGGACGTGGGGATTCTGTGCCTGCTGCGGGCACCGGTGACTCATCAGCACCCAGTTTCACCAGGGAACAGTCCTTCATGCGCAGATTTGTCGTAGAGCGCCATACACCGCTGCTGCGTGAAGAACAAATTGAAGCCGTTGTTGGATGGATGGCAGCTAACGCATCGACTTCAATTAGTGCCACATTCTCTCAGACACAGAGCACTGGAGAGCACCCATCTGTCTCTTCACCACCTGCCAAATTGCCCAGGCAGACAGAGAGCCCAGGACAGGAGCAGTCTCTCCTTCTGTTCTCTGAATCTCTTGGCTTGGAAACAGGGGGCCAGCCAAGCAGCATTGGAGAAATGGAAGAAGAGGCAGGGTGCAGTGATGCCCAACAGCTTTTTCTCTCTTCCTCTGAAGAGGCGGGTGGGCCAGTGCCTCCGGTCACCACACCGCAGAACGCATCCGCTGATGATGACACTCAGGTGCCACTTTCTGGTGCATGCTCTGCTGCTGAGACTACCCAGGAGGAGCAGTTGGTGGCAGAGGGTAGTGTAGATGATGAGGTCCTTGACCCATCTTGGCGTGAGGGACAGGAAGGTGGTGGGAGCAGCTCTGAGGAAGAGATTCCCCGAACAGCCCAAAGAGGGAGAGGGAGGGGGAAGACTGCGGATCCTGTAGCCTCCACTTTGACACCCGTTAGGAGCATATCTCTTCCAAAAGCCAAAAAGGCGCTCCCAAGACTTGCAGTGCCTGGTCCTTTTTTGACACAGTTGCAGATGACATTTGCTATGTCAAATGCAAGGTGTGTCATCACAAAGTCAAAAGAGGGAGAAATGTCAGCAACCTCAATACCTCCAACATGTGGAAACATGTGCGGACCAGGCACGCGGTGGAGTTACAAAAACACACTGAAGAGCTAGGCCAACCAACAGCGGCAGCTACCACCTCTTCAGCTCGTGTTGCCTCTTCCTCCAGCTCACACGCAGCTGGTTCGGCTTCCTCCCAGGATCGCCGTGGAAGAACCTCTGGCCCTGTTGTCCAGAGACCCACTGTAATTCCACCCGCAGCACCACGTTCCCAGTCATCCTCACACTCCCAGCCCAGTCTACAGCCATCGGTAGTACAGGCATGGGAGAAAAGGCGGCCTTTCTCATCAAACCACCCACGAGCACAGGCTCTGACTGCAGGCATTGCCAAACTTCTGTCACTGGAAATGCTGTCATTCAGGCTGGTGGAGACTGACAGCTTCCGTGACTTGATGTCATTGGCAGTCCCACAGTACAATGTGCCTAGCCGCTTTTATTTCAGCAGGCAAGCCATCCCTGCCCTGCACAAGCATGTGGAGGGACACATAAAACACGCGCTACTGAACGCCGTCAGTAGCAAGGTCCACCTCACCACCGATGCGTGGACCAGTCAACATGGACAGGGGCGATACCTTTCCCTCACTGCCCATTGGGTAAATGTTGTTGAGCCGGGTACAGATCGTGCGAGTGGCGCAGGACGTGTCCTGCCCACTCCAAGGATTGCAGGAATCCAGTCTGTACGCATTGACTCCTCCTCTTACACCAGTTCGCCAGAATCATCGCTGCAGGAGCCGTCACAGTCCACCTCCACATGGACCCGTGAACGTTTACTTGTTACGACCGACATGAGCACAGCCGTGCCAAACGTCAACAGGCCGTCTTGAAATTAATTTCTTTGGGGAATCGAAGCCACACAGCGCAGGAGCTCTGGAATGCCATCAAGCAGGAGAGCGATGTGTGGTTTGTGGCAGTGAATCTCCAGCCAAGCATGGTAGTGTGTGATAATGGCCGAAATCTGGTGGCAGCTCTGGGCCTCAGCAACTTCACTCACATCCCATGTCTGGCACATGTGCTCAATTTGGTCGTGCAGAGTTTTTTGAGGGACTATCCGGATCTTGATGCACTGCTGCACAAGGTCCGCCTAGAGTGTGCTCACTTGCGGCGTTCCAGCACGGCAAAATCGCGCATTGCGGATCTGCAACGCCGATTCCGCCTTCCGGAACATCGCATCATATGTGACCTACCTACCAGGTGGAATTCCACGTTACATATGTTGGAGCGGTTGTGTGAGCAGCAGCAAGCAGTAATGAAGTACCAGCTGCATCAGCCGCAAAGAAGTCGCACTCCGCGACATTCAGACTTCACAACCACAGAGTGGGCCACTATGAAGGACGTCTGCCAGGTTTTGCGTCCCTTCGATTATTCCACGCAGATGGAGAGTGCAGATGATGCACTAGTCAGCATGACTGTCCCCCTTATCTGCCTGCTTGAAAAATCACTGCAAGCGCTAAGGGATGATGTTGTGGAAGAGGTGGAGGATGAGGATTCACCATTTCCATCATCTTCTGGACAGTCAGCGCTACGTGGTTCCTCACAAACGCGTAGGCAGGGGACACTTTGTGAGGAGCATGAGGAGGAGTCAATGGAGGAGGAAGACATCCGTCCAGAGGAGGGAGTTACACAATTGTCCAGTAGTCAGTGTGTACAGCGAGGGTGGGGTGATGACGAGCGGGCAGAGATCACGCCTCAAGCAGGGGACAGCGTTTCTTGGGCAGTTGGCAGTCTGCAGCACATGGTGGATTACATGCTGCAGTGCCTGAGAAATGACCGCCGCATCGCCCACATTCTCAACATGTCTGATTATTGGGTGTTCACCCTCCTCGATCCTCGCTACCGTGACAACGTAGAAAGCCTCATCACACCATTGAACCGGGAGCGAAAAATGCGGGAGTACCAAGACACACTGGTGAATTCCATCATCTTCTCCAGTCCAACTGAGAGAAGTGCTGCTAGTGCATTACAAAGCAGCTCAGTGCGTCCAGGCAGTGGAGGAGGCTCTGCACAAAGAGGGAGCAGAAGCAGTGCCTCTGCCCAAGGCAAGACCAGTATGGCCCAACTGTGGCACAGTTTTGTGTGCCCGCCACAAAAGTCTACACCATCACAGATGGCTCCAGTCAGCAGGAGGCAACGGTTCCGTCAGATGGTGACAGACTACATGTCCTGTCCTCTTGCTGTACTCCCAGATGGCTCTTCCCCTTTCAAATTTTGGGTCTCAAAGCTGGATACATGGCCAGAGCTAAGCCAGTATGCATTGGAGGTGCTGGCTTGCCCTGCGGCCAGTGTATTATCGGAACGCGTCTTTAGTGCTGCAGGTGGTGTACTAACTGACCGTCGCATGCGACTATCCTCCGATAATGTTGACCGGCTTACTTTCCTGAAAATGAACCAGGCCTGGATCTCGCAGGAATTTGCCACTCCTCTTCCTGATTAAATAATTAGGTGACTGTCTACAGTATCCAGGTCTCCTGTTGTGTTCATCTTTCTACCACCTGAACTTTCATTCCTGGGCTCCAACACCGCCAGTTGAGGCTCAGAAGTGCCGTCTGCACAGTCAAAACATACGACCCAGTGTTATTGGGTGTCAGTAACATCAGCTGATCTCCAGCTGTGTAGCCGGCAATGTGTCCTGCGACCGCCACGCTGACACAACAACTGAAATGTAAGGGAACCTGTCCCCCCCCCAGGCGTTTGTTACTGAAAGAGCCACCTTGTGCAGCAGTAATGCTGCACAAGGAAAAGGTAGCTATTTTTGTTTAGCTCCTTGCACACGCAGAACATAACACTTATAAAATGTGTCCACTGATACCGTAAAACCGTCCCGGAGGTGGGACTTTCCTTCGTAATGGGACGCAGCACAGCCGTCATTCTTACCCCCTTTGCGCCGTGCGCCGGCTCCTCAGCGTTGTTTGACTCCATCCCGAAGCCTGCGCTGTTATGTTATCCCTTGGCCAGGCACACTTAGCGCTGCCCCTCTTCTGACATCATTTGGTGTCAGGCTGACTGCGCCTGTGCGGCCGCGCTGGTCGAGATCCCGTCTCGCAGTGTCTTCTGATTTAATCACACTGCGGGCCTGGGATCCATGGGCATGCGCAGTGCATATCTTAACCTCCGCCTCTCACTCATCTCCCTACGCCTTCTTCAGACTGTGCAACGTCAGCTGATCCCTAATAGCATGCCACGGCCGTGACGCCGCACAGTCTGAAGAAGCCGTAGGGAGGGGAGTGAGAGGCGAGGATATGCACTGCGCATGGCCACGGATCCCAGGCCCGCGGTGGGATTACATTAGACGACACTGCGAGGCGGCTCTCGGCCAGCGCGGCCGCACAGGCGCAGCCAGACTGACACCAAATGATGTCAGAGGATGGGCAGCGCTAAGTGTGCCTGGCCAAGGGATAACATAACAGCGCAGGCTCCGGGACGGAATCAAACAACGTTGAGGAGCCGGGGCACGGCGCCAAGGGGGTAGGAATGACGGCTGTGCTGCGTCATATTACGAAGGAAAGTCCCACCTCCGGGACGGTCTCACGGTATCAGGGGACACATTTTATAAGTGTTTAGTTCTGTGTTTGCAAGGAGCATAATGAAAAGAGCCACCTTTTCCTTTTGCATCCTTTGTGCTGCACAAGCTGGCTCTTTCAGCTACAAACGCCTTGGGGGGGGGGGGTTAAGGGTTCCCTTTCGACTTTCTCCAATCAGGCTTCGGCCTACACTGTGTTCCTCTGCTCCTCCTGCTGTCCCTGGGCTCCAACACTGCTAGTTGGTGCCTGGAAGTGCTGTCCGCACAGTCAACACTTGCTGCCGTGTTATTGGGGTTCAGTAACGTCAGCTGTTCCCCAGCTGTGTGTGTGGCAATCCCTCCTATCTCCTCCACCTCCTCCTCCTGCTGTCCCTGGGCTCCAACACCGCTAGTTGTTGTCCGGAAGTGCTGTCCGCACAGTCTCACCAGTCGCTCCTCTGTTATTGGGGTTCAGTAACGTCAGCTGTTCCCCAGCTGTGTGTGTGGCAATCCCTCCTACCTCCTCCACCTCCTCCTCCTGCTGTCCCTGGGCTCCAACACCGCTAGTTGTTGTCCAGAAGTGCTGTCCGCACAGTCTCACCAGTCGCTCCTCTGTTATTGGGGTTCAGTAACGTCAGCTGCTCCCCTGCTGTGTGTGTGGCAATCCCTCCTATCTCCTCCACCTCCTCCTCCTGCTGTCTCTGGTCTCCAACACCGCTAGTTGTTGTCTGGAAGTGCTGTCCGCACAGTCAACAGTCGCTCCTCTGTTATTGGGGTTCAGTAACATCAGCTGTTCCCCAGCTGTGTGTGTGGCAATCACTCCTATCTCCTCCACCTCCTCCTCCTGCTGTCCCTGGGCTCCAACACAGCTAGTTGTTGTCCGGAAGTGCTGTCCGCACAGTCTCACCAGTCGCTCCTCTGTAATTGGGGTTCAGTAACGTCAGCTGCTTTCCTGCTGTGTGTGTGGCAATCCCTCCTATCTCCTCCACCTCCTCCTCCTGCTGTCCCTGGGCTCCAACACCGCTAGTTGTTGTCCGGAAGTGCTGTCCGCACAGTCACCAGTCGCTCCTCTGTCATTGGGGTTCAGTAACGTCTGCTGTTCCCCAGCTGTGTGTGTGGCAATCCCTCCTATCTCCTCCACCTCCTCCTCCTGCTGTCCCTGGGCTCCAACACCGCTAGTTGCTGTCCAGAAGTGCTGTCCGCATAGTCAACAGTCACTCCTCTGTTATTGGGGTTCAGTAACATCAGCTGTTCCCCAGCTGTGTGTGTGGCAATCCCTCCTATCTCCTCCACCTCCTCCTCCTGCTGTCCCTGGGCTCCAACACAGCTAGTTGTTGTCCGGAAGTGCTGTCCGCACAGTCTCACCAGTCGCTCCTCTGTTATTGGGGTTCAGTAACGTCAGCTGCTCCCTTGCTGTGTGTGTGGCAATCCCTCCTATCTCCTCCACCTCCTCCTCCTGCTGTCCCTGGGCTCCAACACCGCTAGTTGTTGTCTGGAAGTGCTGTCCGCACAGTCAACAGTCGCTCCTCTGTTATTGGGGTTCAGTAACGTCAGCTGTTCCCCAGCTGTGTGTGGCAATCCCTCCTATCTCCTCCACCTCCTCCTCCTGCTGTCCCTGGGCTCCAACACCGCTAGTTGTTGTCCGGAAGTGCTGTCCGCACAGTCTCACCAGTCGCTCCTCTGTTATTGGGGTTCAGTAACGTCAGCTGTTCCCCAGCTGTGTGTGTAGCAATCCCTCCTATCTCCTCCACCTCCTCCTCCTGCTGTCCCTGGGCTCCAACACCGCTAGTTGTTGTCCGGAAGTGCTGTCCGCACAGTCACCAGTCGCTCCTCTGTTATTGGGGTTCAGTAACGTCTGCTGTTCCCCAGCTGTGTGTGTGGCAATCCCTCCTGTCTCCTCCACCTCCTCCTCCTGCTGTCCCTGGGCTCCAACACCGCTAGTTGTCTGGAAGTGCTGTCCGCACAGTCAACAATCGCTCCTCTGTTATTGGGGTTCAGTAACATCAGCTGTTCCCCAGCTGTGTGTGTGGCAATCCCTCCTATCTCCTCCACCTCCTCCTCCTGCTGTCCCTGGGCTCCAACACCGCTAGTTGTTGTCCGGAAGTGCTGTCCGCACAGTCAACAGTCGCTCCTCTGTTACTGGGGTTCAGTAACGTCAGCTGTTCCCCAGCTGTGTGTGGCAAGCCCTCCTATCTCCTCCACCTCCTCCTCCTGCTGTCCCTGGGCTCCAACACCGCTAGTTGTTGTCCGCAAGTGCTGTCTGCACAGTCTCACCAGTCGCTCCTCTGTTATTGGGGTTCAGTAACGTCAGCTGTTCCCCAGCTGTGTGTGTGGCAATCCCTCCTATCTCCTCCACCTCCTCCTCCTGCTGTCCCTGGGCTCCAACACCGCTAGTTGTTGTCCGGAAGTGCTGTCCGCACAGTCACCAGTCGCTCCTCTGTTATTGGGGTTCAGTAACGTCTGCTGTTCCCCTGCTGTGTGTGTGGCAATCCCTCCTATCTCCTCCACCTCCTCTTCCTGCTGTCCCTGGGCTCCAACACCGCTAGTTGTTGTCTGGAAGTGCTGTCCGCACAGTCAACAGTCGCTCCTCTGTTATTGGGGTTTAGTAACGTCTGCTGTTCCCCAGCTGTGTGTGTGGCAATCCCTCCTATCTCCTCCACCTCCTCCTCCTGCTGTCCCTGGGCTCCAACACCGCTAGTTGCTGTCCAGAAGTGCTGTCCGCACAGTCAACAGTCGCTCCTCTGTTATTGGGGTTCAGTAACGTCAGCTGTTCCCCAGCTGTGTGTGTGGCAATCCCTCCTATCTCTTCCACCTCCTCCTCCTGCTGTCCCTGGGCTCCAACACCGCTAGTTGCTGTCCAGAAGTGCTGTCCGCACAGTCTCACCAGTCGCTCCTCTGTTATTGGGGTTCAGTAACGTCAGCTGCTCCCCTGCTGTGAGTGTGGCAATCCCTCCTATCTCCTCCACCTCCTCCTCCTCCTGTCCCTGGGCTCCAACACCGCTAGTTGTTGCCTGGTAGTGCTGTACATACAGTCTCACCAGTCGCTCCTCTGTTATTGGGGTTCAGTAACGTCAGCTGCTCCCCTGCTGTGTGTGTGGCAATCCCTCCTATCTACTCCACCTCCTCCTCCTGCTGTTCCTGGGCTCCAATACCGCTAGTTGTTGTCTGGAAGTGCTGTCCGCACAGAGCCAAACACCTCGCCAATGTGTTAGTGGGGTTCAGTAATGCCTGCTGCTCCCCTGCTGTGTATATACGGCAACGTGTCATGCGACCGCCACACAGGCACAACAACTTAAATTTAAGGGAACCTGTCCCCCCCAAGGCGTTTGTTACTGAAAGAGCCACCTTGTGCAGCAGTAATGATGCAAAAGGAAAAAGTGCCTCTTTTCGTGGTGCTCCTTGCACATGCTGAACCTAACACTTATGAAATGTGTCCCCTCACACCGTTAAACCGTCCGGTAGGTGGAACTTTCATTTGTCATGGCGCCGTGCGCCGCCTCCTCAGCGTTGTTTGAATCTGTCCCGGAGCCTGCGCTGTTATGTTAGCCCTTGGCCATGCACACTTAGTGCTGCCCGTCTTCTGACATTGTTTGGTGTCAGGCTGGCTGCGCCTGTGCGGCCGCGCTGGACGAGATCCCGCCTCGTAGTGTCTTCTGATTTAATCCCACTGCGGGCCTGTGATCCATGGACATGCGCAGTGCATATCTTAACCTCCGCCTCTCACTCATCTCCCTACGCCTTCAGACTGTGCAACGTCAGCTGATCCCTAATAGCATGCCACGGCCGTGATGCCGCACAGTCTGAAGAAGCCGTAGGGAGGGGAGTGAGAGGCGAGGATATGCACTGCTCATGCCCATGGATCACAGGTCCGCAGAGTGATTACATTAGATGACACAGCGAGGCGGGATCTTGGCCAGCGCGGCCGCACAGGCGCAGCCAGCCTGACACCAAATAATGTCAGAAGACGGGCAGCGCAAAATGTGTGCATGGCCAAGGGCTAACATAACAGCGCAGGCGGCTCCGGGACAGATTCAAACAACACTGAGGAGGCGGCGCATGGTGCCAAGGGGGTAAGAATGACGGCTGTGCTGCGTCACATGACAAATGAAAGTTCCACCTACCGGATGGTTTAACAGTGTGAGGGGACACATTTCATAAGTGTCAAGTTCAGCGTTTGCAAGGACCATAATTAAAAGAGCTAAGTTTACCTTTTTCAGCATTAGTGCTGTACAAGATGGCTCTTTCAGCTACAAACGCCTTGGGGGGGGGGTTAAAGGTTCCCTTTCAACTTGCTCCAGTGCAGGCTTCGGCCTACACTCTGCTCCTCCTGCTGACCCTGGGCTCTAACACCGCCAATTGGCGCCCGGAAGTGCTAGCTGCACAGAGAAAAACACCTGCCAATGTGTCAGTGGGGTTCAGCAACGCCAGCTGTTCCCCTGCTGTGTAGCCGGCATCGTGTCCTGCAAAAGCCACGCAGACACAAAGCTGCCTCCAGTGCAGGCTTCGGCCTTCACTCTGCTCCCTCTACTCCTCCTGCTGACCCTGGGCTCTAACAACGCCAGTTGGGGCCCGGAAGTGCTGGCTGCACAGAGCCAAACACCTCGCCAATGTGTCAGTGGGGTTCAGCACCGCCAGCTGTTCCCCTGCTGTGTAGCCGGCAACGTGTCCTGTAAATGCCACGCAGACACAAGAACTGAAATTGAAGGAAACCTGTACCCCTACCCCAGGCGTTGGCATGTATAACAGCCACCTTGTACAGCAGTAATGCTGCATGTGTTCAAGGTGGCTCATTAAGTTACTCTCCTTGCACACGCCGAACGCAACACGTCTAAAATTTGTCCCCTGAGACCATTTAACCGTCCCTGAGGTGTGACTTTCCTTTGTAATGACACGCTGCAACCCCCTTGGTAGCGCTGCCCATCTTCTGACATCATTGTTTGGCTGGCTGCGCCTCTGCGGCCGCCCTGCCCGACACAACGCCCCTCGGTGTCTTATTTATTTTGACTGCGAGGGTGTGATTGATGGGCATGAGCAGTGCATATCTTCGCCAGGCTGTCACTCATCTCCTTCCGCCTTCTTCAGACTGTGCGGCTTCATGGCCGTGGCATGCGATAAGGGATCAGCTGACGCCGCACAGTCTGAAGCAGCTGTAAGGACCCGAGCGAGAGGCGAACATATGTACTGCGCAAGGCCATGAATCCCAGCCCCGCAGTGTGAAACAATGTAAAGACACTGCTGGGCTGGGATTCATGGGCATCGCGAACCGCACCAGCCGACATCAAATGATGTCAGAAGACGGCCAAGGGATAACGCAACTGCGCAGACTCCTGTACTGCGATGCTCAGGAGGCCGCGCCAAGCACCAAGGTTGTATTTTTGCCAGCTGTGCTGCGTCTCATTAGGAAGGGAACTCCCTCCTCCAAGACAGTTTTGACTGTATAAGGGCCTAAATGTGGTACGTGTTTAATTCAGCGTGTGCAAGGAACAAAATTAAAAGAGCAACCGTTGACTTGTGCAGCATTACTGCTGCCCAAGGTGTGGCTCTTCTAGTTTGTAACACCTGAGGGGGGGTTAAAGGTTACCTTTAAAATTGGTTCAATTAGGCTTCGGCCTACACTCTGCTCCCTCTCCTCCTGCTGTCCCTGGGCTCTCACACTGCCAGTTGGTGCCCAGAAGTGTTGGCTGCACAGAGCAAAACACCCGCCACTCTGTCAGTGGGGTTCAGCACCGCCAGCTGTTCCCCTGCTGTGTAGCTGGCAACGTGTCCTGCAAAAGCCACGCAGACACAAAGCTGCCGCCAGTGCAGGCTTCGGCCTACATTCTGCTCCCTCTGCTCCTCCTGCTGACCCCGGGCTCTAACACCGCCAGTTGGTGCCCCGAAGTGCTGGCTGCACAGAGAAAAACACCCGCTAATGTGTCAGTGGGGTTCAGCACCGCCAGCTGTTCCCCTGCTGTGTAGCCGGCAACGTGTCCTGCAAAAGCCACGCAGACACAAAGCTGCCGTCAGTGCAGGCTTCGGCCTACACTCTGCTCCCTCTGCTCCTCCTGCTGACCCTGGGCTCTAACACCGCTAGTTGGCGCCCGGAAGTGCTAGCTGCATAGAGAAAAACACCAGCCAATGTGTCAGTGGGGTTCAGTAACGCCAGCTGTTTCCCTGCTGTGTAGCTGGCAACGTGTCCTGCAAAAGCCACACAGACACAAGAACTGAAATTGAAGGGAACCTGTCCCCCCTCCCCCAGGCGTTTGTATGTTTTACAGCCACCTTGTACAGCAGTCATGCTGCATTTGTGCAAGGTGGCCCATAAACTTATTCTCCTTGCACACGTGGAACTGAACACGTCTAAAATGTGTCCCCTGAGACCATTAAAACGTCCCTCAGGTGTGACTTTCCTTTGTAATGACACGCTGCACCCCCCTTGGTAGCGCTGCCCGTCTTCTGGCATCATTGTTTGGCTGGCTGCCCCTCTGCGGCCACCCTGCCCGACACAACGCCCCTCGGTGTCTTATTTATTTTGACTGCGAGGGTGTGATTGATGGGCATGAGCAGTGCATATGTTTGCCTGTTGTCACTCATCTCCTTCCGCCTTCTTCAGACTGTGCGGCTTCATGGCCGTGGCATGCGATAAGGGATCAGCTGATGCCGCACAGTCTGAAGCAGGTGTAAGGACCCGAGTGAGAGGCGAACATATGTACTGTGCCAGGCCATGAATCCCAGCTGTTATGACCCCAATGGCGAGGGTCTCAGAGGAACGTGGAAGTCTGCAGAATACAAAAATCCAGCTCATAGGGCAGTGGTAGCTGGGTTGACCATATATCTACTCCTAACGCCAACACTAGAAGTAGCCGGGGATCATTCCTACGTTGATTCTAGATGACACGCTCCAGCCGGAGAAACTAGCTACCCCTAGTAGAGGAAAACAAAAGACCTTTCTTGCCTCCAGAGAAGGGGACCCCAAAGCTGGATAGAAGCCCCCCACAAATAATAACGGTGAGGTAAGAGGAAATGACAAACACAGAAATGAACCAGGTTTAGCACAGAGAGGCCCGCTAACTGATAGCAGAATAAAGAAAGGTAACTTATATGGTCAACAAAAACCCTATCAAAATCCACACTGGAAATTCAAGAACCCCCGAACCGTCTAACGGTCCGGGGGGAGAACACCAGCCCCCTAGAGCTTCCAGCAAAGGTCAGGATATATATTTGGAACAAACTGGACAAAAATACAAAACCAAAACAAAATAGCAAAAAGCAAAAAGCGGACTTAGCTGATATAACTGGAACCAGGATCAGTAGACAAGAGCACAGCAGACTAGCTCTGATAACTACGTTGCCAGGCATTGAACTGAAGGTCCAGGGAGCTTAAATAGCAACACCCTTAACTAACGACCCAGGTGCGGATAAAAGGAATGACAGAAAAACCAGAGTCAAAAAACTAGTAACCACTAGAGGGAGCAAAAAGTAAATTCACAACAGTACCCCCCCCTTAGTGAGGGGTCACCGAACCCTCACCACGACCACCAGGGCGATCAGGATGAGCGGCATGAAAGGCACGAACTAAATCGGCCGCATGAACATCAGAGGCGACCACCCAGGAATTATCCTCCTGACCATAGCCCTTCCACTTGACCAGGTACTGAAGCCTCCGCCTGGAGAGGCGAGAATCCAAGATCTTCTCCACCACGTACTCCAACTCGCCCTCAACCAACACCGGAGCAGGAGGCTCAGCAGAAGGAACTATAGGCACAATGTACCGCCGCAACAAGGACCTATGAAATACATTGTGAATAGCAAACGACACAGGAAGATCCAGACGAAAAGATACAGGATTAAGGATTTCCAATATCTTGTAAGGCCCAATAAAACGAGGTTTAAATTTGGGAGAGGAGACCTTCATAGGAACAAAGCGGGAAGAAAGCCATACCAAATCCCCAACGCGTAGTCGGGGACCCACACCGCGGCGGCGGTTGGCAAAGCGCTGAGCCCTCTCCTGTGACAACTTCAAGTTGTCCACCACATGATTCCAGATCCGCTGCAACCTATCCACCACAGAATCCACCCCAGGACAGTCAGAAGGCTCCACATGACCCGAAGAAAAGCGAGGATGGAAACCAGAGTTGCAGAAAAAAGGCGAAACCAAGGTGGCGGAACTAGCCCGATTATTAAGGGCAAACTCAGCCAACGGCAAGAATGTCACCCAATCGTCCTGATCAGCAGAGACAAAACACCTCAAATAAGCCTCCAAAGTCTGATTGGTTCGCTCCGTCTGTCCATTAGTCTGAGGATGGAAAGCAGACGAAAATGACAAATCAATGCCCATCCTACTACAAAAGGATCGCCAGAATCTGGAAACGAACTGGGATCCTCTGTCTGACACAATATTCTCAGGGATGCCGTGCAAACGAACCACGTTCTGGAAAAACACAGGAACCAGATCGGAAGAGGAAGGCAGCTTAGGCAAAGGAACCAAATGGACCATCTTGGAGAAGCGATCACATATCACCCAGATAACGGACATGCCCTGGGATAGCGGAAGATCAGAAATGAAATCCATGGAGATATGTGTCCAAGGTCTCTTCGGGACAGGCAAGGGCAAGAGCAAACCGCTGGCACGAGAACAGCAAGGCTTAGCTCGAGCACAAGTCCCACAGGACTGCACAAATGACCGCACATCCCTTGACAAGGAAGGCCACCAAAAGGACCTGGCCACCAGATCTCTGGTGCCAAAAATTCCCGGGTGACCTGCCAACACCGAGGAATGAACCTCGGAAATGACTCTGCTGGTCCACTTATCCGGGACAAACAGTCTGTCAGGTGGACAAGACTCAGGCCTATCAGCCTGAAATCTCTGCAACACACGTCGCAGATCCGGAGAAATAGCTGACAAGATAACTCCATCTTTAAGAATACCAACAGGATCAGCGACTCCAGGAGCATCAGGCACAAAGCTCCTAGAAAGAGCATCGGCCTTCACATTCTTTGAACCTGGTAAATACGAGACAACAAAATCAAAGCGGGAGAAAAACAATGACCAGCGGGCCTGTCTCGGATTAAGGCGTTTAGCAGACTCGAGATACATCAGATTTTTGTGATCAGTCAAGACCACCACACGATGCTTAGCACCCTCGAGCCAATGACGCCACTCCTCAAATGCCCATTTCATGGCCAACAACTCCCGATTGCCCACATCATAATTTCGCTCGGCAGGCGAAAACTTCCTAGAGAAAAAGGCACAAGGTTTCATAACAGAGCAACCAGGGCCTCTCTGCGACAAAACGGCCCCTGCTCCAATCTCTGAAGCATCCACCTCAACCTGAAAGGGAAGTGAGACATCGGGCTGGCACAAAACAGGCGCCGAAGTAAACCGGCGTTTCAACTCCTGGAAAGCCTCCACGGCAGCAGGAGCCCAGTTAGCTACATCGGAGCCCTTCTTGGTCATATCCGTCAAAGGTTTCACAATGCTAGAAAAATTAGCGATAAAACGACGGTAGAAGTTAGCGAAACCCAAGAACTTCTGTAGACTCTTAACTGACGAGGGCTGAGTCCAATCAAGAATAGCTCGGACCTTGACTGGGTCCATCTCCACAGCAGAAGGGGAAAAAATGAACCCCAAAAAGGGAACCTTCTGTACACCAAAGAGACACTTTGAGCCCTTGACAAACAAAGAATTTTCACGCAAAATTTTAAAGACCAACCTGACCTGCTCCACATGCGAATCCCAATTATCAGAAAAAACCAAAATATCATCCAGATAAACAATCAAAAATTTATCCAGATACTTCCGGAAAATGTCATGCATAAAGGACTGAAAAACTGAAGGCGCATTGGAGAGCCCAAAAGGCATCACCAAGTACTCAAAATGACCTTCGGGCGTATTGAATGCGGTTTTCCATTCATCACCTTGCTTAATGCGCACAAGGTTGTACGCACCACGAAGATCTATCTTGGTGAACCACTTGGCACCTTTAATCCGGGCAAACAAGTCAGACAACAGCGGTAAAGGATACTGAAATTTGACAGTGATCTTATTTAAAAGCCGATAATCAATACAAGGTCTCAAAGATCCGTCCTTTTTTGCCACAAAAAAGAATCCCGCACCAAGAGGGGAAGAAGACGGACGAATATGTCCTTTCTCTAGAGACTCCTTGATATATGAACGCATAGCGGTATGTTCAGGTACCGACAGATTAAACAGTCTTCCCTTAGGAAATTTACTGCCTGGGATCAAATCTATAGCACAGTCACAGTCCCTATGAGGAGGCAGTGCACTGGACTCAGACTCACTGAAGACATCCTGATAATCAGACAAATACTCCGGAACTTCCGAAGGCGTAGAAGAAGCAATAGACACAGGCAGGGAATCCCCATGAATACCACGACAGCCCCAACTTGAGACTGACATAGCCTTCCAGTCCAGGACTGGATTATGGGTCTGTAACCATGGCAGCCCTAAAACAACCAAATCATGCATTTTATGTAAAACCAGGAAACGTATCACCTCGCGGTGTTCAGGAGTCATGCACATGGTAACCTGTGTCCAATACTGCGGTTTATTTGCTGCCAATGGCGTAGCATCAATACCCCTAAGAGGAATAGGATTTTCTAATGGTTCAAGAGTAAATCCACAGTGCTTAGCAAATGACAGATCCATAAGACTCAGGGCAGCACCTGAATCTACAAACGCCATGACAGGAAAAGACGACAGTGAGCAAATCAAAGTTACAGACAGAATAAATTTAGGTTGCAAATTACAAACGGTGACAGGACTAACAACCTTAGCTATACGTTTAGAGCATGCTGAGATAATATGTGTAGAATCACCACAGTAGTAGCACAAGCCATTCCGGCGTCTATGAATTTTCCGCTCATTTCTAGTCAGGATTCTATCACATTGCATTAAATCAGGTGTCTGTTCAGACAACACCATGAGGGAATTTGCGATTTTTCTATCACATTGCACCGAATTAGGTGTCTGTTCAGACAACACCATGAGGGAATTTGCGGTTTTGCGCTCCCGCAACCGCCGGTCAATTTGAATAGCCAGTGCCATAGTATCATTCAGACCTGTGGGAATGGGAAAACCCACCATAACATTCTTAATGGCTTCAGAAAGGCCATTTCTAAAATTAGCGGCCAGTGCACACTCGTTCCAATGTGTCAGCACGGACCATTTCCAAAATTTTTGGCAGTACACTTCAGCCTCGTCCTGCCCCTGAGACATAGCCAGCAAGGCCTTTTCTGCCTGAATCTCAAGATTGGGTTCCTCATAAAGTAAACCGAGCGCCAGAAAAAACGCATTAATATCAGCCAATGCCGGATCTCCTGGCGCCAGCGAAAAAGCCCAATCCTGAGGGTCGCCCCGTAAGAACGAAATAACAATTTTTACTTGCTGAGCAGAGTCTCCAGATGAACAGGGTCTCAGGGACAAAAACAATTTACAATTATTCACAAAATTCCTAAACTTAAACCTGTCTCCGGAAAACAGTTCAGGAATCGGTATTTTAGGTTCTGACCTAGGATTTCTGATAACATAGTCTTGTATGCCCTGCACACGAGTAGCCAGCTGGTCCACACTTGTAATCAAGGTCTGGACATTCATGTCTGCAGCAAGCATAGCCACTCTGAGGTAAAGGGGAGGAAGAAAAAAAAAAAAAAAACTCAGAATCTTCTTTCTTATAATCCCTCTTCTGCAATGCATTAAACATTTAATACTGGCCTGGCAAACTGTTATGACCCCAATGGCGAGGGTCTCAGAGGAACGTGGAAGTCTGCAGAATACAAAAATCCAGCTCATAGGGCAGTGGTAGCTGGGTTGACCATATATCTACTCCTAACGCCAACACTAGAAGTAGCCGGGGATCATTCCTACGTTGATTCTAGATGACACGCTCCAGCCGGAGAAACTAGCTACCCCTAGTAGAGGAAAACAAAAGACCTTTCTTGCCTCCAGAGAAGGGGACCCCAAAGCTGGATAGAAGCCCCCCACAAATAATAACGGTGAGGTAAGAGGAAATGACAAACACAGAAATGAACCAGGTTTAGCACAGAGAGGCCCGCTAACTGATAGCAGAATAAAGAAAGGTAACTTATATGGTCAACAAAAACCCTATCAAAATCCACACTGGAAATTCAAGAACCCCCGAACCGTCTAACGGTCCGGGGGGAGAACACCAGCCCCCTAGAGCTTCCAGCAAAGGTCAGGATATATATTTGGAACAAACTGGACAAAAATACAAAACCAAAACAAAATAGCAAAAAGCAAAAAGCGGACTTAGCTGATATAACTGGAACCAGGATCAGTAGACAAGAGCACAGCAGACTAGCTCTGATAACTACGTTGCCAGGCATTGAACTGAAGGTCCAGGGAGCTTAAATAGCAACACCCTTAACTAACGACCCAGGTGCGGATAAAAGGAATGACAGAAAAACCAGAGTCAAAAAACTAGTAACCACTAGAGGGAGCAAAAAGTAAATTCACAACACCCAGCCCCGCAATAGATGAGAAGACACTTCGGGGCTGAGATTCATGGGCATCGCGAACCGCTCCGGCCGACATAAAATGATGTCAGAAGACGGACAGCGCATGGCCAAGGGATAACGCAACAACGCAGACTCCTGTACAGCAAAATACGATGCTCAGGAGGCCGCGCAAAGCACCAAGGTGGCATTTTTGCCAGCTGTGCTGCGTCTTATTACGGAGGGAACTCCCGCCTCCAAGACAGTTTGACTGTATAAGGGCCTAAATGTTATACGTGTTTCTTTCAGCGTGTGCAAGGAACAAAATTAAAAGAGCAACCTTTGACGTGGGCAGCATTACTGCTGCCCAAAGTGTGGCTCTTCTAGTTTGTAACACCTGAGGGGGGTGTTAAAGGTTACCTTTAAAATTGGTTCAATTAGGCTTCGGCCTACACTCTGCTCCCTCTGGTCCTGCTGTCCCTGGGCTCTAACACTGCCAGTTGGTGCCGGGAAGTGCTGGCTGCACAGAGCAAAACACCCGCCACTCTGTCAGTGGGGTTCAGCACTGCCAGCTGTTCCCCTGCTGTGTAGCCAGCAACGTGCCCTGCAAACGCCACGCAGACACAACAGACCTACAAATGCCTCCAGTGCAGGCTTCGGCCTACACTCTGCTCCCCCTGCTTACCCTTTGCTCCAACACCGCTAGTTGGGGCTCTAGGAAGACAAGCTTGAATAGGTCCCCATCCTGGTTCCAGCACCGTCAGCTGGTTCCGGGCAGAGCCTTTGGCTTAAGGGTGCCTCCTTCTGGGTATCCAAGTTCCACCAACGTCAGGTGGTCCTTGATAGTGCTTTCAGGTACGGGTACCTCCTGCTTGGTAACCGGGTTCCACTAACGTCAGCTGGTCCTCGGTAGTTCCATTGGCTCTTGGACCTTCGGCTACCCATCCGGGTTCCAGTACCGTCAGCTGGTTCTCGGCAGTGTCTTTTGCTCTTGTACCTTCTGCTCCCCATCCTGGTTCCAGTACCGTCAGCTGGTTCCAGGCAGAGCCTTTGGCTTAGGTGCCTCCCTCTGGGTATCTGAGTTCCACCAACATCAGGTGGTCCTTGGTAGTGCTTTCAGGCACGGGTACCTCCTGCTTAGTAACCGAGTTCCAGTAACATCAGCTGGTCCTTGGTAGTTCCATTGGCTCTTGGACCTTCGGCTACCCATCCGGGTTCCAGTACCGTCAGCTGGTTCTCGGCAGTGTCTTTTGCTCTTGTACCTTCTGCTCCCCATCCTGGTTCCAGTACCATCAGCTGGTTCCGGGCAGAGCCTTTGGCTTAGGTGCCTCCCTCTGGGTATCCGAGTTCCACCAACGTCAGGTGGTCCTTGGTAATGCTTTCAGGCACGGGTACCTCCTGCTTAGTAACCGGGTTCCAGTAACGTCAGCTGGTCCTCGGTAGTTCCATTGGCTCTTGGACCTTCGGGTAGCCATCCGAGTTCCAGTTCCATCAGCTGTTTCTCGGCATTTTCTCAGCCTTCTTGTACCTTCTGCTACATTTCCAAGTTCAAGACCCTAAAGTCGATGACCCGGAAGACCACCCCTAAGATGAAGACGACACCAGAGACGACAACCACTGAGATGACGACAACGCTGGAGACGATGACCCTGAAGACCACCCCGATGACGACGACCCTGGAGACGACGACGACATGGAAGACCGAGAAGCAGAAGAACAAGAGGCTGCAGAACAAAGAGCAGAAGAACATTAAGCATAACACTAAATATCAGAGCAAAAGATATTATCTAAATTATAAGCAGAAGAAGACTAAGCAGTGTATGGGGGTGAGTCCGTTCCTCCTCGTGGTGCCCCTGGATAAAGCCTGATGCTGCAGGCCAAACTGAACGCGGACAAATGTAACTCTTTTGTGACAGGCAGAACGGAAGGTGTAATCTTCAAACTTTTATAGATAACAACTACGGGAATGCCTGTCACAAATAAGAATATGATGAAGAAGTTGAATATGAAGAAGAATAATAGTTAAATAAAAAGAATATGAACAATGCAACAAAAAAAATTATAGGTAGAAGATGAAAAAGAAGATGAATCAGGTGAAGAAGAAGTTGATGTCAAAGATGCTGATGATGATGAAGAAGAAAGTGTGGGAGAAGTAAAAAAGAGGGTGAAGGGCGTGGAAGTAGTGAAACATCAATATCTGACAAAATAAAAAAAATCTTAACATAGTCCGTATCTTTGTAACTCCGAACGTCTTTAAAAAAATTTAAATTCCTGCTATTCTATTTGATTGGGCTAAACCTCTATGCCTTTAATGTCTCCGCCACCTCCCCCAATACATCCTATATTATTCTTAGTTGTTTTCCTTCATGTAGAATGAACCTACAAGGAAAGAAAGGGTTTATTTTAATTCCGATATTTTCGTCCCATTGACTTGCATTGGGATCGGATATCGGAATCGGCGAGATCCGATACTTTGCCGGTATCGGCCGATACTTTCCGATACTGATACTTTCCGATATCGGAAGGTATCGCTCAACACTAATCACCGGCACTGTTTGCTGGGAATGCCTGAATCTAACGGTCTACAAGAGTTGCTTGTTTGGTTGCTAATATTTGTTCGAGGTTCTCATGTGGCATAATATTTTGCAATTTGCCTTTATAGCGAGGATCAAGGAGGCAGGCCAACCAGTAATCGTCATCGGTCATCATTTTAATAATGCGTGGGTCCCTTTTGAGGATACGTAAGGCATTATCCGCCATGTGGACCAAAGTTCCAGTTGTCAAATCTGCGGTTGTGTTGGTTTGAGGGGCAGTTACAGGCAAATCTACGTCACTTGTCTCCCTCAAAAAACCTGAACCCGGCCTTGCCACGCCTCCAATTTCCATTGGCCCCGGAGAAGCTTCCTCAATTAAAAAATACTCATCCCCATCATCCTCCTCGTCCTCCTCCTCTTCGCCCGCTACCTCGTCCTGTAGACTGCCCTGACCAGACAATGGCTGACTGTCATCAAGGCTTTCCTCTTCCTCGGCTGCAGACGCCTGCTCCTTTATGTGCGTCAAACTTTGCATCAGCAGAGTCTTTATTGGGATGCTCATGCTTATTATGGCGTTGTCTGCACTAACCAGCCGTGTGCATTCCTCAAAACACTGAAGGACTTGACACAGGTCTTGTACCTTCGACCACTGCACACCTGACAACTCCATGTCTGCCATCCAACTGCCCGCCCGTGTATGTGTATCCTCCCACAAATACATAACAGCACGCCTCTGTTCGCACAGTCTCTGAAGCATGTGCAGTGTTGAGTTCCACCTTGTTGCAACATCGATGATTAAGCGATGCTGGGGAAGGTTCAAAGACCGCTGATAGTTCTGCATACGGCTGGAGTGTACGGGCGAACGGCGGACATGCGAGCAAAGTCTGCGCACTTTGAGGAGCAGGTCGGGTAACCCCGGATAACTTTTCAGGAAGCACTGCACCACCAGGTTTAAGGTGTGAGCCAGGCAAGGAATGTGTTTCAGTTGGGAAAGGGCTATGGCAGCCATAAATTCCTTCCGTTATCACTCACTACCTTGCCTGCCTCAAGATGTACAGTGCCCAGCCATGACTGAGTTTCTTTCTGCAAGAACTCAGACAGAACTTCCGTGGTGTGTCTGTTGTCACCCAAACACTTCATTGCCAATACAGCCTGCTGATGCTTGCCACTAGCTGTCCCATAATGGGATATCTGGTGTGCAACAGTGGCAGCTGTGGATGGAGTGGTTGTGCGACTGCGGTCTGTGGACGAGCTCTCGCTTCTGCGGTAGGACGAGGAGGAGGAGGAGGGGGGGCGAAAGCCTACAGCCAACTGTTTCCTAGACCGTGGACTAGGCAGAACTGTCCCAATATTGCTGTCCCCTGTGGACCCTGCATCCACCAGTGTGCCGTGATGGACACGTAATGTCCCTGGCCATGCCTACTGGTCCATGCATCTGTTGTCAGGTGCACCTTTGTAGTCACAGATTGCCTGAGTGCATGGACGATGCGCTCTTTAACATGGTGGTGGAGGGCTGGGATGGCTTTTCTCAAAAAGAAGTGTCGACTGGGTAGCTCGTAGCGTGGTACAGTGTAGTCTATGAGCGCTTTGAAAGCTTCGCTTTCAACTAACCGGTAGGGCATCATCTCTAATGAGATTAGTCTAGCAATGTGGGCGTTCAAACCCTGTGTACGCGGAAGCGAGGATGAGTACTTCCTTTTCCTAACGAGAGTCTCATGAAGGGTGAGCTGGACTGGAGAGCTGGAGATCGTGGAACTAGCGGTGGTGCCGGTGGACATGGCAGACTGAGAGAGGGTTTGAGATGGTATTCTTGCTGGTGCCCTACATGCAGTGTTTCCTACTACGAACCTGGTGATTCCCTGACTGCTTTGGCCTGGCGACGAAAACTGCACAGATACTGCAGGTGGTGCGGGAAATGGTGGGCTTACAGTGAGGGAAGGGATGTAGCGTTGCTGACTAGCTTCATTCGCCGAGGGTGCTGCAACCTTTAGGCACGTTTGGTAGTTAGTCCAGGCTTGCAAATGCATGGTGGATAAATGCCTATGCATGCAACTTGTATTTAGACTTTTTAGATTATGACCTCTGCTTAAGGTAGTTGAACATTTTTGACAGATGACTTTGCGCTGATCATTTGGATGTTTAAAAAAATGCCAGACTGCACTCTTTCTACTATCGGATACCTTTTCAGGCATTGCAGACTGAGCTTCTTTAACCGGATGGCCACGCTGTCCTCCAACTGGTTTTGGTTTTGCCACGCGTTTTTGGCCAGATACGGGCCCGGCAGATGGAACCTGTTGTGATGTTGATGCCTGCTGCGGCTCCTCCTCCTCCGCTTCAGAACTACTGCCGCCTGCACCCTGTTCCCCCAATGGCTGCCAATCGGCGTCAACAACTGGGGTCATCTGTGTCCTCCTCTTCTATCTCGTGTGCAACTTCGTCTGTGTCATCGTGTAAGCCGATGGGAGTTGAAAGTCCGTGTTGCCAAGCGAAAAGCCAAAAACATCACTGCTCTAGAGGAGATCTGCATGGAGGAATGGGCCAAAATAACAACAACAGTGTGTGGCAACCTTGTGAAGACTTACAGAAAACGTTTGACCTCTGTCATTGCCAGCAAAGGATATATTACAAAGTATTGAGATGAAATTTTGTTTCTGACCAAATACTTATTTTCCACCATAAAATGCAAATAAAATGATAAAAAAACAGACAATGTGATTTTCTGGATTTTTTTTTCTCAGTTTGTCTCCCATAGTTGAGGTCTACCTATGATGTAAATTACAGATGCCTCTCATCTTTTTAAGTGGTGGAACTTGCACTATTGCTGACTGACTAAATACTTTTTTGCCCCACTGTATATTGCTCCATTCAATTTATAATGGCCCCCACATAATGCTCCACACAGTATATTGGGCCCTATATATTGCTCCATACAGTATTATGATACCCATATATTGCTCCATGCAGTATAATGGACCCCATATATTGATCAATATAGTATAATGGGCCCTATATATTTCTGTACATACAGTATAATGGCCCCATATATAGCTCCATACAGTATAATTCCCCCATATAATGCTCCATACTGTACAATGACCGCATATATTGCTCCATATTGTATAAGGACCCTGTCATGCCATTCTGTCTGTTTCTGGTTTTCGGCATGACAATGCATATGTTTGCTTTAACCCTTTACTCTTTTTCCCCCTAATTTGAGCTGGGATACTGATGGCTATTACCTGAATGGAGCCTTCTCAGTTCCCTGCTCTGCTGCGCAGCTGTACATGGTGGTTAGGTCTTTTCTGCTTGACCATCCACATGTGCGGTTCCTGGTTGCTGCTGTGGAAGCTGTCCACGGTTGTGAGGTCACTTGCAGCTGGTTCATTACTTTCCACGTGGGTCAGTGCTTGCAGTCACAGCCTGGTGCCCTGAGCCTCAGTTCCTGCACTGATTGTGCTGTAATGGTTTCTGTTTGTGCTTAAGGGTGTGCACGGCCACACCTCCCCTGCTTTTATCAGGGTTAGGGTGTGTACTTGAAATGCTGTCCCCAGCCAATTGCTGAGGGGCAACTCCTATGTCAAGTTCCCCTGCCCTATGGGCGGGGCCTGAGCTACTCACAAAGCTCCTGAACTTTGCTATGTATGTTTGTGTTCCTGCACCTCTCCTTTCTATGTTTTGGTACCAAAGTCCTTGCCTTGATTCCTGTTTTGTCCTGTTCTGGTGCCTGTCCTGGAGGCGGCATATCCAGGTCCGAATCCTTGATCCTGTACCTGTCCTGTACCTGAATCTGTCTGAACTGTGTCTGCTTTGATTATGTCCCTGGAATCCCTCTGCATCTGGAGCCTCGCACCCAGTGATTTTGAGTCTCTTGAAACCGGTGTTTCTGCTGAGCATCTACTACTCTGTGCTCTGACTACCATGCGGTTTTAACCCCGTCTGGCTCACGTCCAGTATGGTGGTGCTTGCACCATCACGCTTGAGTTCCTTCCTAGGTCTGATGCCCGGAGCCTGACGACCGCAGTCTGGAACCTGATGACCGCTGCCTGGAGCTTGGAGCCTGATGACTGGTGGTGCCTGTAGGTCGTGTTGGATGTCCGTAACCAAACGACTCCTGTTTGATGTCTACCGGTGACCCTGGGTCCAGATGTCCTGATGTCCTGTCTGTACCCTGATTTCCTGCCTGTGTCCTGATGACCTCATGGACCCTGATGTCCTGTTGTTCTCATGTGTCCTGATGTCTTACCTGCATCCTGTTGACCTCGTGTTCCCTGATGTCCTTCTTGTGTTTGATGTCCTGATGTAATTTATGAACTGGGCTGCCATTCCAGTGTCCCAGCTGATGACTTGGGCTGCCACGCCAGTGTCCCAGATGTCTATCCAGTATTCCTGAGTCCTGATGTCCTGTCTGTACCCGGATGTCTTGCTTGTGTCCTGATGTCCTCGTGTACCCTGATGTCCTTCCTGGGTCCTTATGTCCCGCCTATGTGTGCCTCGGTGATCCATAGGTGCCTTGCAGTCCACTGGGTGGTACCCTTCTGGAGGTGTGGAATCGGGAGCCTGACATTGTCATGTTTTGTTTATGTACTGTGTGACTTTACTTTAGTAAACTTTACTTTCTCTATACCTGAAGTTGTGTGGTGTAATCAAGTCCTACGTGTCTCTTAACTTGTCCACATGCTCAGCTGCCACAGAACCCCGGTCTCTGCCCTCCCCTAGTTCTGGTAGGCCCAGGTCCCCCTCTGTGGTACAAAGGGTCCGTATTGCGTCCCCGGGGGACACGTGCCCCACGCCTTCTGAGGTTGGTCGTCTTGGGGGCGTCTTTTGGCTGGGCCGCATCTGCTGCTGCAGCTGATCGTGACAGACCCCATATATTGCTCCATACAGTATAATGGCCCAATTTATTGTTCCATACAGTATAATGGCCCCATAAATTGCTGCATACAGTATGAGGTCCATATAATCCTCCATACAATAAAAAAAATCAAATACTCACCTCTCGCATTTCCAGCTGGCCGCTGTTCTTATACCTTAGCGCCTTCTGACTCTCAGTGCTGCTCAGCACAGACAGCACCCTGTAGTGATGTAATTGTGCCCACTGCTGTGAGACATCATAGTCAAAAGATGCGGGAGAGACCAGAGCTACAGGCTATGAGGAGAGGTGAATATTGGAGAGGGGGTCCAGTGCCAGCGCTGGTACTGGGCACCCCAGACTTATGGATACCATACCGTGCCAGTGCATGGCAATAAATTTTAATTCTATGTGTGTCTGAGGACGCATTTTGAGTTAGTGAGTAAACGGCTGAATCCTGCTTCTAGGGCCCAGTTAGGAGGGGGGCCCAAACTGGGCCTCTTTTCTTCCCAAGCCCCATACGCCAGAAAGGACAGTAATGCCCTGATGGCAAACCTTGGGTTTGTATTATGGAAATATGCAAAACAGATGTGTAGTTTGTCCTTGTGGATGAGGCCTACATTTTTGGCATGAGATAAATCTTGACCTAGTTCTTTGATCAGACACTGATTTATGTGCATTGACACAAATTTAAGAATTTTTTTTTTATTTTTTAGAGTTAAAGAAAAACTATTTCCAATAAAGACTGGTAACTTTAAGCATTAATAATTTGATTATTATTTATTTGGAACTTGGAAATGCCAAAAGTAGAAATAGATGTAATAAAATTAAAAAAAGTTTGGAATCAATCAATGAGGGATGAAGGCCAACTCGTAATATTGAGGATAATGTCCAAACCCACTTATTGTAGGTGTCAAGTCTAGTTCATTTATGTCCACAGGTGACCGGAGGCTAAAGTTCTGTAGAATGGTTGTGAAAAACAGGAAGAGCTCCATCCTTGCAAGATTTTCCCCCAGACAGATGCGTTTTCCTGGAAGGTAAAGGAATAGTTGCATAAATCAACAACTTGCTGTATGTACACCTAAACAGTTTTAGATCTCATAAGTAAAGGCTAAAAATGTGACAGTGCAAAAAAACAACAAAAAACTAAATTTAAACATTACTAAATACATTTTTTAGAGCTATTGAGGCTGTTTTTTTTCTTTGATTACCTATGTCTGGATAGTTGTATACATATAAGAAAAACCTGGCACTCAACTTTTATAAAGATGCTTATTTAATAGGTCCAAGCGGAGGTACAGTAACAGCAATGCAAAATGTTTCGGTCATAAGTGTCTGACCTTCATCAGTTCCATAGAGTGATTACAGGTGGCGTGAGTATTGTCACTGATAGATAGATTGTGGTATAAGTAGCCTGCTGTGGCACTGCAGACGCGGAGTCCACTGCTTGTCTCTGCATTGCTGTTACTGTACCTCCGCTTGGACCTATTAAATAAGCATCTTTATAAAAGTTGAGTGCCAGGTTTTTCTTATATGTATCACTATGGTTTTGGAACCTACCTGGGCACCATCCTATTGAGCAGTGCACACGGTTTTTGTTTACACTGGATAGTTGTATACTCCTGATTAGAGATGAGCAGTGTTCGAGTCGAACTGTTCGCCAATTTCCAATTCAAGCTGTTTTGGACGGTGTTCGAGTCATTCGTCGAACTCGAACAATTTGCTTAAAATTTGGCTGTTCCAGTTTCTGTTCGATAACTGTTCGTTCACCAAAAGCCTAACTTGATTTGCACATTAAAACTGTTTATCATTGTTAATGGACTGTTTCAGTGTATAGTGGGCGGGGGGCGGGGGATAGATCTGTGCTGAAATAATGCCGATCTCCATTTTTTTTCTTTCCCGCATTTACAGTGGGGTGGTGCAGTCTCTCAGCCTATCAGCAGTGCGCACACACACAGCAATGTGCATGTGATGCACACAAGCAAGGGCATGTGTCATTGGCTGTATATGTCACATGTCCATGCCCTATAAGAACTAGCCATTTGCGCCGTCGCCACCATTTCCTCACTGCTGCAACTTAGTGTTAGACAGCACCGCTGCTGCTGTGGGCGTTATACAGTCAAAGAGTCTTTTTTGGGAGCGAATTTACAGAGAGATAGGTTTAGGGAGTCGGGACTAGTTGTAATATCAGCCCTTTTCATGGTAGGTTACAGCAGTTCCTAGCACTTTTTGCCAGGCAGGTCTGTGCCAGTGCTGTGCAAGTGTTTGTCACAGCATTTGGTGTAATCTAGCTCAGCCAATCCTTTTGGGCCTAGGAGCATTGTCTGATAGTCATCTGAGTAGCCCGCCTGTGAAGCTAGCTACACTGCCTGTGTATCTAAATTTTTACTGCATCTAACCCAGTAAATAGTTTTGGGCCTAGGAGCAATGTCTGCACGCATGTGTATCAAAATTTTTACTGCATCTTATACAGAAAACAGTTTTGGGCCTAGGAGCAGTGTCTGCACGCCTGTGTATCTAAATTTTTACTGCATCTAACCCAGTAAATAGTTTTGGGCCTAGGAGCAGTGTCTGCATGCCTGTGTATCTAAATTTTTACTGCATCTAACCCAGGAAACAGTTTTGGGCCTAGGATCAGTGTCTGCACGTCAGCGGAGTAGCCCGCCTGTTAAGCTAACTACACCGCCTGTGTATCTAAATTTTTACTGCATCTAACCCAGAAAACAGTTTTGGGCCTAGGAGCAGTGTCTGCACGCCTGTGTATCTAAATTTTTACTGCATCTAACCCAGTAAATAGTTTTGGGCCTAGGAGCAGTGTCTGCACGCCTGTGTATCTAAATTTTTACTGCATCTAACCCAGAAAACAGTTTTGGGCCTAGGAGCAGTGTCTGCACGCCTGTGTATCTAAATTTTTACTGCATCTAACCCAGTAAATAGTTTTGGTCCTAGGAGCAGTGTCTGCACGCCTGTGTATCTAAATTTTTACTGCATCTAACCCAGTAAATAGTTTTGGGCCTAGGAGCAGTTTCTGCGCGCCTGTGTATCTAAATTTTTACTGCATCTAACCCAGTAAACAGTTTTGGGCCTAGGAGCAGTGTCTGCACGTCAGCGGAGTAGCCCACCTGTGAAGCTAACTACACCGCCTGTGTATCTACATTTTTACTGCATCTAACCCAGTAAATCCTTTTGGGCCTAGTACCACAGTATGGCCACTCAGTTCTGCTCGGTTTTCATCCATCGGTAGTTGTGCCAACAACTACAGATACAGAGTTGTCAATTAGTTAAGCACCAAAATGAGTGGCACAAGGCCTGCTGCTGGTGGAAAGGGGAATAGGCGTGTTGGCAAGGGAAAAAAAATGTTGTGTCCGTGGGGTAGGTGGTTCCAGCCAAAGTAAGATGTCTACTTCTTTTTGTGGACAATCTGATATGATCCCTTTCTTACGACCATTGCTACGAGCATCGCCAAAAATTCCAGATGAGGCACAAAAACAGCAGGTGCTTGAACGGATATCAAGTGCTCGTTCAAGTGGGCTCTCCTCCATGTCAACTTCAACATCACAAATACTCCAGTCCTCAGAGTTGTCACCCGTCGGGGATCGACCGAAACACGAAACCCAATGTAAGTCAATGGGGAAGCAAAGTCGGCAGTGAGTGGAGGACAGGAAAACGCCTACAGTGCCCATTTTAATGCCAAAAACATCAATTCTTGTTACTTAAGCTTGTCAATCTTAATTTACCTTATAATAATAGTTAGGCATTGAAAATTGGGGGTCATTTGGCTAAAGTTGTGGGGGGGGGGTAGGGGGGTAGGAATGGCTCAAGATTTTCGTGGGCCCAGGAAACGCGGAATACATCACGGCAGTGGAGCAGGGAGAGGTCAGTATTTCAACTTTGCGAGTGCTGTGATCCTGAGCAAGCAGGGGGGGCACACTCGCATTGGCACTGGCACAGGGCTCCTCAAAGTACGTCGGTGTTTGACAGCGGGGGTGCATCCCACCGGCAGAGACGCTTTTGCATACTATGAGGGGCCCTGTGCCAGTGACGTAGCCAACAAATATGCCCCTCACCTGATGAAGGAACCTGCACTTTCATCTGCATTTTTCTCTTTGTCCCCGTTTAAGGTGGTATAGTATGCGGGAAGGGGAACCAGAGTTTCAGCAGGGGGTCAGATTCTGGCTGTGTAGAGTGCAAGGGGAATGTAGTGGTCTGGGTCAATGTACCAGCAGACTCATCTAGCAGTGGCTGGGCAATGGGCAGGATGAGGAGGAAACACAGATATAGCCCTAAAGAATAAAGTAGGCTAAATGCAGTTCAAAATTGATAACATGACTTAACAGGCGGCATTGCTTTGTTCAGTGGAGGACAAATGTAATGAGAGGCTGACACAGTGAGTAGGCCCAAACAAGTAACTAGGCTAAATGCAGTTCAAAATTGGTAACAGGACTAACCAGGTGGCATTGCCTTGTTCAGTGGAGGACAACTGTAATGAGTGGCAGTCACAGTGAGTAGGCCCAAAAATAAAGTGGGCCAAATGAAGTTCAAAATTGGTAACAGGAGTAAACAGGCGGCACTGCTTTGTACAGTGGAGGAGAAAAGCAAGGAGCGGCAGACACCGTTAGTAGGACCCAACCAAACAAGTAGGCCAAATGCAGTTTAATATCTGATCTAGGCCGAAAGCCTGAAAATTGAAGCTCAGCTTTGTTCAGTGGAGGAGAACACCAAAGAGCGACAGACACCGTTAGTAGGGCCCAACCAAACTAGTAGGCCAAATGCAGTTCAAAATTTCCTATAGGCCGAAAGCCTGAAGATTGAAGCTCAGCTTTGTTCAGTGGAGGAGAACTGTTGTGATTTTGCTTTTTGCTCCCTCTAGTGGTCATTAGTGATTTGACTCTGGAGCTTCTGTCTTTTCCTATATCCTCACCTGGGCCGTTAGTTCAGGGGCGTTGCTATATAAGCTCCCTGGACCTTCAGTTCAATGCCTGGCATCGTTGAAATCAGAGCTAATCTGTTGTGCTCTTGTCCTATTATCCGGGTTCCTGTATTTCAAGCTAAGTCTGCTTCCTTGCTTTTTGCTTTTGTTTTGTTTGGTATTTTTGTCCAGCTTGTTCCAATCTGTATCCTGACCTTTGTTGGAAGCTCTAGGGGGCTGGTGTTCTCCCCCCGGACCGTTAGACGGTTCGGGGGTTCTTGAATCTCCAGCGTGGATTTTTATAGGGTTTTTGTTGACCAGATAAGTTATCTTGCTATATTCTGCTATTAGTAAGCTGGCCTCTCTTTGCTGAACCTGGTTCATTTCTGTGTTTGTCATTTCCTCTTACCTCACCGTTATTATTTGTGGGGGGCTTGTATCTTGCTTTGGGGTCCCTTTCTCTGGAGGCAAGAGAGGTCTTTGTTTTCTTCTCCTAGGGGTAGTTAGATTCTCCGGCTGGCGCGAGTCATCTAGCGATCACCGTAGGCATGATCCCCGGCTACTTCTAGTGTTGGCGTTAGGAGTAGCTATTTGGTCAACCCAGTTACCACAGCCCTATGAGCTGGATTTTTGAATCTCGCAGACTTACACGTTCCTCTGAGACCCTGTCCACTGGGGTCATAACAATATGCCAGGCCAGTATTAAATGTTTAATGCATTGCAGAAGTGGGATTATAAGAAAGAAAATGTTGAGTTTTTTTTTTCCCTCTCTCATTTTTTTTTTTTTTTTTTTCTTTTCCCCTTTACCTCAGAGTGGCTTAAGCTTGCTGCAGACATGAATGTCCAGACCTTGATTACAAGTGTGGACCAGCTTGCCGCTCGTGTGCAGGGTATACAAGATTATGTTACCAGAAATCCTAGGTCTGAACCCAAGATTCCGATTCCTGAACTGTTTTCAGGAGACCGATTTAAGTTTAGGAATTTCAGGAATAATTGTAAATTGTTTTTGTCCCTGAAACCTTGTTCGTCTGGAGACTCTGCTCAACAAGTAAAAATTGTTATTTCATTCTTACGGGGTGACCCTCAAGATTGGGCTTTTTCGTTGGCGCCAGGAGATCCGGCATTGGCTGATATTGATGCGTTTTTTCTGGCGCTCGGTTTACTTTATGAGGAACCCAATCTTGAGATTCAGGCAGAGAAAGCCTTGCTGGCTATGTCTCAGGGCCAGGACGAGGCTGAGGTGTATTGCCAAAAATTTCGGAAATGGTCCGTGCTGACACATTGGAACGAGTGTGCACTGGCCGCTAATTTTAGAAATGGCCTTTCTGAGGCCATTAAGAATGTTATGGTGGGTTTTCCCATTCCCACAGGTCTGAATGATACCATGTCCCTGGCTATTCAAATTGACCGGCGGTTGCGGGAGCGCAAAACCGCAAATTCCCTCATGTTGTTGTCTGAACAGACACCTGATGTGATGCAATGTGATAGAAAAACCGCAAATTCCCTCATGGTGTTGTCTGAACGGACACCTGATTTGATGCAATGTGATAGAATCCTGACTAGAAATGAGAGGAAAATTCATAGACGCCAGAATGGCTTGTGCTACTACTGTGGTGATTCTACACATGTTATCTCAGCATGCTCTAAACGTATATCTAAGGTTGTTAGTCCTGTCACCGTTGGTAATTTGCATCCTAAGTTTATTCTGTCTGTAACTTTGATTTGCTCACTGTCATCTTATCCTGTCATGGCGTTTGTAGATTCAGGTGCTGCCCTGAGTCTTATGGATCTCTCATTTGCTAAGCGCTGTGGTTTTATTCTTGAACCATTAGAAAATCCTATCCCTCTTAGGGGTATTGATGCTACGCCATTAGCAGAAAATAAACCGCAGTATTGGACACAGGTTACCATGTGCATGACTCCTGAACACCGCGAGGTGATACGTTTTCTCGTTCTACATAAAATGCATGATTTGGTTGTTTTGGGGTTGCCATGGTTACAGACCCATAATCCAGTCCTTGACTGGAACGCTATGTCAGTGTCTAGTTGGGGCTGTCGTGGTATTCATGAGGATTCCCTGCCTGTGTCTATTGCTTCTTCTACGCCTTCGGAAGTTCCTGAGTATTTGTCTGATTATCAGGATGTCTTTAGCGAGTCCAGGTCCAGTGCATTGCCTCCTCATAGGGAATGTGACTGTGCAATAGATTTGATTCCAGGCAGTACATTTCCTAAGGGAAGACTGTTTAATCTGTCGATACCTGAACATACCGCTATGCGTTCATATATCAAGGAGTCTCTGGAGAAAGGACACATCCGTCCGTCTTCTTCCCCTCTTGGTGCGGGATTCTTTTTTGTGGCTAAAAAGGACGGATCTTTGAGGCCTTGTATTGACTATCGGCTTTTAAATAAGATCACTGTCAAATTTCAGTATCCTTTGCCGCTGTTGTCTGACTTGTTTGCCCGGATTAAAGGTGCCAAGTGGTTTACCAAGATAGACCTTCGTGGTGCGTACAACCTTGTGCGCATTAAGCAAGGGGATGAATGGAAAACCGCATTCAATACGCCCGAAGGTCATTTTGAGTACTTGGTGATGCCTTTTGGGCTCTCTAATGCCCCTTCAGTTTTTCAGTCCTTTAAGCATGACATTTTCCGGAACTATCTGGATAAATTTTTGATCGTTTATCTGGATGATATTCTGGTTTTTTCTGATAATTGGGACTCGCATGTGGAGCAGGTCAGGATGGTCTTTAAAATTTTGCGTGAAAATTCTTTGTTTGTCAAGGGCTCAAAGTGTCTTTTTGGTGTACAGAAGGTTCCCTTTTTGGGGTTCATTTTTTCCCCTTCTGCTGTGGAGATGGACCCAGTCAAGGTCCGAGCTATTCTTGATTGGACTCAGCCCTCGTCAGTTAAGAGTCTTCAGAAGTTCTTGGGTTTCGCTAACTTCTACCGTCGTTTTATCGCTAACTTTTCTAGCATTGTGAAACCTTTGACGGATATGACCAAGAAGGGCTCCGATGTGGTTAATTGGGCTCCTGCTGCCGTGGAGGCTTTCCAGGAGTTGAAACGCCGGTTTACTTCGGCGCCTGTTTTGTGCCAGCCTGACGTCTCACTTCCCTTTCAGGTTGAGGTGGATGCTTCGGAGATTGGGGCAGGGGCCGTTTTGTCGCAGAGAGGCCCTGGTTGCTCTGTTATGAAACCTTGTGCCTTTTTCTCTAGGAAGTTTTCGCCTGCCGAGCGAAATTATGATGTGGGCAATCGGGAGTTGTTGGCCATGAAATGGGCATTTGAGGAGTGGCGTCATTGGCTCGAGGGTGCTAAGCATCGTGTGGTGGTCTTGACTGATCACAAAAATCTGATGTATCTCGAGTCTGCTAAACGCCTGAATCCTAGACAGGCCCGCTGGTCATTGTTTTTCTCCCATTTTGACTTTGTTGTCTCGTATGTACCAGGTTCAAAAAATGTGAAGGCCGATGCTCTTTCCAGGAGCTTTGTGCCTGATGCTCCTGGAGTCGCTGAACCTGTTGGTATTCTTAAGGATGGTATTATCTTGTGAGCTATTTCTCCAGATCTGCGACGTGTGTTGCAGAGATTTCAGGCTGATAGGCCTGATTCTTGTCCACCTGACAGACTGTTTGTGCCTGATAAGTGGACCAGCAGAGTCATTTCCGAGGTTCATTCCTCGGTGTTGGCAGGTCACCCAGGAATTTTTGGCACCAGAGATCTGGTGGCCAGATCCTTTTGGTGGCCTTCCTTGTCTAGGGATGTGCGGTCATTTGTACAGTCCTGTGGGACTTGTGCTCGAGCTAAGCCTTGCTGTTCTTGTGCCAGCGGGTTGCTCTTGCCCTTGCCTGTCCCTAAGAGACCTTGGACACATATCTCCATGGATTTCATTTCTGATCTTCCGGTGTCTCAAGGCATGTCTGTTATCTGTGTGATATGTGATCGCTTCTCCAAGATGGTCCATTTGGTTCCTTTGCCTAAGCTGCCTTCCTCTTCCGATCTGGTTCCTGTGTTTTTCCAGAACGTGGTTCGTTTGCACGGCATCCCTGAGAATATTGTGTCAGACAGAGGATCCCAGTTCGTTTCCAGATTCTGGCGATCCTTTTGTAGTAGGATGGGCATTGACTTGTCGTTTTTGTCTGCTTTCCATCCTCAGACTAATGGACAGACGGAGCGAACTAATCAGACTTTGGAGGCTTATTTGAGGTGTTTTGTCTCTGCTGATCAGGACGATTGGGTGACCTTCTTGCCGTTGGCTGAGTTTGCCCTTAATAATCGGGCTAGTTCCGCCACCTTGGTTTCGCCGTTTTTCTGCAACTCTGGTTTCCACCCTCGTTTTTCTTCGGGTCATGTGGAACCTTCTGACTGCCCTGGGGTGGATTCTGTGGTGGATAGGTTGCAGCGGATCTGGAATCTTGTGGTGGACAACTTGAAGTTGTCACAGGAGAGGGCTCAGCGCTTTGCCAACCGCCGCCGCGGTGTGGGTCTCCGACTACGTGTTGGGGATTTGGTGTGGCTTTCTTCCCGCTTTGTTCCTATGAAGGTTTCCTCTCCCAAATTTAAACCTCGTTTTATTGGTCCTTACAAGATATTGGAAATCCTTAATCCTGTATCCTTTCGCCTGGATCTTCCTGTGTCGTTTGCTATCCACAACGTGTTTCATAGGTCCTTGTTGCGGCGGTACGTTGTGCCTGTGGTTCCTTCTGCTGAGCCTCCTGCTCCGGTGTTGGTTGAGGGCGAGTTGGAGTACGTGGTGGAGAAGATCTTGGATTCTCGTCTCTCCAGGCGGAGGCTTCAGTACCTGGTCAAGTGGAAGGGCTATGGTCAGGAAGATAATTCCTGGGTGGTCGCCTCTGATGTTCATGCGGCCGATTTAGTTCGTGCCTTTCACGCCGCTCGTCCTGATCGCCCTGGTGGTCGTGGTGAGGGTTCGGTGACCCCTCACTAAGGGGGGGGGTACTGTTGTGATTTTGCTTTTTGCTCCCTCTAGTGGTCATTAGTGATTTGACTCTGGAGCTTCTGTCTTTTCCTATATCCTCACCTGGGCCGTTAGTTCAGGGGCGTTGCTATATAAGCTCCCTGGACCTTCAGTTCAATGCCTGGCATCGTTGAAATCAGAGCTAATCTGTTGTGCTCTTGTCCTATTATCCGGGTTCCTGTATTTCAAGCTAAGTCTGCTTCCTTGCTTTTTGCTTTTGTTTTGTTTGGTATTTTTGTCCAGCTTGTTCCAATCTGTATCCTGACCTTTGTTGGAAGCTCTAGGGGGCTGGTGTTCTCCCCCCGGACCGTTAGACGGTTCGGGGGTTCTTGAATCTCCAGCGTGGATTTTTATAGGGTTTTTGTTGACCAGATAAGTTATCTTGCTATATTCTGCTATTAGTAAGCTGGCCTCTCTTTGCTGAACCTGGTTCATTTCTGTGTTTGTCATTTCCTCTTACCTCACCGTTATTATTTGTGGGGGGCTTGTATCTTGCTTTGGGGTCCCTTTCTCTGGAGGCAAGAGAGGTCTTTGTTTTCTTCTCCTAGGGGTAGTTAGATTCTCCGGCTGGCGCGAGTCATCTAGCGATCACCGTAGGCATGATCCCCGGCTACTTCTAGTGTTGGCGTTAGGAGTAGCTATTTGGTCAACCCAGTTACCACAGCCCTATGAGCTGGATTTTTGAATCTCGCAGACTTACACGTTCCTCTGAGACCCTGTCCACTGGGGTCATAACAGAGAACACCAAGGAGCAGCAGACACCGTTAGTAGGGCCCAACCAAACTAGGAGGCCAAATGCAGTTTAAAATTTCCTATGGGCCGAAAGCCTGAAGATTGAAGCTCAGCTTTTTTCAATGGAAGAGAACACCAAGGAGCGGCAGACACCGTTAGTAGGGCCCAACCAAACTAGTAGGCCAAATGCAGTTTAAAATTTCCTATAGGCCGAAAGCCTGAAGATTGAAGCTCAGCTTTGTTCAGTGGAGGACAACATCAAGGACCGGCAGACACCATTAGTAGGGCCCAACCAAACTAGTAGGCCAAATGCAGTTTAAAATTCCCTATAGGCCGAAAGCCTGAAGATTGAAGCTCAGCTTTGTTCAGTGGAGGACAACACCAAGGAGCGGCAGACACCGTTAGTAGGGCCCAACTAAACTAGTAGGCCAAATGCAGTTTAAAATTTCCTATAGGCCGAAAGCCTGAAGATTGAAGCTCAGATATGTTCAGTGGAGGACAGCTGTATTGAGTGGCGCAGACAGACACAGGTAGTAGGCCTATAATAAAGTAGGCTCGATGCAGTTTAAAATGGGTTACAGGGGTACACTGGCAGCATTGGTTTGGTCAGCGGAGGACGATTGCAAGGAGTGGCGCAGACTTACTAGGCCTAAAATAGAAAATTAGGCTCAAGGCAGTTTAAAATGGGTTACAGGGGTACACAGGCAGCATTGGTTTGGTCAGCGGAGGACGATTGCAAGGAGTGGTGTAGACTTACTAGGCCTAAAATAGAAAAGTAGGCTCAAGGCAGTTTAAAATGGATTACAGGGGTACACAGGCAGGATTGGTTTGGTCAGCGGAGGATGATTGCAAGAAGTGGCGCAGACTTACTAGGCCTAAAATAGAAAAGTAGGCTCAAGGCAGTTTAAAATGGGTTACAGGGGTACACAGGCAGCATTAGCTTGGTCAGCGGAGGACGATTGCAAGGAGTGGCGCAGACTTTCTAGGCCTAAAATAGAAAAGTAGGCTCAAGGCAGTTTAAAATGGGTTACAGGGGTACTGTTATGATATGGTGGCCTAGGAGCAGCATGGGGGACACTCTGGAGAAGGTGGTACCTGTTCTGACCGCAGACCCTGAACTTAACACCGCAACTAGAAGTAGCTGTGGGATGTACCTAACACTCCCTAGACACCTCGTCACAGCCGGAGATCTAAATACCCCTAGAGATAAGAAAAGGGAAAACTATCTTGCCTCAGAGAAAACCCCCAAAGGATAGACTGCCCCCCACAAATATTGACTGTGAGAGGAGAGGGAATTAACATACGCAGATTAAAATCAGGATTTAGCAAAGGAGGCCGTACTAGCTAGATAGAAAGGAAAGAACAGAGTACTATGCGGTCAGTATTAAAATACTAGAAAATATCCACCACAGAAAAATACAAAAGCTCCACATCTAACTAAAGATATGGAGGGTATATCTGCATCTCCAGAGATACCAGCATGGCTGAACAAATCCTTGCACAGACCAAGCTGGACAAAACAAACATGAAAATGAACTGAACTATTAAGCCCACAGCATGTGGATAGCAAAAAGCAAAACCAGAACTTATCTTTGATGAAATGCACAGCAAGCAGGAGAGACCAGGAAAGGATGTGAATCCTCCAGGAACAATGGACAACTGGCACTGACTAAAGGGTGAAGCCAGACTAAATAGCCCAGTCCGAAGTGGACACAACTGATGACTGCTGTGAAAGACAGACAGCAGCGCTACCACTTATAACCACCGGAGGGAGCCCAAGAGCAGAATTCACAACAGTACCCCCCCCTTGGGGAGGGGTCACCGAACCCTCACCGGAGCCCCCAGGCCAATCAGGACGAGCCAAATGGAAGGCACGAACCAAATTGTCAGCATGAACATCGGAGGCAACAACTCAAGAACTATCCTCCTGGCCATAACCCTTCCACTTGACAAGATACTGAAGCCTCCGCCTTGAAACACGAGAATCCAAGATCTTCTCCACCACATACTCCAACTCTCCATCAATCAACACCGGGGCAGGAGGATCAACAGAGGGAACCACGGGCACCACATATTTCCGCAACAAAGATCTATGAAAAACATTATGGATGGAAAAAGAGGCTGGAAGGGCCAAACGAAAAGACACAGGATTGATAATCTCAGAAATCCTATAAGGACCAATAAACCGAGGCTTGAACTTAGGGGAAGAAACCTTCATAGGAACATGACGGGAGGACAACCAGACCAGATCTCCAACCTGAAGCCGGGAACCAACACACCGACGACGGTTAGCAAAACGCTGAGCCTCCTCCTGAGACAATACCAAATTGTCCACCACATGAGCCCAAATTTGCTGCAACCTGTCAACCACAGAGTCCACCCCGGGACAATCAGAAGGCTCAGCCTGCCCTGAAGAAAAACGGGGATGAAAACCAGAATTACAAAAGAAGGGTGAAACCAAAGTGGCAGAACTAGCCCGATTATTAAGGGCAAACTCGGCCAATGGCAAGAAAGCCACCCAATAATCCTGATCAGCAGACACAAAGCACCTCAAATAAGTTTCCAAAGTCTGATTAGTTCGCTCGGTTTGGCCATTTGTCTGAGGATGAAATGCGGACGAAAAAGACAAATCAATGCCCAGCCTAGCACAAAAGGCCCGCCAAAACCTAGAAACAAACTGGGAACCTCTATCGGATACAATATTCTCCGGAATGCCATGCAAACGAACCACATGCTGAAAAAACAACGGAACCAACTCAGAAGAGGAAGGCAATTTAGGCAAAGGTACCAAATGAACCATCTTAGAAAACCGGTCACAAACCACCCAGTTAACCGACATCCTCTAGGAAACCGGAAGATCTGAAATAAAATCCATAGAAATATGCGTCCAAGGCCTCTCAGGGACCGGCAAAGGCAAAAGCATCCCACTGGCGCAGGAGCAGCAAAATTTGGCCCGCGCACAAGTCCCACAGGACTGCACAAAGGAACGCACATCCCGTGACAAAGAAGGCCACCAAAAGGACCTACCAACCAATTCTCTGGTACCAAAAATCCCAGGATGGCCAGCCAACACCGAACAATGAATCTCAGAAATCACTTTACTAGTCCATCTGTCAGGAACAAACAGTTTCCCCACTGGACAGCGGTCAGGTTTATCAGCCTGAAATTCCTGAAGAACCCGTCGTAAATCAGGGGAGATGGCAGAAAGAATCACCCCTTCCTTCAGAATACCGACCGGCTCAAGGACCCCAGGAGAATCAGGCAAAAAGCTCCTAGAAAGGGCATCAGCCTTAACATTCTTAGAACCCGGAAGATACGAGACCACAAAATCAAAATGGGAGAAAAACAGGGACCATCGGGCCTGTCTAGGATTCAGCCGTTTGGCAGACTTGAGGTAAATCAGATTTTTATGATCGGTCAAGACCACAATACGGTGCTTGGCACCCTCAAGCCAATGTCGCCACTCCTCAAATGCCCACTTCATAGCCAACAACTCACGATTGCCGACATCATAATTGCGTTCCACAGGCGAAAACTTTCGAGAAAAGAATGCACACGGTTTCATCAAGGAACCATCAGAATTCCTCTGAGACAAAACGGCTCCTGCCCCAATCTCAGAGGCGTCAACCTCAACCTGAAAAGGAAGAGAAACATCCGACTGACGCAACACAGGGGCAGAAGTAAATCGGCATGTAAGCTCCTGAAAGGCAGAAACGGCCGCAGGGGACCAATTTGTCACATCAGCGCCTTTCTTCGTCAAATCGGTCAGGGGTTTAACCACACTGGAGAAGTTGGCAATGAAACGGCGATAACAATTAGCAAAGCCCAAAAATTTCTGAAGGCTCTTCACGGAGGTGGGCTGCATCCAATCATGAATGGCCTGAACCTTAAACGGATCCATTTCTATAGATGAGGGAGAAAAAATAAAGCCCAAAAAAGACACCTTCTGCACTCCAAAGAGGCACTTAGACCCCTTCACAAACAAAGCATTATCACGAAGGATCTGAAATACCATCCTGACTTGTTTCACATGAGACTCCCAATCATCGGAAAAAATCAAAACATCATCTAAATATACAATCATGAATTTATTGAGATAACTCCGAAAGATATCATGCATGAATGATTGAAACACAGATGGAGCATTAGAAAGCCCGAATGGCATCACAAGGTATTCAAAATGGCCTTCGGGCGTATTAAATGCAGTTTTCCATTCGTCACCCTGTTTAATACGAACAAGATTATATGCCCCTCGAAGGTCAATCTTAGTAAACCAACTAGCCCCCTTAATCCTAGCAAACAAATCAGAGAGCAGAGGCAAAGGGTATTTGAATTTGACCGTGATCTTATTCAAGAGGCGATAATCAATACAGGGTCTCAAGGAACCATCCTTCTTGGCAACGAAAAAAAAACCCGCTCCCAATTTTGAAGAAGATGGCCAAATATGCCCCTTCTCCAAAGACTCCTTAACGTAACTCCACATAGCGGCATGTTCTGGCACAGACAGGTTGAAAAGTCGACCCTTAGGGAACTTACAGCCTGGAATCAAGTCAATAGCACAATCACAGTCCCTATGCGGTGGAAGGGAACTGGACTTGGGCTCATCGAACACATCCTGGAAATCTGACAAAAACTCAGGAATTTCAGAAGAGGGGGAAGAGGAAATTGACATCAAAGGAACGTCATCATGAACCCCCTGACACCCCCAACTAGTCACAGACATAGATTTACAATCTAATACCGGATTATGCACCCGTAACCATGGGAAACCCAGCACAACAGCATCATGCAAATTATAAAACACCAGAAAACGACAATCTTCCTGATGGGCTGGCGCCATGCACATGGTCAGCTGTGTCCAAAACTGAGGCTTATTTTTAGCCAACGGTGTAGCATCAATTCCCCTCAAAGGAATAGGGTTCTGCAAAGGCTGCAAGGGGAAACCACAATGTCTGGCAAATTCTAAGTCCATTAAGTTCAAAGCGGCGCCTGAATCCACAAATGCCATGACAGAAAATGACGATAATGAGCAGATCAGGGTCACAGATAACAGAAATTTAGGTTGTACAGTACTGATGGTAATGGAACTAGCGATTCTCTTTGCACGCTTAGGGCAATCAGAAATAACATGAGCAGAATCGCTGCAGTAAAAACACAACCCATTCTGATGTCTGAATCCTTGTCGTTCAGCTCTAGACACAATCCTATCACATTGCATAGGCTCAGGACTCCGCTCGGGAGACAACACCACAGTGCGCACAACTCTGCGCTCGCGCAAACGCCGATCAATCTGTATGGCCAGAAACATAGAATCACTCAAACCAGCAGTCGTGGGGAACCCCACCATAACATCTTTAACGGATTCAGAAAGACCCTTTCTGAAAATTGCCGCCAAGGCATCCTCATTCCATTTAGTAAGCACAGACCATTTTCTAAATTTCTGGCAATACGATTCTGCCGCTTCTTGACCCCGACTCAGGGCCAACAAGGTCTTCTCAGCATGATCCACTAAATTAGGTTCCTCATACAATAACCCTAGCACCTGAAAAAAGGTGTCTACATTAAGCAAAGCCGGATTCCCAGATTCCAGGGAAAATGCCCAATCCTGAGGGTCGCCACGCAGCAGAGAAATGACAATTTTAACTTGCTGGGTGGAATCACCAGAGGAACGGGGTTTCAGAGCAAAAAACAGTTTACAGTTATTTTTAAAGCTCAAAAATTTGGACCTATCCCCAAAAAACAAATCAGGAGTTGGAATTCTAGGCTCCAAAACCGGAGTCTGAACGATATAATCGGAAATACCCTGTACTCTAGCAGCAAGTTGATCCACACGAGAAACCAATCCCTGAATATCCATGCCAGCACCTAACTCCTGAGCCACCCAGAGGTAAAGAGGAAAAAAAAAACACAACAGACTACAGAAAAAAAAATGGCTCAGCACTTTTCTTTCCTTCTTCTGAGATGCGATTAACTCATTGTTGGCCAGTTGTACTGTTATGATATGGTGGCCTAGGAGCAGCATGGGGGACACTCTGGAGAAGTCTCAAAAACATTTCCAGAATTCGCCCTTTTCTTACTTTCGACTCTGCAAAAACTCTTACTGTCTCACTTATTCATTCTCGTCTGGACTATTGTAACTCTCTACTAATTGGCCTACCTTTTACCAGACTCTCCCCGCTCCAATCTGTCCTGAATGCTGCTGCCAGGATCATATTCCTTGCCAACCGTTACACCGATGCCTCTACCTTGTGCCAGTCATTACACTGGCTACCCATCCAATCCAGAATCCAGTACAAAACTACTACCCTCATCCACAAAGCACTCCATGGCTCAGCACCACCCTACATCTCCTCTCTGGTCTCAGTCTACCAACCTACCCGTGCCCTCCGCTCTGCTAATGACCTCAGGTTAGCATCCTCAATAATCAGAACCTCCCACTCCCGTCTCCAAGACTTTACACGTGCGGCGCCGATTCTTTGGAATGCACTACCTAGGTTAATACAATTAATCCCCAATCCCCACAGTTTTAAGCGTGCACTAAAAACTCATTTGTTCAGATTGGCCTACCGCCTCAACGCATTAACCTAATTATCCCTGTGTGGCCTATTAATAAAAAACAACAACATAATCACGTTCCTCCATCATGTTCTCATACACTTTATGCAGTTAATAGCTTATACTTAGGCAGTTAACTGGTTCATGCAGCTTTACATGAACACCCGAGCCTTACACTATGGCTGGTCCAAATAACTAAAGCAATTGTTACCATCCACCTCTTGTGTCTCCCCTTTTCCTCATAGATTGTAAGCTTGCGAGCAGCAGGGCCCTCATTCCTCCTGGTATCTGTTTTGAACTGTGATTTCTGTTATGCTGTAATGTCTGTTGTCTGTATAAGTCCCCTCTATAAGTTGTAAAGCGCTGCGGAATATGTTGGCGCTATATAAATAAAATTATTATTATTATTATTATTAAGGTGGTACCTGTACTGACCGCAGACCTTGAACTTAACACCGCAACTAGAAGTAGCCGTGGGATGTACCTAACACTCCCTAGACACCTCGTCACAGCCGGAGATCTAAATACCCCTAGAGATAAGAAAAGGGAAAACTATCTTGCCTCAGAGAAACCCCCCAAAGGATAGACAGTCCCCCACAAATATTGACTGTGAGAGGAGAGGGAAATAACATACGCAGACTGAAATCAGGATTTAGCAAAGGAGGCCGTACTAGCTAGATAGAAAGAAAAGAACAGAGTACTATGCGGTCAGTATTAAAATACTAGAAAATATCCACCACAGAAAAATACAAAAGCTCCACATCTAACTAAAGATATGGAGGGTATATCTGCATCTCCAGAGATACCAGCATGGCTGAACAAATCCTTGCACAGACCAAGCTGGACAAAACAAACATGAAAATGAACTGAACTATTAAGCCCACAGCATGTGGACAGCAAAAAGCAAAACCAGAACTTATCTTTGATGAAATGCACAGCAAGCAGGAGAGACCAGGAAAGGATGTGAATCCTCCAGGAACAATGGACAACTGGCACTGACTAAAGGGTGAAGCCAGACTAAATAGCCCAGTCCGAAGTGGACACACCTGATGACTGCTGTGAAAGACAGACAGCAGCGCTACCACTTATAACCACCGGAGGGAGCCCAAGAGCAGAATTCACAACAGGGTACATAGGCAGCATTGGTTTGGTCAGCGGAGGACGATTGCAAGGAGGGGCGCAGACAGACTTAGTAGGCCTAAAATAAAAAAGTAGGCTCAATGCAGTTCTAAACTGGTAACAGGAGTAAACTGGCCGCACTGCTTTATTCGGTGGAGGACAACTGGAAGAAGTGGCTGACACAGTAAGTTGGCCAAAATAGTAAAGTGGGCTAAATGTCTGCAAACAAAATGTTCCTAAATAAACAGGTGGCAAAGCTAGGTACAGGGGTGGGTTCCTCTGCTAAATAGCAGACAGTGGTAGTTCGCGCACAGTATTCACAGGTCTAAATGGAGGGCAGGGCCCCGGTATATTTTTACTATCATCTATCATTTCAACAAATTTGTATTGGCAGTGCCATTGAAGGATTTAACAGCACAGACTAAACAGTGGTGGAACAGTGAGAGGTAAGTTTTGCAAGTGGTAGAGCACTGTTTGAGCTGGGGGGGACACTCTCTCGTGGGCGGCGGTACTGGCCCAGTGCCCCTCATATTACGACGGTGTGTCTAACGTTGGGTGTACACCACCACTGCCAGAGACACTTCATTGTACTATGAGGGACCCTGTGCCAGTGCCGTCGGCCAAAAGTGGGCACACCCACCTGTCCAGGCAAACGGCACTCGCACGGGTGCTTGCGCCAAGTGGTGACCACGGCCCCGTGGGGTGAGTCAGCCCATTTAGGGAGGTGTAAAAATGGCCTATGGTGGACATTCAGCAGCTGCAAATGGAGGAATTGGAGCAGTCAGTAAGAGGAGTCCAAAAGCAAGACCTTTTTACAGGAAAGCTACGTGTCAGCAGGGGAAGGTGGGGCAAAATAATTAGAAATCCATGATTGGCTCATTTTAATGAATGTTAGATCATCAATATTTTCCGTAGCCAGACGAGTCCTGTTTTCGGTCAGTATTGAACCAGCAGCACTGAAGACTCTTTCTGATAGCACACTAGCAGCTGGGCAAGCAAGCTCCTGTAATGCATATTCTGCCAATTCAGGCCAGGTGTCTATTTTAGATGCCCAGTAATCAAAGGGGAATAACGTGTGAGGGAGAACATTGATAAGGGAGGAAAAATAGTTCATAACCATACTGGACAAATGTTGTCTCCTGTCACTTTGAATTGATGCAGTAGTACCTGTCGTGTCTGCAGTCATTGCGAAACCACTCCACAACCTGGTCATAAAACTCCTCTGTCCAACGCCACTTCTGATTTGTGCAACTCTAACACCTCTGCCATGTTGCCCACTGCAGCTCGTGTGAGAACCATCACCGGCGCTGTATGCTGGGAATGCCTGAACCAAACGGTTTACAAGAGTTGCTTGTTTAGTAGCCAATATTTGTTCAAGGTTCTCATGTGGCATGATATTTTGCAATTTCCCTTTGTAGCATGGATCCAGGGGGCAGGCCAACCAGTAATCGTCATCGGTCATAATTTTGATAATGTGGGGGTCCCTTTTTAGGATATGCAAGGCATAATCAGCCATGTGGGCCAATGTTCCAGGTGTCAAATCACTGCTTGTGTTGGGTTGAGGAGCACTTTCTGGCAAATCAAAATCAGTTGTCTCAAGCAAAAACCCTGTACCTGACCTTGCAACGCCACCAGTTTCTATTGCCCCCTGAGAAGCTTCCTCCTCCCATAAATATTCATCCCCTTCATCCTCGTCCTCCTCCTCCTCTTCATCCGCCACCTCGTCCTGGAGATTTCCCTGAGCAGACAATGGCTGACTGTCATCAAGGCTTCCCTCATCCTCGGCTGCAGATGCCTGCTCCTTAATGTGCGTCAAACTTTGCATCAGCAGGCGCATTAGTGGGATGATCATGCTTATGATGGCGTCATCTGCACTTACCAGCCGTGTGCATTCCTCAAAACACTGAAGGACTTGACAGAGGTCTTGTAGCTTCAACCACTGCACACCTGACAACTCCATGTCTGCCATCCAACTGCCTGCCTGTGTATGTGCATCCTCCCACAAATACATTACAGCATGCCTCTGTTCGCACAGCCTCTGAAGCATGTGCAGTGTGGAGTTCCACCTTGTTGCAACGTCGATTATTAGGCGGTGCTGGGGAAGCTTCAGCGAGCGCTGTTGGTTCTGCATACAGCTGGAGTGTGCGGGCGACTGGCGGATGTGCGAGCAAAGTGTTTGCACCTTCAGGAGCAGAGCTGGTAACCCCGGATAATTTTTCAGGAAGCACTGCGAAACCAGGTTCAAGGTGTGAGCCAGGCAAGGTATGTGTTTCAGTTCTGAAAGGGCTACGGCAGCCATAAAATTCCTTCCGTTATCACTGACTACCTTGCCTGCCTCAAGATGTACACTGCCCAGCCAGGACTCAGTTTCTTGCTGCAAGAACTCGGCCAGATCTTCCGTGGTGTGTCTGTTGTCTCCCAAACACTTCATTTCCAACACAGCCTGCTGACGCTTACCACTAGCTGTTCCATAATGGGACACCTCGTGTGCAATACTCGCAGCTGCGGATGGAGTGGTCGTGTGACTGCGCTCTGTGGATGAGCTTTCACTTCTGCTGGAGGAGGAGGAGGAGTGGTGGCTACAGCCAACTGTTTGCTAGACCATGGGCTAGGCAGAACTGTCCCACTATGGCTGTCCCCTGTGGACCTTGCATCCACCACATTAACCTAGTGTGCCGTGATGGACACATAACATTCCTGGCCATGCCTACTGGTCCATGCATCTGTTGTGAGGTGCACCTTTCTACTGACTGATTGCCTGAGTGCATGGACAATGCGGTCTTTGACATGCTGGTGAAGGGCTGGGATGGCTTTTCTCGCAAAGAAGTGTCGACTGGGTAGGTCATAGCGTGGTACTGCGTAGGCCATCAGGGCTTTGAAAGCTTCGCTTTCAACCAACCGGTAGGGCAAGATCTCTAACGAGATTAGTCTAGCAATGTGGGCGTTCAAACCCTGTGTACGCAGATGAGAGGATGAGTACTTCCTTTTCCTAATGAGAGTCTCTTGTAGGGTGAGCTGGACTGGAGAGCTGCATATGGTGGAACTAGCGGGGGTGGTGGTGGACATGGCAGATTGAGAGAGGGTTGGTGAGGGTATTCTAGCTGTTGGCCTACATACAGTGTTTCCTACCAAGAACCTGGTGATTCCCTGACTGCTTTGGCCTTGTGACAATACCTCCACATTTGCTGCAGGTGGTGTCCTAAACGGTGGGCTTACAGTGAGGGAAGCAATGTAGCGTTGCTGACTAGCTTCATTCTGAGCAGGTGCACCTACATTACGGGACGTTTGGTAGTTAGTCCAGGCTTGCAAGTGCATGCTGGTTAAATGTCTACGCATGCACGTTGTATTTACATTTTTGACATTCTGCCCTCTGCTAAAGGTCCTTGAGCATTTCTTACAGATAACTTTGCACTGATCATTCGGATCTTGGTTAACAAATTGCTAGACTGCACTCTTCCTACAATCGAATACATTTTCAGGCATTGCACGCTGTGCTACTTTCACCGGATGACCACGTTGTCCTAAAACTGTTTTTGATTTTGACACATGGTTTGGGCCAGATACGTGCCTGCCAGATGAAAGCTGTTGCGATGTAGATAGCTGCTGCGGCTCATACTCCTCCGCTTCAGAGCAACTGCCAGCGGCACCCTGTTCCCCCAATGGCTGCCAATCGGGGTCAACAACTGGGTCATCTATCACCTCCTCTTCAATGTCCTGTGCACATTCCTCTGTGTCACCGTGTAAGGTGCTATAGCGTTCGGGACGGGGCACCATAGTCTCATCAGGGTCAGATTCTGGCTCAGTACACTGCGAGGGCAATGTTGTGATCTGAGTCAATGGAACAGCATAATAAACTAGCTGTGGCTGTGCATCTGTGCACTCCATGTCCGATTCATCTTGTAATGGCCTGTTAACAATTTCCCTTTCTAACCCAGGAACGGTATGTGTAAAGAGCTCCATGGAGTAACCTGTTGTGTCGCCTGATGCATCTTTCACTGTTGTTCTGGGTAAAGGACACAAGGAAGAGACTTGTTCCTGACCGGGAGCATCCACTGACGACTCCCTTTTTTTAAATTTTAAACTTTACGAAGAGGAGGCAAAAGAGCTAGGGGCTGAGTCAGCAAGGAAAGCCAAAACTTTTTCCTGCTGCTCTGGCTTTAAAAGCGGTTTTCCTACTCCCAGAAAAGGGAGCGTTCGAGGCCTTGGGTAGCCAGACGATGACGCTGGCTCAACAACTCGAGCCTTAGGTGCTATTTTGCTTTTCCCACTACCCCCAGATGCTCCACCACCACCATCATTACCAGCTGGCAATGACCGCCCACGGCCACGACCCCTTCCACCAGACTTCCTCATTCTTGGGAAAATGTAACCAAACTAACAACCATTATATGGTACTGTAAAACAAGGTAGAAGGTGTATGTAAACTTGTTGTGAATTTAAATCTCCCTTTCTATATGTGTGGGAGACTGCTGCAAAAATCAGGCCCACTATATTACACTACACAGTGTACGTGGCAGAAAGTGGCTGGCAGATATACGCCAAACAGAACGGACGCAGATGCACTTAGTGGCAATATTAATCTCCCTTTTTATGTGTGGGACACTGCAGCAAAAAAAAAATCAGGCCCACTGTATTACACTACACGGTATGTGGCAGAATGTGGCTGGCAGATATACACCAAACATAACTGACGCAGATGCACTTAGTGGCAATATTAATCTCCCTTTTTATGTGTGGGACACTGCAGCAAAAAAACAAAACAGGCCCACTGTATTACACTACACGGAGTAAGTGGCAGAAAGTGGCTGGCAGATATACGCCAAACAGAACTGACACAGATGAACTTAGTGGCAATATTAATCTCCCTTTTTATGTGTGGGACACTGCAGCAAAAAAAAAATCAGGCCCACTGTATTACACTACACGGTATGTGGCAGAATGTGGCTGGCAGATATACACCAAACATAACTGACGCAGATGCACTTAGTGGCAATATTAATCTCCCTTTTTATGTGTGGGACACTGCAGCAAAAAAAAAAACAGGCCCACTGTATTACACTACACGGTATAAGTGGCAGAAAGTGGCAGGCAGATATACGCCAAACAGAACGGACGCAGATGCACTTAGTGGCAATATAAATCTGCCTTTTTATGTGTGGGAGACTGCTGGAAAAAAAAACAGGCCTGCTGTATTACACTACACGGTATAAGTGGCAGAAAGTTGCTGGAAGATATATATATATATATATATATATATATATATATATATATATATATATATATATATATATATATATATATATATATATACAGTATATAAAGGAACTGTACTACAATAACAATCTCCCTACAATGATCTCAATCAGGACAAGTATGGCAGCCAGCAATAAAAAGGACTGCTGCACACAAAAATGTGGACAAATAAACAATAGAACTGTGCAGAAAGGAGCAGCAGGACTTTTGCTTTTAAAAAAGCAGTTGGTTTGCACAGTGGCGTACAAACAGCAATGCAGCTATCAGGGAGCCTTATAAGCTACAGAGCTGATGCACAGAAATCTAGCCTTCTCTGTCTCTGCAAAGAAAAGGTGGTGTTGGACAGTGGAAATCGCTACAGCAAGCGGTTTGGGGGTTAATATTTCCTACCTAACGATATCCCTGCTTCAGACGAAGCTGCAGCAAACTCTCCCTATGCTCAGATCGGCAGAAGTAAGATGGCAGTCGGAGTGCACGCCCCTTTATAGCCCCTGTGACTAGGGTTGAGCGAAACGGGTCGATCATTTTCAAAAGTCGCCGACTTTTGGCTAAGTCGGCGTCTCATGAAACCCGATCCGACCCCTGTGCTTGTCGGCCATGCGGTACGCGACTTTCGCGCCAAAGTCGCGTTTCAATGACGCGAAAAGCGCCATTTCTCAGCCAATGAAGGTGAACGCAGAGTGTGGGCAGCGTGATGACATAGATCCTGGTCCCCACCATCTTAGAGAAGGGCATTGCAGTGATTGGCTTGCTGTCTGCGGCGTCACAGGGGCTATAAAGGGGCGTTCCCGCCGACCGCCATCTTACTGCTGCTGATCTGAGCTTAGGGACAGGTTGCTGCCGCTTCATCAGAAGCAGGGAGAGCGTTAGGCAGGGTCCACTAACCACCAAACCGCTTGTGCTGCAGCGATTTCCACTGTCCAACACCACCTTCGGTGTGCAGGAACAGTGGAAGCTATTTTTTTTTTTTTTTCCCCTCAGCGCTGTAGCTCATTGGGCTGCCCTAGAAGGCTCCGTGATAGCTGTATTGCTGTGTGTACGCCACTGTGGAAACCAACTGCTTTTTTCAAAGCACATATCCTCTTGTTCCTTCCTTTCTGCACAGCTATCTTTTTTGTTTGTCCACACTTTTTATTTAATTTGTGCATCAGTCCACTCCTATTGCTGCCTGCCATACCTGGCTTACATTACTGCAGGGAGATAGTAATTGTAGGACAGTTTTTTTTTTTTTTTTGTTTTTTTTTTGTGGGAGATTAAGATTGGCATTTCTGCTACAGTGCCATCCCTGTGTGTGCCATCTCTCACTGAGTGGGCCATAGAAAGCCTATTTATTTTTTCCGTGATTTGTGTTCTAAAATCTACCTCAACACAGAAACACTACATCAATCAGTGGGAGAAAAATATTGGCCTCAGTCAGGGCTTGTGTGCCACTGCTGTGTGTGCGCTATCTCTCATTCAGTGGGCTATAGCAAGCCTATATTTTTTTTTTTTTTTTTTTTTTAATATTATTTGGTTTCAAAAGTCTCCCTGAAAAAAAAAAAAAACCTAAAAAAACAGTGGGAGAGTAATATTGCCCTTTCAGCTTGTGTGCCAGTCTTGACTCCTGGGTGTGCCACCTCTCTCCCTCTCATTCAGTGGGCCATAGAAAGCCTATTTATTTTTTTTTTTAAATATTATTGGGTTTCTAAAGTCTCCCTGAAAAAAACAAAAAATACATAAAAAAACAGTGGGAGAGTAATATTGCCCTTTCAGCTTGTGTGCCAGTCTTGACTCCTGGGTGTGCCACCTCTCTCCCTTTCATTCAGTGGGCCATAGAAAGCCTATTTTTTTTTTTTTAATATTATTTGGTTTCTAATTCTCCCTGAAAAAAAAAAAAAAACCTAAAAAAACAGTGGGAGAGTAATATTGCCCTTTCAGCTTGTGTGCCAGTCTTGACTCCTGGGTGTGCCACCTCTCTCCCTCTCATTCAGTGGGCCATAGAAAGCCTATTTATTTTTTTTTTTAAATATTATTGGGTTTCTAAAGTCTCCCTGAAAAAAACAAAAAATACATAAAAAAACAGTGGGAGAGTAATATTGCCCTTTCAGCTTGTGTGCCAGTCTTGACTCCTGGGTGTGCCACCTCTCTCCCTTTCATTCAGTGGGCCATAGAAAGCCTATTTTTTTTTTTTTAATATTATTTGGTTTCTAATTCTCCCTGAAAAAAAAAAAAAACCTAAAAAAACAGTGGGAGAGTAATATTGCCCTTTCAGCTTGTGTGCCAGTCTTGACTCCTGGGTGTGCCACCTCTCTCCCTTTCATTCAGTGGGCCATAGAAAGCCTATTTTTTTTTTTTTAATATTATTTGGTTTCTAATTCTCCCTGAAAAAAAAAAAAAAACCTAAAAAAACAGTGGGAGAGTAATATTGCCCTTTCAGCTTGTGTGCCAGTCTTGACTCCTGGGTGTGCCACCTCTCTCCCTCTCATTCAGTGGGCCATAGAAAGCCTATTTATTTTTTTTTTTAAATATTATTGGGTTTCTAAAGTCTCCCTGAAAAAACAAAAAATACATAAAAAAACAGTGGGAGAGTAATATTGCCCTTTCAGCTTGTGTGCCAGTCTTGACTCCTGGGTGTGCCACCTCTCTCCCTTTCATTCAGTGGGCCATAGAAAGCCTATTTATTTTTTTTTTTAAATATTATTGGGTTTCTAAAGTCTCCCTGAAAAAAACAAAAAATACATAAAAAAACAGTGGGAGAGTAATATTGCCCTTTCAGCTTGTGTGCCAGTCTTGACTCCTGGGTGTGCCACCTCTCTCCCTTTCATTCAGTGGGCCATAGAAAGCCTATTTTTTTTTTTTTAATATTATTTGGTTTCTAATTCTCCCTGAAAAAAAAAAAAAAACCTAAAAAAACAGTGGGAGAGTAATATTGCCCTTTCAGCTTGTGTGCCAGTCTTGACTCCTGGGTGTGCCACCTCTCTCCCTCTCATTCAGTGGGCCATAGAAAGCCTATTTATTTTTTTTTTTAAATATTATTGGGTTTCTAAAGTCTCCCTGAAAAAAACAAAAAATACATAAAAAAACAGTGGGAGAGTAATATTGCCCTTTCAGCTTGTGTGCCAGTCTTGACTCCTGGGTGTGCCACCTCTCTCCCTTTCATTCAGTGGGCCATAGAAAGCCTATTTTTTTTTTTTTAATATTATTTGGTTTCTAATTCTCCCTGAAAAAAAAAAAAAAACCTAAAAAAACAGTGGGAGAGTAATATTGCCCTTTCAGCTTGTGTGCCAGTCTTGACTCCTGGGTGTGCCACCTCTCTCCCTTTCATTCAGTGGGCCATAGAAAGCCTATTTTTTTTTTTTTAATATTATTTGGTTTCTAATTCTCCCTGAAAAAAAAAAAAAAACCTAAAAAAACAGTGGGAGAGTAATATTGCCCTTTCAGCTTGTGTGCCAGTCTTGACTCCTGGGTGTGCCACCTCTCTCCCTCTCATTCAGTGGGCCATAGAAAGCCTATTTATTTTTTTTTTTAAATATTATTGGGTTTCTAAAGTCTCCCTGAAAAAACAAAAAATACATAAAAAAACAGTGGGAGAGTAATATTGCCCTTTCAGCTTGTGTGCCAGTCTTGACTCCTGGGTGTGCCACCTCTCTCCCTTTCATTCAGTGGGCCATAGAAAGCCTATTTATTTTTTCCGTGATTTGTGTTCTAAATTCTACCTCAACACAAAAACACTACATCAATCAGTGGGAGAAAAATATTGGCCTCAGTAAGGGCTTGTGTGCCACTGCTGTGTGTGCGCTATCTCTCATTCAGTGGGCTATAGCAAGCCTATATTTTTTTTTTTTTTTTTTTTTTAATATTATTTGGTTTCAAAAGTCTCCCTGAAAAAAAAAAAAAACCTAAAAAAACAGTGGGAGAGTAATATTGCCCTTTCAGCTTGTGTGCCAGTCTTGACTCCTGGGTGTGCCACCTCTCTCCCTCTCATTCAGTGGGCCATAGAAAGCCTATTTATTTTTTTTTTTAAATATTATTGGGTTTCTAAAGTCTCCCTGAAAAAAACAAAAAATACATAAAAAAACAGTGGGAGAGTAATATTGCCCTTTCAGCTTGTGTGCCAGTCTTGACTCCTGGGTGTGCCACCTCTCTCCCTTTCATTCAGTGGGCCATAGAAAGCCTATTTTTTTTTTTTTAATATTATTTGGTTTCTAATTCTCCCTGAAAAAAAAAAAAAAACCTAAAAAAACAGTGGGAGAGTAATATTGCCCTTTCAGCTTGTGTGCCAGTCTTGACTCCTGGGTGTGCCACCTCTCTCCCTCTCATTCAGTGGGCCATAGAAAGCCTATTTATTTTTTTTTTTAAATATTATTGGGTTTCTAAAGTCTCCCTGAAAAAAACAAAAAATACATAAAAAAACAGTGGGAGAGTAATATTGCCCTTTCAGCTTGTGTGCCAGTCTTGACTCCTGGGTGTGCCACCTCTCTCCCTTTCATTCAGTGGGCCATAGAAAGCCTATTTTTTTTTTTTTAATATTATTTGGTTTCTAATTCTCCCTGAAAAAAAAAAAAAAACCTAAAAAAACAGTGGGAGAGTAATATTGCCCTTTCAGCTTGTGTGCCAGTCTTGACTCCTGGGTGTGCCACCTCTCTCCCTCTCATTCAGTGGGCCATAGAAAGCCTTTTTTTTTTTTGGTTTTTTTAATATTATTTGGTTTCTAAAGTCTCCCTGAAAAAAACAAAAAAAACATAAAAAACAGTGGGAGAGTAATATTGCCCTTTCAGCTTGTGCGCCAGTCTTGACTCCTGGTTGTGCCACCTCTCTCTCTCTAATTGTGGGCCATAGAAAGCCTTTTTTTTTTTTTTTTTTTTAATATTATTTGGTTTCTAAAGTCTCCCTGAGAAAAAAAAATAAATAAATTAGGTGGGAGATTAATATTGACATTAGTGCTTGAGTGACAGTCCTGCGTGTGTGTCATCTCTGTGATTTTGTGCCACAGAAAACAGAGTGTGTAACATTGTGCCTGATTTTCCTTGTGGTCTCACCAACCTGTTAAGGGATATTGAAATCATACTGAAGTTATAGCTCACCGTGTAAGTTGTTTGATAGCAACAAATAAAGTTACTTTGGTTAAGATTTTAAAACAATGAGGAAGTCTGGTGCAAGAGGTCGTCGTGGGCGTTCATTGTCAGCTGGTAATGATGGTAGTGGTAGTGGAGCATCAGGTGGTCGTGGGGATAAAAATATTCCACCTAAGTCTGGAGCTGTGGAGCCAGTTTCGTCGTCAGGCTACACAAGGCCTCGAACGCTCTCTTTTCTGGGAGTAGGAAAACCGCTTTTAAAGGCGGAGCAGCAACAGCAAGTTTTGGCTTACATTGCAGACTCAGCCTCTAGCTCTTTTGCCTCCTCTTCCGAAACTGGTAAATGTAAAAGCAGCGCGTCGCTTGTGGATGTTCACGGTCAGGGACAAGTCGCTTCCTTGTCCTCCTCAGCAAAAACTACAACAAGAGAGAAGGATGCAGCAGGCGACACAACGGGTCACTCCATGGAGCTCTTTACACATACCGTCCCTGGCTTAGAAAGTGAAACATTTAACAGGCCATGCCCATTACAAGTATATTCTGACATGGAGTGCACTGATGCACAGCCACAGCCAGAGTACTATGCTGCTCCTTTGACTCAGACCACCACATTGCCCTCTCAGGGTACAGATCCACAATCAGACCCTGATGAGACTATGTTGCCCCGCCACGAACGCTATACCACCGACCGTCACAGTGACACAGACGAAGTTGCACACGAGCTCGAAGAGGAGGTAATAGATGACCCAGTTATTGACCCCGATTGGCAGCCATTGGGGGAACAGGGTGCAGGCGGCAGTAGTTCAGAAGCGGAGGTGGAGGAGGGGCCGCAGCAGGCATCAACATCGCAACAGGTTCCATCTGCCGGGCCCGTATCTGGACCAAAACGCGTGTCAAAGCCAAAACCTGTTGGAGCACAGCGTTGCCATCCGGTTAAAGCTCAGTCTGCAATCCCTGAAAAGGGATCAGAGTCTAGGAAGAGTGCAGTCTGGCATTTTTTTAAACAACATCCAACTGATCAGCGCAAAGTCATCTGTCAAAAATGTTCAACTAGCTTAAGCAGAGGTCAGAATCTGAAAAGTCTAAATACTAGTTGCATGCATAGACACTTAACCACCATGCATTCTCAAGCCTGGACTAACTACCAAACGTCCCTCAAGGTTGTAGCACCCTCGGCCAATGAAGCTAGTCAGCAACGCAACATCCCTTCCGTCACTGTAAGGCCACCATTTTCCGCACCACCGGCAGTATCTGTGCAGGTTTCTTTGCCAGCCAAAAGCAGTCAGGGTCAGGGAATCACCAGTTTTGTAGGAGGAAATATTGCATGTAGGGCACCGGCGGAAACAATACCGTCTCCAACCGTCTCTCAGTCTGCCATGTCCACCGGCACACCCGAAAGTTCCACGATCTACAGCTCTCCAGTCCAGCTCACCCTACATGAGACTCTGGTTAGAAAAAGGAAGTACTTATCCTCGCATCCGCGTACACAGGGTTTTAACGCCCACATAGCTAGACTAATCTCGTTAGAGATGATGCCCTACCGGTTAGTTGAAAGCGAAGCTTTCAAAGCCCTGATGGAGTACGCTGAACCACGATACGAGCTACCCAGTCGACACTTTTTTTCCAGAAAAGCCATCCCAGCCCTGCACCAGCATGTTAAACAGCGCATCGTCCATGCACTCAGGCAATCTGTGAGTACAAAGGTGCACCTGACTACAGATGCATGGACCAGTAGGCATGGCCAGGGACGTTATGTGTCCATCACGGCACACTGGGTGAATGTGGTGGATGCAGGGTCCACAGGCGACATCAATTTAGGGACAGTTGTGCCTAGCCCACGGTCTAGGAAACAGTTGGCTGTAGGCGTTCGCACCCCCTCCTCCTCCTCCTCGTCCTCCTGCAGAAGCTACAGCTCTTCCACAGAACGCAGTCGGCCAACCACTCCATCGGCAGATGACACTGTTGCACACCAGTTGTCCCATTATGGGCCAGCTACTGCCAAGCGTCAGCAGGCTGTATTGGCTATGAAGTGTTTGGGCGACAACAGACACACCGCGGAAGTTCTGTCCGAGTTCTTGCAACAAGAAACGCAGTCGTGGCTGGGCACAGTAGATCTTGAGGCAGGCAAGGTAGTGAGTGATAACGGAAGGAATTTCATGGCTGCCATCTCCCTTTCCCAACTGAAACACATTCCTTGCCTGGCTCACACCTTAAACCTGGTGGTGCAGTGCTTATTGAAAACTTATCCTGGGTTCTCCGACCTGCTCCTCAAAGTGCGTGCACTTTGCTCACATATCCGACGTTCGCCTGTACACGCCAGCCGTATGCAGACCTATCAGCGGTCTTTGAACCTTCCCCAGCATCGCCTAATCATAGACGTTGCAACAAGGTGGAACTCAACACTGCACATGCTTCAGAGACTGTGCGAACAGAGGCGTGCTGTTATTTATTTGTGGGAGGATACACGGGCAGGCAGTAGGATGGCAGACATGGAGTTGTCAGGTGTGCAGTGGTCGAAGATACAAGACATGTGTCAAGTCCTTCAGTGTTTTGAGGAATGCACACGGCTGGTTAGTGCAGACAACGCCGTAATAAGCATGAGCATCCCCCTAATGCGTCTGCTGATGCAAAGTTTGACGCACATAAAGGAGCAGGCGTCTGCACCAGAGGAAGAGGGAAGCCTTGATGACAGTCAGCCATTGTCTGGTCAGGGCAGTGTACAGGACGAGGTAGCGGGCGAAGAGGAGGTGGAGGACGAGGAGGATGATGGGGATGAGTATATTTTTAATGCGGAAACTTTCACGGGGGCACAGGAAATTGGTTGCGTGTCACGGCCGGGTTCTGGTTTTTTGAGGGACACAAGTGACGTAGATTTGCCTGCAACTGCCCCTCAACCAATCACAACCGGAGATTTGACAAGTGGAACTTTGGCCCACATGGCGGATTATGCCTTACGTATCCTACAAAGGGACACACGCATTACGAAAATGATGAACGATGACGATTACTGGTTGGCCTGCCTCCTTGATCCACGCTATAAAGGCAAATTGCAAAATATTATGCCACATGAGAACTTGGAACTAATATTAGCAACCAAACAATCAACTCTTGTTGACCGTTTGCTTCAGGCATTCCCAGCACACAGCGCACGTGATCGTTCTCACACGAGCTCCAGGGGGCAGCAGACTAGGAGTGTTAGGGGTGCACACATCAGAAGTGGCGTTGGACAGAGGGGTTTTCTGACCAGGTTGTGGAGTGATTTTGCTATGACCGCAGACAGGACAGGTACTGCTGCATCAATTGAAAGTGACAGGAGACAACATTTGTCCAGTATGGTTACTAACTATTTTTCATCCCTTATCGATGTTCTCCCTCAACCGTCATTCCCATTTGATTACTGGGCCTCCAAATTAGACACCTGGCCAGAATTGGCAGAATATGCATTGCAGGAGCTTGCTTGCCCGGCAGCAAGTGTCCTATCAGAAAGAGTATTCAGTGCTGCAGGGTCAATATTAACCGAAAAAAGGACTCGTCTGGCTACCCAAAATGTTGACGATCTAACATTCATTAAAATGAACCACAACTGGATTTCAAAATCTTTTGCCCCACCTTGCCCGGCCGACACCTAGCTTTCCTATGAAAAGCTCTTGCCTGTGAATTACTTTTCTAATGTCTAATTTGCTGCTGCAGATTGTACAGCATACGACATGTTTACACCTCCCTAAATGGCCAAACTCCCCACACGGGGCCGTGGTATCGCGACTTGGCGCAAGCACCCGTGAGACTGCTGTTTGTCTGAAGAGGTGGGTGTGCTCGCTTTTGGTTGACGGCATTGCTACTGGGTCCCTCATAGTACAATGTAGTGTCTCTGGCGGTGGTGGTGCGCACCCAACGTCAGACACACCGTTGTAACATGAGTGGCCCTGGGGCGGTCCCGCCGGCCTCAAGAGAGTTCCCCCCTACCCCAGCTCAAACTGGGCTCTACTACGTGCAAAATTATGTCGCACAGCTCCACCAATCTTTAGTCTATTCGCTGACATCATTCAATGTCTGGCACTGACAATACAAATTTGTAGACATCTATGATGCAACTTAAAGTAGTCTGTGTCTGTGTCCTATATTGGCACCATTAAATAGTTACTGCCAAATTACTATGTCAGAAACACAGCAGATGAGCCCACCCCTGTACCTAAGTATGCCATCTTTTTTTTTGTTTTGGTTGTTTTGCGAGACATTAACATCTATTTATATTTTGGGAGTACTGGGACAGACACTCCTTGCACTACTCCTCCACTCAGCACCAAGCTGCCTGCCCGTGTATCCATGTAACCGCTGTAAAACTGCCATGAGCCTATTGTTTGTTATTTTAGGCCTTTGATAGCCTGTCTGCGGTCCCTACTCCTCCACTGACCACCAAGCTGCCTGCCCGTGTATCCATGTAACCGCTGTAAAACTGCCATGAGCCTATTGTTTGTTATTTTAGGCCTTTGAAGCCTTTCTGCGCTCCCTCCTTCCACTAGTCCTCCACTGACCAGACCACTGCTGCCCGTGTACCCCTGGAACCAATTTTAAAGTGCCTACAGCCAGCCCATTTTATTGTGTTAGGCCTTCGAAGCCTGTCTGCGGTCCATACTTTAAATACTCCTCCACTCAGCACCAAGCTGCCTGCCCGTGTATCCATGTAACCGCTGTAAAACTGCCATGAGCCTATTGTTTGTTATTTTAGGCCTTTGATAGCCTGTCTGCGGTCCCTACTCCTCCACTGACCACCAAGCTGCCTGCCCGTGTATCCATGTAACCGCTGTAAAACTGCCATGAGCCTATTGTTTGTTATTTTAGGCCTTTGAAGCCTTTCTGCGCTCCCTCCTTCCACTAGTCCTCCACTGACCAGACCACTGCTGCCCGTGTACCCCTGGAACCAATTTTAAAGTGCCTACAGCCAGCCCATTTTATTGTGTTAGGCCTTCGAAGCCTGTCTGCGGTCCATACTTTAAATACTCCTCCACTCACCACCAAGCTGCCTGCCCGTGTATCCATGTAACCGCTGTAAAACTGCCATGAGCCTATTGTTTGTTATGTTAGGCCTTTGATAGCCTGTCTGCGGTCCTTACTTTAAATACTCCTCCACTCACCACCTAGCTGCCTGTGTATCCATGTAACCGATGTAAAACTGCCATGACTGCCTACTGTTTGTTATTTTAGGCCTTTGATAGCCTGTCTGCGGCCCCTACTTGCAATACTCCTCCACTGACCACAATGCTGCCTGGAGTGCCTGCCTGTGTATCCATGTAACCGATGTAAAACTGCCATGACTGCCTACTGTTTGTTATTTTAGGCCTTTGATAGCCTGTCTGCGGCCCCTACTTGCAATACTCCTCCACTGAGCACAATGCTGCCTGGAGTGCCTGCCTGTGTATCCATGTAACCGATGTAAAACTGCCATGACTGCCTACTGTTTGTTATTTTAGGCCTTTGATAGCCTGTCTGCAGCCCCTACTTGCAATACTCCTCCACTGACCACACCAATGCTGCCCGTGTACCCCTGGAACCTATTTAAAAGTTCATAGAGCCTAGTTATATATTTTATTTACTATTAATAAGGCCATGATGGACTACGCTGTACCACGCTACAAGCTAACCAGTCGACACTTCTTTTGCGAGAAAAGCCATCCCAACCCTCCACCAGCATGTAGAAGACCGCATTGTCCATGCACTCTGGCAATCTGTGAGTACAAAGGTGCACCTGACAACAGACGCATGGACCTGTAGGCATGGCCACGGAAGATTACGTGTCCATTACGGCGCAATGGGTTAATGTGGTGGATGCATGGTCCACAGGGGACAGCCTACTAAGTCTGTCTGCAGTCCCTAATTCAAATTGTCCTCCACTGTCTAAATCGGAACTTCCACCTTCTGGCTTTCGGCCTATAGTATCAGAAATTAAACTGCATTTGGCCTTCAACTTTGGTTAGGGCCTACTAACGGCTTCTGCCCCTCCCTGGTGTTGTCCTCAACTAAATAAAGCTGAGCTTCAACCTTCCGGCTCTCATTAAGTGGTTTTAAAAAAAAAATGGTGGTTAGGGCCTACTAACGGCTTCTGCCCCTCCCTGGTGTTGTCCTCAACTAAATAAAGCTGAGCTTCAACCTTCCGGCTCTCATTAAGTGGTTTTAAAAAAAAAAAAAATGGTGGTTAGGGCCTACTAACGGCTTCTGCCCCTCCCTGGTGTTGTCCTCAACTAAATAAAGCTGAGCTTCAACCTTCCGGCTCTCATTAAGTGGTTTTAAAAAAAAAAAAAATGGTGGTTAGGGCCTACTAACGGCTTCTGCCCCTCCCTGGTGTTGTCCTCAACTAAATAAAGCTGAGCTTCAACCTTCCGGCTCTCATTATGTGGTTTTAAAAAAAAAAATGGTGGTTAGGGCCTACTAACGGCTTCTGCCCCTCCCTGGTGTTGTCCTCAACTAAATAAAGCTGAGCTTCAACCTTCCGGCTCTCATTAAGTGGTTTTAAAAAAAAAATGGTGGTTAGGGCCTACTAACGGCTTCTGCCCCTCCCTGGTGTTGTCCTCAACTAAATAAAGCTGAGCTTCAACCTTCCGGCTCTCATTAAGTGGTTTTAAAAAAAAAATGGTGGTTAGGGCCTACTAACGGCTTCTGCCCCTCCCTGGTGTTGTCCTCAACTAAATAAAGCTGAGCTTCAACCTTCCGGCTCTCATTATGTGGTTTTAAAAAAAAAAAAAATGGTGGTTAGGGCCTACTAACGGCTTCTGCCCCTCCCTGGTGTTGTCCTCAACTAAATAAAGCTGAGCTTCAACCTTCCGGCTCTCATTAAGTGGTTTTAAAAAAAAAAAAAATGGTGGTTAGGGCCTACTAACGGCTTCTGCCCCTCCCTGGTGTTGCCCTCAACTAAATAAAGCTGAGCTTCAACCTTCTGCTCCAAATTACCATTTTAAAAAATGCAATAGGCTTTTCCGGCCTACTAAAGGTGTCTGCCCCTCCCTGGTGTTGTCCTCAACTGAACAAAGCTGAGCTTCCACATTCTGGCTTTCGCCCTATACTATCAGATATTAAACTGCATTTGGCCTACTAGTGTGGTTAGGCCCTTGAAACAGTGTCTGCTGCTCTTGGGTTTGCTACTCCACTGAACAAAGCAATGCCGCCTGTTTAGTCCTGTTACCAATTTTGAACTGCATGTAGCCTACTTTATTCTTTGGCCCTATATCTGTTTCCTCCTCATCCTGCCCATTGCCCAGCCACTGCTAAATGAGTCTGCTGGTACATTGACCTAGACCACTACATTCCCCTTGTACTCTACACAGCCAGAATCTGTCCCTGCTGAAAGTAAGGTTCCCCTTCCCGCATGTTATACCACCTTACACAGGGACAAAGAGGAAGGTGCAGATGAAAGTGCAGGTTCCTTCATCAGGTGGGGGGGCATACTCGTTGGCGACGTCACTGGCACAGGGCCCCTCAGAGTACGCAAAAGTGTCGCTGCTGGTGGGAGGCGCCCCCGCCATGCAAACACACCGCCGTACTTTGAGGGGCCCTGTGCCAGTGGCAATGCGAACGAGTGGGCCCCCCCTGCTTGCTCAGGATCACAGCACTTGCAACTTTTAAATACTTACCTTTCCCTGCAACACCGCCGTGACGTAGTCCGCATTTCCTGGGCCCACGAAAAACTTGAGCCAGCCCTACTCCCCCCACAACTTTCCCCCAATTCCCTATGCCCAACTATTATTATACAGTTAATTAAGATTGGCAAGCTTCAGAAACAAGAATGGATGTTTTTGGCATTAAAATGGGCACTGTAGGTGTTTTCCTGGCCTCCACTCACTGCCGACTATGCTTCCCCATTGACTTGCATTGGGTTTCGTGTTTCGGTCGATCCCCGACTTTTAGCGATAATCGGCCGACTGCACTCGACTCGACTCTGGACAAAATCGGGTTTCCCAAAACCCTACTCGATCTTAAAAAAATGAAAGTCGCTCAACCCTACCTGTGACACCGCAGAAAGCAAGCCAATCACTGTCATGCCCTTCTCTAAGATGGTGGGGACCGAGACCTATGTCATCACGCTGCCCACACTCTGCGTCCACCTTTATTGGCTGAGAAATGGCGCTGAAAGCATCACACGAAATGCGACTTTGGCTCAAAGATCGCCGTCAGCATGGCCGATCCCACGCTGGGATCGGGTCGGATTTCACGAAACCCAATTTTGCCGAAAGTCGCCGATTTTTGAAAATGTCCTATCCGTTTCGCTCAACCCTACTGGAAGCATGTCAACAACTGCATCCTCAACCCCAACTGTGCCTCTGAGCAGAAGTCGTGGTGGCTCTTCAGGTCGCATGGGCTCTAAGCCTTGCATAGCCTGGGCACTTTTTGACATTGCAAAGGATGACCCAACTCATGTTGTCTGTAAGATTTGTCAACAAAATCTCAGTAGAGGCCAAAAAATGACTAGCTTGAGTACTTCATGCATGAACTGTCACATGGATATGAGGCATAAGTTGCAGTGGGAAGCTCACTGTGCTACAATGCTGCCTAGTGGGCCGGGTCAACCAACGTCTGCCCCATCAAGTGCATCCTCTTCATCCTCTGTGACTGTGGGGACAGCAGTCGCACATGGTTTTGGACGTAAACCTTCCACCTCTTTACCCGCAACAGCCAGTGTGATTGGCAGGTCGTCAGGACATTTGCAAGTGGAAGCACCTGCTGGTGTTGAGCACTCTCCGACATCGACACCACATTTTGATCAAGGCAACATAACATCTCCACCTGCACCTTTCTCACAGACCAGCAGTTTGCTGGGGACACTCTACTCAACTCCGTCTAAGCATGGCAGCCAGCCCTCAGTTCCTCAGATGTGGACAAGTAAAAGACCATTTCTTCCTTGCCATGACAAAGATAAGAGGTTGAATTTCACCATATGCAAGCTGTTGGCTACAGAAATGCTGCCTTTCCGCCTGGTGGACACAGAGGATTTACGAGACCTTATGTCCGTCGCAGTGCGCAAGTACCAGATGCCCAGTCGCCACTACTTCTCAAAGAAAGCTGTGCCTGCGCTACACCAGCATGTCGCACACAACATCACCGCTTCCTTGAGAAACTCTGTGTGTGACAGGGTGCATTTCACCACAGACACTTGGACGAGTAGACATTAGCAGGGGCGTTACATGTCGGTGACTGGGCACTAAGTAACTATGGCGAAATAAGGAGAAGGGGCTGCTGTCCAAGTCTTGCCATCCCCACGAGTTGCTCGTCGATCCTCTGTATCTAGAAGTTCCTCCACTGAATCTGCCTCCTCAACCTCCTCCCGGTCCTCCACCTGCACCCAAAGCCTGTCTGGTAATGCCACCCGCGTTCTAACTGCGCAGATGGAATCCTGCACACCTCCTTACTATGCTGTCACCAGGGCTCAACGGCATCAGGCAGTGTTTACATTGAAATGTCTGGGGAATGTGAGTCACACAACTGAGGAGTTGTGGTCAGCTCTGGAGACCGAGTTCCATCAATGGTTGTCTCCACTCAACCTGCAGCCAGGGAAGGCCATGTGCGACAATGCTGCAAACCTGGGTGCGGTCCTTCGCCGGGGCAATGTCACACACGTGCCTTGTATGGCTCACGTTTTGAACCTGGTTGTCCAGCAATTTTTATTCCACTATCCCAGACTAGATGGGCTTCTGCAGAGGACACGGTCGCTGTGTGCTCACTTCTGCTGTTCGCATCCCGCAGCTCAACGACTTACATCTCTACAGAAGTCTTTGGGCCTGCCAGTTCACCGGCTGAAATGCGATGTGCCCACATGGTGGAATTCAACTCTGCACATGTTGCAGCGACTGTGGCAGCACCGACGAGCCCTGGTGCAATACGTTATGACATATAGCCTGTGCCAATGAGATCCAGAGGTGGGGCAAATCACGCTGCAGGAGTGGTCTCAGATCAGGGACCTATGGACCTTTCTGCACAGTTTTGAAATAGCGACAAAGATGTTTAGTGCTGCCGATGCCATTATCAGCATGACTATTCCGGTGATTTACATGCTGCAGCACACCTTAAACAGTATTCGGAGTCAGGTGGTGGAACAAGAGGGGGAGAAGGAGGAGGAACAGGAGGAGTTGTATGCAGAAGGGATAATATCTCCAAGGTCCAGAAGGTTGGCAGCACCAAGGTGGCTGGCATTGGAGGCTGGGGAAGAGGGATTACCAAGGGCGCATGGTAGAAGCCAAACTGTTGAGGAAGGTGCAGGTGGCGAGGAAGAAGTGTAGGACGTACTGGCGCTGGGCATGGAAGACTCATCAGATGAGGGAGACCTTGATCAAATTTCTGTTGTGCGAGGTTGGGGGGAGAGGGCAGAGGAAGGAAGCATGATTCTCACCTCGCCGCCACCAAGACAACAAGGTCTTGGTCCTCCTGGATGCGCAAGACACATGAGTGCCTTCTTGCTGCACTACCTGCAACATGACCCTCGGATTGTCAGAATTCGAAGTAATGCCGACTACTGGGTTGCCACACTCTTAGATCCCCAGTACAAATGTAAATTTGGTGAAATAATTCCTGCCATAGAAAGGGATTCACGCATGCAGGAGTATCAGCAGAGACTGTTACAGAATCTAACATCTGCTTTTCCACAAAATACCAGTGGTGCACATAGTGAATCTCTGAGTTCTAACTTGCCAACCGTGTGACTATCGAGTCATCACTCAAACCGTAACAGTAACATCGTATCTGGTGGTAACAGCAATTTTTTTTAATCGTTTCAAGATTTTTTTAGACCATCCTTTGCAAGGCCACAGGAGACAAGAAGTCTGACGCACAGCCAACCCCTAGAGAGGATGGTACAAGACTATCTCCAAGTTAACATCAATGCCATGACTGTGGAACTGGACCCTTGCACATTTTGGGCTTCATATCTTGAAAAATGGCCTGAGCTCGCCACTCACGCCTTGGAGATCTTGTCCTGCCCCGCAGCCAGCGTTCTCTCTGAACGTGTGTTCAGCCCTGCTGGTTGTGTGCTGACAGATAAGCGCACGCGGCTGTCCAGTGACAATGTAGACAGACTAACGTTCATCAAGATGAACAAATCCTGGATCCGCAAGGACTTTTCTACCCGTGTGTCATCCTGGGGAGATTAAAAGCTTGATGATTTTTGAAAATCACCTCACCAACCGTTTTAAAAAACTCTGGCGAAATTGTTGCTACTTAAGTGGTGGCTGTGGCCAAATTTTTTGAATATAATGGAGACTCTTTATTGAGTCCCCTGCTGTGTTTTACATGACGTTGCCATTAGGGTTGAGCGAAACGGGTCGTTCATTTTCAAAAGTCGCCGACTTTTCGCAAAGTCGGCGTCTCATGAAACCGAGCCGATCCCAGCGTTGCATCGGCCATGCGGTACGCGACTTTCGCGCCAAAGTCGCGTTTCAATGATGCGAAAAGCGCCATTTCTCAGCTAATGAAGGTGAACGCAGAGTGTGGGCAGCGTGATGACATAGGTCCTGGTCCCCACCATCTTAGAGAAGGGCATTGCAGTGATTGGCTTGCTGTCTGCGGCATCACAGGGGCTATAAAGGGGCGTTCCCGCCGACCGCCATCTCACTGCTGCTGCTCTGAGCTTAGGGAGAGGTTGCTGCCGCTTCATTAGAAGCAGGGAGAGCGTTAGGCAGGGTCCATTAACCACCAAACCGCTTGTGCTGTAGCGATTTCCACTGTCCAACACCACCTTCGGTGTGCAGGGACAGTGGAAGCTACATTTTTTTTTTCTCTCAGCGCTGTAGCTCATTGGGCTGCCCTAGAAGGCTCCCTGATAGCTGTATTGCCGTGTGTACGCCACTGTGCAAACCAACTGCTTTTTTCAAAGCACATATCCTCTTGTTCCTTCCTTTCTGCACAGCTATCTTTTTTGTTTGTCCACACTTTTTATTTAATTTGTGCATCAGTCCACTCCTTATTGCTGCCTGCCATACCTGGCTGAGATTACTGCAGGGAGATAGTAATTGTAGGACAGTTTCTTTTTTTTTTTTTTTTTGTGGGAGATTAAGATTGGCATTTCTACTAGAGTGCCATCCCTGTGTGTGCCATCTCTCATTCAGTGGGCCATAGAAAGCCTATTAATTTTTTTGCTTGATTTGGGTTCTAAAATCTACCTGAAAAAAAATCACTACATCAATCAGTGGGAGATTAATATTGCCCTTTCTGCTTGTGTACCACTCCTGACTCCTGTGTGTGCAATCTCTCAGTCAGTGGGCCATAGAAAGCCTATTTATTTTTTATTATTTTGTTTCTAAAGTCTCCCTGAAAAAGAAAAAAAAAAGAAAACAGTGGGAGATTAATATTGCCCTTTCTGCTTGTGTGCCACTCCTGACTCCTGTGTGTGCCATCTCTCACTCAGTGGGCCATAGAAAGCCTATTTATTTTTTATTATTTTGTTTCTAAAGTCTCCCTGAAAAAGAAAAAAAAAAGAAAACAGTGGGAGATTAATATTGCCCTTTCTGCTTGTGTGCCACTCCTGACTCCTGTGTGTGCCATCTCTCAGTCAGTGGGCCATAGAAAGCCTATTTATTTTTTATTATTTTGTTTCTAAAGTCTCCCTGAAAAAGAAAAAAAAAAGAAAACAGTGGGAGATTAATATTGCCCTTTCTGCTTGTGTGCCACTCCTGACTCCTGTGTGTGCCATCTCTCACTCAGTGGGCCATAGAAAGCCTATTTATTTTTTATTATTTGGTTTCTAAAGTCTCCCTGAAAAAGAAAAAAAAAATAAAACAGTGGGAGATTAATATTGCCCTTTCTGCTTTTGTGCCACTCCTGACTCCTGTGTGTGCCATCTCTCACTCAGTGGGCCATAGAAAGCCTATTTATTTTTTTGCTTGATTTGGGTTCTAAAATCTACCTGAAAAAAAATCACTACATCAATCAGTGGGGGATTAATATTGCCCTTTCTGCTTGTGTGCCACTCCTGACTCCTGTGTGTGCCATCTCTCACTCAGTGGGCCATAGAAAGCCTATTTATTTTTTATTATTTTGTTTCTAAAGTCTCCCTGAAAAAGAAAAAAAAAATAAAACAGTGGGAGATTAATATTGCCCTTTCTGCTTGTGTGCCACTCCTGACTCCTGTGTGTGCCATCTCTCACTCAGTGGGCCATAGAAAGCCTATTTATTTTTTATTATTTTGTTTCTAAAGTCTCCCTGAAAAAGAAAAAAAAATAAAACAGTGGGAGATTAATATTGCCCTTTCTGCTTGTGTGCCACTCCTGACTCCTGTGTGTGCCATCTCTCAGTCAGTGGGCCATAGAAAGCCTATTTATTTTTTATTATTTTGTTTCTAAAGTCTCCCTGAAAAAGAAAAAAAAAAGAAAACAGTGGGAGATTAATATTGCCCTTTCTGCTTGTGTGCCACTCCTGACTCCTGTGTGTGCCATCTCTCACTCAGTGGGCCATAGAAAGCCTATTTATTTTTTATTATTTGGTTTCTAAAGTCTCCCTGAAAAAGAAAAAAAAAATGAAACAGTGGGAGATTAATATTGCCCTTTCTGCTTGTGTGCCACTCCTGACTCCTGTGTGTGCCATCTCTCACTCAGTGGGCCATAGAAAGCCTATTAATTTTTTTGCTTGATTTGGGTTCTAAAATCTACCTGAAAAAAAATCACTACATCAATCAGTGGGGGATTAATATTGCCCTTTCTGCTTGTGTGCCACTCCTGACTCCTGTGTGTGCCATCTCTCATTCAGTGGGCCATAGAAAGCCTATTTATTTTTTATTATTTTGTTTCTAAAGTCTCCCTGAAAAAGAAAAAAAAAAGAAAACAGTGGGAGATTAATATTGACATTTGTGCTTGAGTGACAGTCCTGCGTGTGTGGCATCTCTGTGATTTGGTGCCACAGAAAACAGAGTGTGTAACATTGTGCCTGATTTTCCTTGTGGTCTCACCAACCTGTTAAGGGATATTGAAATCATACTGAAGTTATAGCTCACCGTGTAAGTTGTTTGACAGCAACAAATAAAGTTACTTTGGTTAAGATTTTAAAACAATGAGGAAGTCTGGTGCAAGAGGTCGTCGTGGGCGTTCATTGTCAGCTGGTAATGATGGTAGTGGTAGTGGAGCATCAGGTGGTCGTGGGGATAAAAATATTCCACCTAAGTCTGGAGCTGTGGAGCCAGTTTCGTCGTCTGGCTACACAAGGCCTCGAACGCTCTCTTTTCTGGGAGTACGAAAACCGCTTTTAAAGGCGGAGCAGCAACAGCAAGTTTTGGCTTACATTGCAGACTCAGCCTCTAGCTCTTTTGCCTCCTCTTCTGAAACTGGTAAATGTAAAAGCAGCGCGTCGCTTGTGGATGTTCACGGTCAGGGACAAGTCGCTTCCTTGTCCTCTTCGGCAAAAACTACAACAAGAGAGAAGGATGCAGCAGGCGACACAACGGGTTACTCCATGGAGCTCTTTACACATACCGTCCCTGGCTTAGAAAGTGAAACACTTAACAGGCCATGCCCATTACAAGTAGATTCTGACATGGAGTGCACTGATGCACAGCCACAGCCAGAGTACTATGCTGCTCCTTTGACTCAGACCACCACATTGCCCTCTCAGGGTACTGATCCACAATCAGACCCTGATGAGACTATGTTGCCCCGCCACGAACGCTATACCACCGACCGACACAGTGACACAGACGAAGTTGCACACGAGCTCGAAGAGGAGGTAATAGATGACCCTGTTGTTGACCCCAATTGGCAGCCATTGGGGGAACAGGGTGCAGGTGGCAGTAGTTCAGAAGCGGAGGTGGAGGAGGGGCCGCAGCAGGCATCAACATCGCAACAGGTTCCATCTGCCGGGCCCGTATCTGGCCCAAAATGCGTGTCAAAGCCAAAACCTGTTGGAGGACAGCGTGGCCATCCGGTTAAAGCTCAGTCTGCAATCCCTGAAAAGGGATCCGATGCTAGGAAGAGTGCAGTCTGGCATTTTTTTAAACAACATCCAATTGATCAGTGCAAAGTCATCTGTCAAAAATGTTCAACTAGCTTAAGCAGAGGTCAGAATCTGAAAAGTCTAAATACTAGTTGCATGCATAGACACTTAACCACCATGCATTTTCAAGCCTGGACTAACTACCAAACGTCCCTTAAGGTTGTAGCACCCTCGGCCAATGAAGCTAGTCAGCAACGCAACATCCCTTCCGTCACTGTAAGGCCACCATTTTCCGCACCACCGGCAGTATCTGTGCAGGTTTCTTTGCCAGCCAAAAGCAGTCAGGGTCAGGGAATCACCAGTTTTGTAGGAGGAAATATTGCATCTAGGGCACCGGCGGAAACAATACCGTCTCCAACCGTCTCTCAGTCTGCCATGTAGACCGACACACCAGAAAGTTCCACGATCTCCAGCTCTCCAGTCCAGCTCACCCTACATGAGACTCTGGTTAGAAAAAGGAAGTACTTATCCTCGCATCCGCGTACACAGGGTTTTAACGCCCACATAGCTAGACTAATCTCGTTAGAGATGATGCCCTACCGGTTAGTTGAAAGCGAAGCTTTCAAAGCCCTGATGGAGTACGCTGAACCACGATACGAGCTACCCAGTCGACACTTTTTTTCCAGAAAAGCCATCCCAGCCCTGCACCAGCATGTTAAACAGCGCATCGTCCATGCACTCAGGCAATCTGTGAGTACAAAGGTGCACCTGACTACAGATGCATGGACCAGTAGGCATGGCCAGGGACGTTATGTGTCCATCACGGCACACTGGGTGAAGGTGGTGGATGCAGGGTCCACAGGGGACATCAATTTCGGGACAGTTGTGCCTAGCCCACGGTCTAGGAAACAGTTGGCTGTACGCGTTCGCACCCCCTCCTCCTCCTCCTCGTCCTCCTGCAGAAGCTACAGCTCTTCCACAGACCGCAGTCGGCCAACCACTCCATCGGCAGATGACACTGTTGCACACCAGTTGTCCCATTATGGGCCAGCTACTGGCAAGCGTCAGCAGGCTGTATTGGCTATGAAGTGTTTGGGCGACAACAGACACACCGTGGAAGTTCTGTCCGAGTTCTTGCAACAAGAAACGCAGTCGTGGCTGGGCACAGTAGATCTTGAGGCAGGCAAGGTAGTGAGTGATAACGGAAGGAATTTCATGGCTGCCATCTCCCTTTCCCAACTGAAACACATTCCTTGCCTGGCTCACACCTTAAACCTGGTGGTGCAGTGCTTATTGAAAACTTATCCTGGGTTCTCCGACCTGCTCCTCAAAGTGCGTGGACTTTGCTCACATATCCGACGTTGTTCGCCTGTACACTCCAGCCATATGCAGACCTATCAGCGGTCTTTGAACCTTCCCCAGCATCGCCTAATCATAGACGTTGCAACAAGGTGGAACTCAACACTGCACATGCTTCAGAGACTGTGCCAACAGAGGCGGGCTGTTATGTTTTTGTGGGAGGATACACATACACGGGCAGGCAGTAGGATGGCAGACATGGAGTTGTCAGGTGTGCAGTGGTCGAAGATACAAGACATGTGTCAAGTCCTTCAGTGTTTTGAGGAATGCACACGGCTGGTTAGTGCAGACAACGCCATAATAAGCATGAGCATCCCCCTAATGCGTCTGCTGATGCAAAGTTTGACGCACATAAAGGATCAGGCGTCTGCACCAGAGGAAGAGGAAAGCCTTGATGACAGTCAGCCATTGTCTGGTCAGGGCAGTGTACAGGACGAGGTAGCGGGCGAAGAGGAGGTGGAGGACGAGGAGGATGATAGGGATGAGTATATTTTTAATGCGGAAGCTTTCCCGGGGGCACTGGAAATTGGTTGCGTGGCAAGGCCGGGTTCTGGTTTTTTGAGGGACACAAGTGACGTACACTCACCGGCCACTTTATTAGGTACACCTGTCCAACTTCTTGTTAACACTTAATTTCTAATCAGCCAATCACATGGCGGCAACTCAGTGCATTTAGGCATGTAGACATGGTCAAGACAATCTCCTGCAGTTCAAACCGAGCATCAGTATGGGGAAGAAAGGTGATTTGAGTGCCTTTGAACGTGGCATGGTTGTTGGTGCCAGAAGGGCTGGTCTGAGTATTTCAGAAACTGCTGATCTACTGGGATTTTCACGCACAACCATCTCTAGGGTTTACAGAGAATGGTCCGAAAAAGAAAAAAAATCCAGTGAGCGGCAGTTCTGTGGGCGGAAATGCCTTGTTGATGCCAGAGGTCAGAGGAGAATGGGCAGACTGGTTCGAGCTGATAGAAAGGCAACAGTGACTCAAATCGCCACCCGTTACAACCAAGGTAGGCCTAAGAGCATCTCTGAACGCACAGTGCGTCGAACTTTGAGGCAGATGGGCTACAGCAGCAGAAGACCACACCGGGTACCACTCCTTTCAGCTAAGAACAGGAAACTGAGGCTACAATTTGTACAAGCTCATCGAAATTGGACAGTAGAAGATTGGAAAAACGTTGCTTGGTCTGATGAGTCTCGATTTCTGCTGCGACATTCGGATGGTAGGGTCAGAATTTGGCGTAAACAACATGAAAGCATGGATCCATCCTGCCTTGTATGGAGCATCTTTGGGATGTGCAGCCGACAAATCTGCGGCAACTGTGTGATGCCATCATGTCAATATGGACCAAAATCTCTGAGGAATGCTTCCAGCACCTTGTTGAATCTATGCCACGAAGAATTGAGGCAGTTCTGAAGGCAAAAGGGGGTCCAACCCGTTACTAGCATGGTGTACCTAATAAAGTGGCCGGTGAGTGTAGATTTGCCTGAAACTGCCCCTCAACCAATCACAACCGGAGATTTGACAACTGGAACTTTGGCCCACATGGCGGATTATGCCTTACGTATCCTAAAAAGGGACACACGCATTACGAAAATGATGAACGATGACGATTACTGGTTAGCCTGCCTCCTCGATCCACGCTATAAAGGCAAATTGCAAAATATTATGCCACATGAGAACTTGGAACTAATATTAGCAACCAAACAATCAACTGTTGTTGACCGTTTGCTTCAGGCATTCCCAGCACACAGCGCACGTGATCGTTCTCACACGAGCTCCAGGGGCAGCAGACTAGGAGTGTTAGGGGTGCACACATCAGAAGTGGCGTTGGACAGAGGGGTTTTCTGACCAGGTTGTGGAGTGATTTTGCTATGACCGCAGACAGGACAGGTACTGCTGCATCAATTGAAAGTGACAGGCGACAACATTTGTCCAGTATGGTTACTAACTATTTTTCATCCCTTATCGATGTTATCCCTCAACCGTCATTCCCATTTGATTACTGGGCATCAAAATTAGACACCTGGCCAGAATTGGCAGAATATGCATTGCAGGAGCTTGCTTGCCCGGCAGCAAGTGTCCTATCAGAAAGAGTATTCAGTGCTGCAGGTTCAATATTAACCGAAAAAAGGACTCGTCTGGCTACCCAAAATGTTGACGATCTAACATTCATTAAAATGAACCACAACTGGATTTCGAAATCTTTTGCCCCACCTTGCCCGGCTGACACCTAGCTTTCCTATGAAAAGCTCTTGCCTGTGGACTACTGTGAATTACTTTTCTAATGTCTAATTTTCTGCAGCTGATTGTCCAGCATACGACATGTTTACACCTCCCTAAAGGGCCAAACTCCCCACACGGGGCCGTGGTATCGCGACTTGGCGCAAGCACCCGTGAGACTGCTGTTTGTCTGAAGAGGTGGGTGTGCTTGCTTTTGGTCGACGGCATTGCTACTGGGTCCCTCATAGTACAATAAAGTGTCTCTGGCGGTGGTGGTGCGCACCCAACGTCAGACACACTGTTGCAACATGAGGGGCCCTGGGCCTGTACCGCCGGACACAAGAGAGTTCACCCACCCCCAGGTCAAACATTGCTCTACCACTTCCACAGTTATCTCTCACACTTCCACCAATGTTTAGTCTATGCGCTGACATCCTTCCATACCTGCCACTGACAATACCATTGTGTTGACATGTATGATGGTACTTAACATAGTCAGGGGCAGTGTCCTCTATTTACCACAGTAAATACTTTGCGCTAAATTAGTAGGTCTGAAACAACGCAGAGGATCCCACCCCTGAACCTAATGATTGCACCCTTTAGTGTTTTTGTTTTGTTTTAATGCGAGACATTCACATTTAATTGTTGTTTTTGACTACTAACTGGCAGACACTCATTACAATCGGCCTCCGTTGACCAGACCACTGCTGCCCGTGTACCCCTGGAAACAATTATAAAGTGCCTACAGCCAGCCCATTTTATTGTGTTAGGCCTTCGAAGCCTGTCTGCGGTCCCTCCTTCCACTAGGCCTCCACTGATCAGACCACTGCTGCCCGTGTACCCCTGGAAACAATTATAAAGTGCCTACAGCCAGCCCATTTTATTGTGTTAGGCCTTTGAAGCCTGTCTGCGGTCCCTCCTTCCACTAGGCCTCCACTGACCAGACCACTGCTGCCCGTGTACCCCTGGAAACAATTATAAAGTGCCTACAGCCAGCCCATTTTATTGTGTTAGGCCTTCGAAGCCTGTCTGCGGTCCCTCCTTCCACTAGGCCTCCACTGACCAGACCACTGCTGCCCGTGTACCCCTGGAAACAATTATAAAGTGCCTACAGCCAGCCCATTTTATTGTGTTAGGCCTTCGAAGCCTGTCTGCGGTCCCTCCTTCCACTAGGCCTCCACTGACCAGACCACTGCTGCCCGTGTACCCCTGGAAACAATTATAAAGTGCCTACAGCCAGCCCATTTTATTGTGTTAGGCCTTCGAAGCCCGTCTGCGGTCCCTCCTTCCACTAGGCCTCCACTGACCAGACCACTGCTGCCCGTGTACCCCTGGAAACAATTATAAAGTGCCTACAGCCAGCCCATTTTATTGTGTTAGGCCTTTGAAGCCTGTCTGCGGTCCCTCCTTCCACTAGGCCTCCACTGACCAGACCACTGCTGCCCGTGTACCCCTGGAAACAATTATAAAGTGCCTACAGCCAGCCCATTTTATTGTGTTAGGCCTTCGAAGCCTGTCTGCGGTCCCTCCTTCCACTAGGCCTCCACTGACCAGACCACTGCTGCCCGTGTACCCCTGGAAACAATTATAAAGTGCCTACAGCCAGCCCATTTTATTGTGTTAGGCCTTCGAAGCCTGTCTGCGGTCCCTCCTTCCACTAGGCCTCCACTGACCAGACCACTGCTGCCCGTGTACCCCTGGAACCTAATTTACAGTGCATAGAGCCTATTTTTTTAGTTTTTTTAATATTAATAAAGCCATGATGGACTACGCTGTACCACGCTATGAGCTACCCAGTTGACAATTCTTTTGCGAGAAAAGCCATCCCACCCCTCCACCAGCATGTTAAAGACCGCATTGTCCTTGCATTCTGTCAATCTGTGAGTCCAAAGGTACACCTGACAACAGACACATGGACCTGTAGGCATGGCCACGGAAGGTTACGTGTCCTTTGTGGCGCAATGGGTTAATGTATTGGATGCATGGTCCACACAGGGGACAGCCTGCTAAGTCTGTCTGCAGTCCCTAATTCAAGTTGTCCTCAACTGAATACAGCTGAGCTTCTACCTTCTGGCTCTGATTAACTGCTGTTTTTATAAAAATTGGTGGTTCCGGCCTACTAACGGTGTCTGCCCCTGCCTGGTGTTGTCCTCAACTGAATAAAGCTGAGCTTCTACCTTCTGGCTCTGATTAACTGCTGTTTTTTAAAAAATTGGTTGTTCCGGCCTACTAACGGTGTCTGCCCCTGCCTGGTGTTGTCCTCAACTGAATAAAGCTGAGCTTCTACCTTCTGGCTCTCACTAAGTGCTGTTTTAAAACAAAAAAATGGTGTTTAGGGCCTACTAACGGTGTCTGCCCCTCCCTCATGTTGCCCTCAACTGAATAAAGCTGAGCTTCTACCTTCTGGCTCTGATTAACTGCTGTTTTTTTTTCAAATTGGTGGTTCCGGCCTACTAACGGTGTCTGCCCCTGCCTGGTGTTGTCCTCAACTGAATAAAGCTGAGCTTCTACCTTCTGGCTCTGATTAACTGCTGTTTTTAAAAAATTGGTGGTTCCGGCCTACTAACGGTGTCTGCCCCTGCCTGGTGTTGTCCTCAACTGAATAAAGCTGAGCTTCTACCTTCTGGCTCTGATTAACTGCTGTTTTTAAAAAAATTGGTGGTTCCAGCCTACTAACGGTGTCTGCCCCTGCCTGGTGTTGTCCTCAACTGAATAAAGCTGAGCTTCTACCTTCTGGCTCTGATTAACTGCTGTTTTTTAAAAAATTGGTGGTTCCGGCCTACTAACGGTGTCTGCCTCTGCCTGGTGTTGTCCTCAACTGAATAAAGCTGAGCTTCTACCTTCTGGCTCTGATTAACTGCTGTTTTTTAAAAAATTGGTGGTTCCAGCCTACTAACGGTGTCTGCCCCTGCCTGGTGTTGTCCTCAACTGAATAAAGCTGAGCTTCTACCTTCTGGCTCTGATTAAGTTTTTTTTTTTTTTTTTTTAATTGCTGGATGGGGCCTAATACCTCTGTTTGCTGCTCCCTGGTGTTTGTCCTCAACTGAATAAAGCTGAGCTTCTACATTCTGGCTCTGATTAACTGCTGTTTTTAAAAAATTGGTGGTTCCGGCCTACTAACGGTGTCTGCCCCTGCCTGGTGTTGTCCTCAACTGAATAAAGCTGAGCTTCTACCTTCTGGCTCTGATTAACTGCTGTTTTTTAAAAAATTGGTGGTTCCGGCCTACTAACGGTGTCTGCCCCTGCCTGGTGTTGTCCTCAACTGAATAAAGCTGAGCTTCTACCTTCTGGCTTTCGGCCTATACTATCAGATATTAAACTGCATTTGGCCTACTAGTGTGGTTGGGCCCTTGAAACAGTGTCTGCTGCTCTTGGGTTTGCTACTCCACTGAACAAAGCAATGCCGCCTGTTTAGTCCTGTTACCAATTTTGAACTGCATTTAGCCTACTTTATTCTTTGGCCCTATATCTGTTTCCTCTTCATCCTGCCCATTGCCCAGCCACTGCTAGATGAGTCTGCTGGTACATTGACCTAGACCACTACATTCCCCTTGCACTCTACACAGCCAGAATCTGACCCTGCTGAAAGTAAGGTTCCCCTTCCCGCATGTTATACCACCTTACACAGGGACAAAGAGGAAGGTGCAGATGAAAGTGCAGGTTCCTTCATCAGGTGGGGGGGGGCATACTTGTTGGCGACGTCACTGGCACAGGGCCCCTCAGAGTACGCAAAAGTGTCGCTGCTGGTGGGAGGCGCCCCCGCCATGCAAACACAGCGCCGTACTTTGAGGGGCCCTGTGCCAGTGCCAATGCGAACGAGTGACCCCCCCCTGCTTGCTCAGGATCACAGCACTTGCAACGTTGAAATACTTACCTCTCCCTGCTCCACCGCCGTGACGTAGTCCGCTTTTCCTGGGCCCACGAAAAACTTGAGCCAGCCCTACTCCCCCCACAACTTTGGCCAAATGACCCCCAATTTCCAATGCCCAACTATTATTATAAAGTTAATTAAGATTGACAAGCTTCAGAAACAAGAATGGATGTTTTTGGCATTAAAATGGGCACTGTAGGTGTTTTCCTGGCCTCCACTCACTGCCGACTATGCTTCCCCATTGACTTCCATTGGGTTTCGTGTTTCGGTCGATCCCCGACTTTTAGCGATAATCGGCCGACTGCACTCGACTCGACTCTGGACAAAATCGGGTTTCCCAAAACCCGACTCGATCTTAAAAAAATGAAAGTCGCTCAACCCTAGTTGCCATCATCAATTCCAGGTGGGTGGGGTCGTCTACAGAGTTGTTTACTCATACTGTGGCCTGGGATTCAGAAGTCTGCTCCAAAGCTTCAGTGTCTGCTAGTCAGCAGAGTAGCCCACTCATCCACCGCCTGTTTACCTAACTACCATTTTTTAACGGCATCTAGCCCAGGAAATCCTTTTGGGCCTAGGAGCAATTTCTGATACTCAGCAGAGTACCCCACCCATGAAGCAAGCTACACCGCATATTTACCTAACTACTATTTTTTAATGGCATCTAGCTCAGGAAATCCTTTTGGGGCTAGTAGCAATTTCTGCTACTCAGCAGAGTACCCCACCCATGAAGCAAGCTACACCGCCTGTTTACCTAACCACTATTTTTTAAATGCATGTAGCCCAGGAAATCCTTTTGGGCCTAGTAGAATTTTGTGCTACTCAGCAGCGTACCCCACTCATGAAGCAAGCTACACTGCATGTTTACCTAACTACTATTTTTTAACTGCATCTAGCCCTGGAAATCGTTTTGGGCCTAGTAGAATTTTGTGCTACTCAGTAGCGTACCCCACCCATGAAGCAAGCTACACCGCCTGTTTGCCTAAGTACTATTTTTTAACTGCATGTAGCTCAGGAAATCCTTTTGGGCCTAGTAGAATTGTGTGCTACTCAGCAGCATACCCTACCCATGAAGCAAGCTACACCTCCTGTTTACCTAAGTACTATTTTTTAACTGCATCTAGCCCAGGAAATCCTTTTGGGCCTAGTAGCAATTTCTGATACTCAGCAGAGTACCCCACCCATGAAGCAAGCTACACCGCCTTCTTCCTTTCTCAATCTAACCCCTCGGCTCTGGGGTGTCCACTCTCCCTCCAGCTCTCTCCTTCTCACAGGTGGACTACCACGTGTATTCACACTGTGGCGAATCTTTTGGGCCCAGGCAAAAGAAGTCGTCGAGGTAATGGATAATATGTGCCGCCTTACAAACGTCCATGGCGACACATTCGAGGAAGCAACTAAACGCCTCAAATAGTGAGCAGGATATGGAGCACCCCATGGGCAAAAAGCGATCTATGTAGTATGCTCCTTCATAGAAGCAGCCCAATGGGAGGACACTATTCGGAGGCACAGGTAGTAACCGGAACGCCCCCTCAAAGTCTGTTTTGGCCATTAGGGTGCCCCTTACCAACTTCTTGACCCGCCTGATTGCCTCAACAAAGGAGGTACAGTACATAGTACTGTACTTGGTTCCGCGTCGATGTTGTCGTTTACTGACCTGCCCCTTGGATATGACAAATGGTGGATTAGTCTGAATGTATTGGGTTCCTTTTTAGGCACAACTCCCAACGGGGGTACCACTACGTCTTCTAAGGAGAGTGTTCTGAATGGACCCGCCGCCATTCTACCTAAAGATATTTTTTTTTTTTTTTTGTCACGACGTCTGGGTGTTGGTAGGGTGATTTTAGATTTTTACTCCAGCCTTTCTTGATTTTAGAAGGGCATGACATGCCTATATCTGTGTCTCCTCCTCCTTTTACTCCTCCACCTCTTTTCTTTGCGCATGACTATATGTAGTTGTGACTTTTCCATGTGTTTGTTGTGTCATCTGAGCAGTTTGTCAGCTTTTGGACACCTTTTAAGGTGTTTTCTATGTGTTTTCTATGTGTTTGTATGTGTTTGTGTTTGCCTGCCATTGCTTTCAATGGGGTTTGACGGTGTTTGTTGAACGTTCGACGAACATTCGTCGAACACGCCCCAGTTCGACGAACCAAACCGAACTCGAACACTAGGGGGGTGGCTCAACACTACTCCTGATGTTAAAATGAACAGTTTACACGTCAAACTGATGAGTGAGAAAGCTCATGAGTAGAGATGAGCGGATTGCGACCCCAGTCCATGGTCCATGTCAATAGTCTCTGACCATGGAAAGGAACTTTGTGAACTTCCTTACCCTCTAGTATCCCAAGCTCAGCTTATGATTACTGGGCTGGCAGATGTCATCTTTGCAGCATGTGGCACAGGTCACCTGAGATCAGGAAGTTGTTCCAGTCTTGGAAGATAGTTTAGGCAATTTTGTTCTGCTATTAATGAACTTTCTGACTTTCTTGCCAACATTTTAAAGCCTAAACCTGGAACATTTAACACCTTGCTAATACCAAGCTTCATTCTGCCCAGATAAAGGCTAATTTCTACTTTTGGGTTAGATTTCTATAAGTCACTTAGATTCTAGACCTTCTTCACATGTCGGTATATAACACATACGTGAAAAAACAGTACTAGCGCCATTAGTGTTTTCCATTGGTGTGTCTTCCACGTGTCCATTTTTATCATCAGTGTGGCCATCGGTGTTTTTCCGGTATAGATAAAGCAAGAAAGAAATGTCAAAGTTTCTCTTATACTTAGCAATGTTAAACACGGACAGAACACGGATGGCGCACGGATTTCATCTGTGTGCTGTATGTTTTTTTTCATGGACACATAAGCTTGCATTGGTCTTTGTCATCCTTGCTGCCGGAAAAGGACCATAGGTTATATTGGGTACGTGTGATATTCGTGAGAAAAAAAGCGGATGCCACATGTTCTGGAAACACGAACATGTGAAAGTGACCTAAATTTGGGTTTATATGTGTTTTTGGATACATTTTGGACTTGTTTTCCTTTTGTATTTGCTGATCCATAAAATGATATTGATTATGATCACTCTTATAACTTGAGATATAGACCTTATAAATCCCACAATTTGCTCTGAATTATCCTTCATCTTCTTATTGACAAGTTCACTTTTTTTTTTTTATAAAAAAAAATAACGTTTATGTATCATTATTTTTTGTAGGAAATTAATTTGCTTTGGAAAGAAACATTACACAATGTCAAATACCTGTTGAGGTAATGAGCTAAAATCCTGGGTCGGGAAAAGTAGGAGATGCTAATTAAAGCAGATATTGATGGGGTCTATTAATCAGGATCTACCCTTTAATAAATCAGAAGGCACAAAAATGGTCTTTTATTTTGTTTTGGTTGCATCTCTTGGTTTCCGAAGGCACAGGGTCAACTAATCCAGTCTAAATTGTTAGCCATAACTACAAAATATTTAAGCCCATTTCAAATAATCAACTCACCCATAACTATAAAGGAAAATAATGAGTTATACTGTGTGACTCGATGCTGTTAATACTCAAAGTTTTAGCTTTTACCTGAAGAAAATGGCATAAATCCATCGTTCCGACTAAACTTGCCATTTTCATCCAGGAAATGTCCTGGATTGAACTGATTCGGGTATCTAAACTGTTTCGGATCATGGAGAACAGAACTAAGCATTGGGAAGACAGTTGTACCCTAGGAAAACAATAAAATTGCATAAACAGTAGGAAAACAATAAAATTACATAAACGTTAACTATTACAACCATTTTTGTAAATTAATTTTTGGGACTCCTAATAGTATTGAGCTGCATTTTAGTTGTGACACGATCCATATTACTTGCCGTCTACCAGTGAACACTCAAAAGTGCAGTTTTACCTTTGGAATATAGAAATCTCTAAACGTCACATCACGGATTACTTTGCGTGGAGATCCCATTGGTATGAGGTCAACATATCTTTGAATCTCATGGATTACAGCATCCATATAGGGCATATGAGATCGATCCTCCACACATGGAGCCCTGTCCCTTCCAATGACTTTGTCAATCTCTTGATGGATATGTTCTGTAAGGATGAACGACAACTGGGGTTTAGACACACAAGAAGCTTAACCAATGACCTTATTATAATTAACGTAAAGCATTTACTTAATTTTTTTACAATTGGAATTTCAGATTCATGGAAATTGAGAAAAGAGATTTGCAACAATCGGGACCGAACTAAAGCCTTATTAGAAAGTTGAAGTTAATTAGTATTTTGAAGACTTTTCCAACCTTCAACTTCCGGATGCTTGAGGAGAATCAGCAGTCCATAACGGAGTGTCAAGCTGACAGTTTCTGTCCCAGCGCCAAACAAATCTAAAGTGCTATAAACCACTCCATCCATGTGAAACTCAGTATCAGCCTTGTCTTTTTCCTGTGCAAATAAGTAGAAATGTTAGATGCATGAAGTAATGCTTGATTATTACTGTTAGTATTCTACAGTTTATCTCATTGCTCGAAGGGAATTGTATGCTCAGGTGTATCCTGTAATGCAGGGGTGGGCAACTCATTTTCCTTTTGGGCCACATGAGGGACCGTGACTTTTGTGGAGGCCAAACCAACAGGCTGAATTAATTCTGCTCAATATTAATATAAACATAATAATTATAATTATATTAATATTAATCAATATTATAATATTAAAATTAATTGTATCATTTAATATTGAGCAAAATTAAGTATATTGACACCCCCTATTTATCATGAGTCCATACCGCCTCCATATACAGTATGAGACTACACATGCACCCTACCGATATCCAGCATTAGACCCCCTATATTGTATGAGTCCACACATAGCCTTCATATATACAGTATAATTCCAAACACAGCCCTCCTATATAGAGTATGAGCCCTCACATATAACACTCTATATAGTATAATACTAAACACAGCACCCCTGTATGCAGTATGAGCCCCCATAGTCTCCATATACAGTACAGACCAAAAGTTTGGACACACCTTCTAATTTAATGATTTTTCTGTATTTTCATGACTATGAAAAGAAAATTGTACATTCACACTGAAGGCATCAAAACTATAAATTAACACATGTGGAATTATATACTTAACAAAAAAGTGTGAATCAACTGAAATTATGTCTTATATTCTAAGTAGTGATGAGTGAACGTGCTCGTCACTAATCGTTACTCGCCCGAGTATCGGGGTACTCGGGGAACTCGCCGAGCAGCGATCATTTCCGGGATTATTCGGCGGTAACTGCAGTCTCCACCCAGCAGTTTTGGCAGACTTTAGAGACCCAATAACGGTGCAGGGATTGTCTGCCAGGCCATGAAACGCCTCAGCCATCTTTGTTGTGGTCGTGCAGTGATTGGCTGGGCCGTACAGCATCATACAGAGTATAAGAGACCAGGCACCACCCTGATAGACGCATTCTGTTCCTGTTTCAGCAAGAGTAGGGAGAGCTGGTGCCGAGATAGGGTCAGGATCGTGGTTTTAGAGGTAGTGTAGGTCTGCAACTCTTACATCCACAACTCCTCAGAAACCAAAAGTCCTTTTTAGGGCTAATTTGTGGGTCCCGATATTACAGCGCTAGGCAGGCAGGGCACAGCATATCCACATCAGTGCAAGGCCTGCAGGCACTATATGTGCTTCCAACGCTCTGACTGCATCCTTCCCAAAGCTGCTGCTGCAGCTTATTTACTGTCTATATACCTTTTTTCCCCACAAATTCCCCCCCCAGACTGAAGCCTGTTGAAAAGTGATAGTTTGTCAGGCATACGTAGAAAAGTTGCCCCTTTTTTTGGTGTTTTAATTTCACCAAAAAAGGCCTCATGTATCTGCGTGCTCCAAGTTTGGGCATTGGAGGTCGGTGTACTTATTTTGTGGCTGTGTGATGCTCAAATTCTATACAGCGCTATTTAGCATCCAAAAAAATTGAAAGGCCACAGACTTGCCAGTGTGGTATTTCCGTTACAGCCGTCATATATCTCTGTGCTCTAAGTTTGGTTATTGGAGGCCGGTGTACTTATTTTGTGGCTGTGTGATACTCAAATTCTATACAGCGCTATTCAGCACTAGTGTTGAGCGATACCGTCCGATACTTGAAAGTATCGGTATCGGAAAGTATCGGCCGATACCGGCAAAGTATCGGATCTAATCCGATACCGATACCCGATACCCATACAAGTCAATGGGACACCAAGTATCGGAAGGTATCCTGATGGTTCCCAGGGTCTGAAGGAGAGGAAACTCTCCTTCAGGCCCTGGGATCCATATCAATGTGTAAAAGAAAGAATTAAAATAAAAAATAGGGATATACTCACCTCTCCGGCGGCCCCTGGACTTTACCGCCGTAACCGGGAGCCGTTGTACCTAAGAATGCACGCTTGAAGGGCCTTAGATGACGTCACGGCTCTCTGATTGGTCGCGTAGCGGTCGTGTGACCGCTACGCGACCAATCAGAAGCCGTGACGTCATGGAAGGTACTGAACGCGCTCATTTTAAACAAAGCAGGCTGCCGGTTACCAGCGGTGATGTCCAGGCTGCGTCGGAGAGGTGAGTATATCAATATTTTTTATTTTAATTCTTTATTTTACACATTAATATGGTCCCGATACCGATTCCCGATACAACAAAAGTATCGGATCTCGGTATCGGAATTCCGATACGGCAAGTATCGGCCGATACCCGATACTTGCGGTATCGGAATGCTCAACACTATTCAGCACCCGAAAAAATTCAAAAATTCAAAGGCCACAGATTTCCCAGTGTGGTATTTCCGTTACAGCCATCAAATATCTCTGTGCTCTAAGTTTGGTCATTGGAGGCCAGTGTACTTATTTTGTCGCTGTGTGATACTCAAATTCTATACAGCGCTATTTAGCATCCAAAAAAATGAAAAGGCCACAGAACTGCCAGTGTGGTATTTCCGTGACAGCCGTTATATATCTCTGCGGTCTACGTTTAGGCATTGGAGGCCGGTGTACTTACTTTGTGGCTGTGTGATACTCAAATTCTATACAGCGCTATTTAGCAACCAAAAAAATTGAAAGGCCATAGATTTGCCAGTGTGGTATTTCCGTGAGAGCCGTCATATATCTCTGTGCTCTAAGTTTGGTCATTGGAGGCCGGTGTACTTACTTTGAGGCTGTATGATACTCAAATTCTATACAGCACTATTTAGCATCCGAAAAAATTAAAAGGCCACAGAACTGCCAGTGTGGTATTTCCGTGACAGCCGTTATATATCTCTGCGCTCTAAATTTAGGCATTGGAGGCCGGTGTACTTACTTTGTGGCTGTGTGATACTCAAATTCTATACAGCACTATTTAGCATCCAAAAAAATTGAAAGGCCACAAATTTGCCAGTGTGGTATTTCCGTGAGAGCCGTCATATATCTCTGTGCTCTAAGTTTGGTCATTGGAGGCCGTTGTACTTATTTTGTGGCTGTGTGATACTCAAATTCTATACAGCGCTATTTAGCACCAAAAAAAATTCAAAAATTCAAAGGCCACAGATATTCCAGTGTGACATTTTCGTTACAGCCGTCATTAGGGTTGAGCGACTTTCATTTTTTTAAGATCGAGTAGGGTTTTGGGAAACCCGATTTTGTCCAGAGTCGAGTCGAGTGCAGTCGGCCGATTATCGCTAAAAGTCGGGGATCGACCGAAACACGAAACCCAATGCAAGTCAATGGGGAAGCATAGTCGGCAGTGAGTGGAGGCCAGGAAAACACCTACAGTGCCCATTTTAATGCCAAAAACATCCATTCTTGTTTCTGAAGCTTGCCAATCTTAATTAACTGTATAATAATAGTTGGGCATAGGGAATTGGGGGAAAGTTGTGGGGGGAGTAGGGCTGGCTCAAGTTTTTCGTGGGCCCAGGAAATGCGGACTACGTCACGGCGGTGTTGCAGGGAAAGGTAAGTATTTAAACATTGCAAGTGCTGTGATCCTGAGCAAGCAGGGGGGGGCCCACTCGTTCGCATTGGCACTGGCACAGGGCCCCTCAAAGTACGGCGGTGTGTTTGCATGGCGGGGGCGCCTCCCACCAGCAGCGACACTTTTGCGTACTCTGAGGGGCCCTGTGCCAGTGACGTCGCCAACGAGTATGCCCCCCCACCTGATGAAGGAACCTGCACTTTCATCTGCACCTTCCTCTTTGTCCCTGTGTAAGGTGGTATAACATGCGGGAAGGGGAACCTTACTTTTAGCAGGGTCAGATTCTGGCTGTGTAGAGTACAAGGGGAATGTAGTGGTCTAGGTCAATGTACCAGCAGACTCATTTAGCAGTGGCTGGGCAATGGGCAGGATGAGGAGGAAACAGATATAGGGCCAAAGAATAAAGTAGGCTAAATGCAGTTCAAAATTGGTAACAGGACTAAACAGGCGGCATTGCTTTGTTCAGTGGAGTAGCAAACCCAAGAGCAGCAGACACTGTTTCAAGGGCCTAACCACACTAGTAGGCCAAATGCAGTTTAATATCTGATAGTATAGGGCGAAAGCCAGAATGTGGAAGCTCAGCTTTGTTCAGTTGAGGACAACACCAGGGAGGGGCAGACACCTTTAGTAGGCCGGAAAAGCCTATTGCATTTTTTAAAATGGTAATTTGGAGCAGAAGGTTGAAGCTCAGCTTTATTTAGTTGAGGACAACACCAGGCAGGGGCACACAGACAGACACCTTTAGTAGGCCGGAAAAGCCTATTGCATTTTTTAAAATGGTAATTTGGAGCAGAAGGTTGAAGCTCAGCTTTATTTAGTTGAGGACAACACCAGGCAGGGGCACACAGACAGACACCTTTAGTAGGCCGGAAAAGCCTATTGCATTTTTTAAAATGGTAATTTGGAGCAGAAGGTTGAAGCTCAGCTTTATTTAGTTGAGGACAACACCAGGCAGGGGCACACAGACAGACACCTTTAGTAGGCCGGAAAAGCCTATTGCATTTTTTAAAATGGTAATTTGGAGCAGAAGGTTGAAGCTCAGCTTTATTTAGTTGAGGGCAACACCAGGGAGGGGCAGAAGCCGTTAGTAGGCCCTAACCAAAGTTGAAGGCCAAATGCAGTTTAATTTCTGATACTATAGGCCGAAAGCCAGAAGGTGGAAGCTCCGATTTAGACAGTGGAGGACAATTTGAATTAGGGACTGCAGACAGACTTAGTAGGCTGTCCCCTGTGGACCATGCATCCAACACATTAACCCATTGCGCCGTAATGGACACGTAATCTTCCGTGGCCATGCCTACAGGTCCATGCGTCTGTTGTCAGGTGCACCTTTGTACTCACAGATTGCCAGAGTGCATGGACAATGCGGTCTTCTACATGCTGGTGGAGGGTTGGGATGGCTTTTCTCGCAAAAGAAGTGTCGACTGGTTAGCTTGTAGCGTGGTACAGCGTAGTCCATCATGGCCTTATTAATAGTAAATAAAATATATAACTAGGCTCTATGAACTTTTAAATAGGTTCCAGGGGTACACGGGCAGCATTGGTGTGGTCAGTGGAGGAGTATTGCAAGTAGGGGCTGCAGACAGGCTATCAAAGGCCTAAAATACCAAACAGTAGGCACTCATGGCAGTTTTACATCGGTTACATGGATACACAGGCAGGCACTCCAGGCAGCATTGTGGTCAGTGGAGGAGTATTGCAAGTAGGGGCCGCAGACAGGCTATCAAAGGCCTAAAATAACAAACAGTAGGCAGTCATGGCAGTTTTACATCGGTTACATGGATACACAGGCAGGCAATCCAGGCAGCATTGTGGTCAGTGGAGGAGTATTGCAAGTAGGGGCCGCAGACAGGCTATCAAAGGCCTAAAATAACAAACAGTAGGCAGTCATGGCAGTTTTACATCGGTTACATGGATACACAGGCAGGCACTCCAGGCAGCATTGTGGTCAGTGGAGGAGTATTGCAAGTAGGGGCCGCAGACAGGCTATCAAAGGCCTAAAATAACAAACAATAGGCTCATTGCAGTTTTACAGCGGTTACATGGATAGACGGGCAGGCAGCTTGGTGGTGAGTGGAGGAGTATTTAAAGTAGGGACCGCAGACAGGCTTCAAAGGCCTAACATAAGAAAATGGGCTGGCTGTAGGCACTTTATAATTGGTTCCAGGGGTACACGGGCAGCAGTGGTCTGGCCAGTGGAGGACTAGTGGAAGGAGGGACCGCAGACAGGCTTCAAAGGCCTAACATAAAAAAATGGGCTGGCTGTAGGCACTTTATAATTGGTTCCAGGGGTACACGGGCAGCAGTGGTCTGGCCAGTGGAGGACTAGTGGAAGGAGGGACCGCAGACAGGCTTCAAAGGCCTAACATAAAAAAATGGGCTGGCTGTAGGCACTTTATAATTGGTTCCAGGGGTACACGGGCAGCAGTGGTCTGGCCAGTGGAGGACTAGTGGAAGGAGGGACCGCAGACAGGCTTCAAAGGCCTAACATAAAAAAATGGGCTGGCTGTAGGCACTTTATAATTGGTTCCAGGGGTACACGGGCAGCAGTGGTCTGGCCAGTGGAGGACTAGTGGAAGGAGGGACCGCAGACAGGCTTCAAAGGCCTAACATAAAAAAATGGGCTGGCTGTAGGCACTTTATAATTGGTTCCAGGGGTACACGGGCAGCAGTGGTCTGGCCAGTGGAGGACTAGTGGAAGGAGGGACCGCAGACAGGCTTCAAAGGCCTAACATAAAAAAATGGGCTGGCTGTAGGCACTTTATAATTGGTTCCAGGGGTACACGGGCAGCAGTGGTCTGGTCAGTGGAGGACTAGTGGAAGGAGGGACCGCAGACAGGCTTCAAAGGCCTAACATAAAAAAATGGGCTGGCTGTAGGCACTTTATAATTGGTTCCAGGGGTACACGGGCAGCAGTGGTCTGGCCAGTGGAGGACTAGTGGAAGGAGGGACCGCAGACAGGCTTCAAAGGCCTAACATAAAAAAATGGGCTGGCTGTAGGCACTTTATAATTGGTTCCAGGGGTACACGGGCAGCAGTGGTCTGGCCAGTGGAGGACTAGTGGAAGGAGGGACCGCAGACAGGCTTCAAAGGCCTAACATAAAAAAATGGGCTGGCTGTAGGCACTTTATAATTGGTTCCAGGGGTACACGGGCAGCAGTGGTCTGGCCAGTGGAGGACTAGTGGAAGGAGGGACCGCAGACAGGCTTCAAAGGCCTAACATAAAAAAATGGGCTGGCTGTAGGCACTTTATAATTGGTTCCAGGGGTACACGGGCAGCAGTGGTCTGGCCAGTGGAGGACTAGTGGAAGGAGGGACCGCAGACAGGCTTCAAAGGCCTAACATAAAAAAATGGGCTGGCTGTAGGCACTTTATAATTGGTTCCAGGGGTACACGGGCAGCAGTGGTCTGGTCAGTGGAGGACTAGTGGAAGGAGGGACCGCAGACAGGCTTCAAAGGCCTAACATAAAAAAATGGGCTGGCTGTAGGCACTTTATAATTGGTTCCAGGGGTACACGGGCAGCAGTGGTCTGGTCAGTGGAGGACTAGTGGAAGGAGGGACCGCAGACAGGCTTCAAAGGCCTAAAATAACAAACAATAGGCTCATGGCAGTTTTACAGCGGTTACATGGATACACGGGCAGCTTGGTGGTGAGTGGAGGAGTAGTGCAAGGAGTGTCTGTCCCAGTACTCCCAAAATATAAATAGATGTTAATGTCTCGCAAAACAACCAAAACAAAAAAAAAGGTGGCATACTTAGGTACAGGGGTGGGCTCATCTGCTGAGTTTCTGACATAGTAATTTGGCAGTAACTATTTAATGGTGCCAATATAGGACACAGACACAGACTACTTTAAGTTGCATCATAGATGTCTACAAATGTGTATTGTCAGTGCCAGACATTGAATGATGTCAGCGAATAGACTAAAGATTGGTGGAGCTGTGCGACATAATTTTGCATGTGGTAGAGCACATTTTGAGCTGGGGTAGGGGGGAACTCTCTAGAGGCCGGCGGGACCGCCCCAGGGCCCCTCATGTTACAACGGTGTGTCTGACGTTGGGTGCGCACCACCACCGCCAGAGACACTACATTGTACTATGAGGGACCCAGTAGCAATGCCGTCAACCAAAAGCGAGCACACCCACCTCTTCAGACAAACAGCAGTCTCACGGGTGCTTGCGCCAAGTCGCGATACCACGGCCCCGTGTGGGGAGTTTGGCCATTTAGGGAGGTGTAAACATGTCGTATGCTGTACAATCAGCTGCAGCAAATTAGACATTAGAAAAGTAATTCACAGGCAAGAGCCTTTCATAGGAAAGCTAGGTGTCGGCCGGGCAAGGTGGGGCAAAAGATTTCGAAATCCAGTTGTGGTTCATTTTAATGAATGTTAGATCGTCAACATTTTGGGTAGCCAGACGAGTCCTTTTTTCGGTTAATATTGAACCTGCAGCACTGAATACTCTTTCTGATAGGACACTTGCTGCCGGGCAAGCAAGCTCCTGCAATGCATATTCTGCCAATTCTGGCCAGGTGTCTAATTTGGAGGCCCAGTAATCAAATGGGAATGACGGTTGAGGGAGAACATCGATAAGGGATGAAAAATAGTTAGTAACCATACTGGACAAATGTTGTCTCCTGTCACTTTCAATTGATTCAGCAGTACCTGTCCTGTCTGCGGTCATAGCAAAATCACTCCACAACCTGGTCAGAAAACCCCTCTGTCCAACGCCACTTCTGATGTGTGCACCCCTAACACTCCTAGTCTGCTGCCCCCTGGAGCTCGTGTGAGAACGATCACGTGCGCTGTGTGCTGGGAATGCCTGAAGCAAACGGTCAACAAGAGTTGATTGTTTGGTTGCTAATATTAGTTCCAAGTTCTCATGTGGCATAATATTTTGCAATTTGCCTTTATAGCGTGGATCAAGGAGGCAGGCCAACCAGTAATCGTCATCGTTCATCATTTTCGTAATGCGTGTGTCCCTTTTTAGGATACGTAAGGCATAATCCGCCATGTGGGCCAAAGTTCCAGTTGTCAAATCTCCGGTTGTGATTGGTTGAGGGGCAGTTGCAGGCAAATCTACGTCACTTGTGTCCCTCAAAAAACCAGAACCCGGCCGTGACACGCAACCAATTTCCTGTGCCCCCGGGAAAGGTTCGGCATTAAAAATATACTCATCCCCATCATCCTCCTCGTCCTCCACCTCCTCTTCGCCCGCTACCTCGTCCTGTACACTGCCCTGACCAGACAATGGCTGACTGTCATCAAGGCTTTCCTCTTCCTCTGGTGCAGACGCCTGCTCCTTTATGTGCGTCAAACTTTGCATCAGCAGACGCATTAGGGGGATGCTCATGCTTATTACGGCGTTGTCTGCACTAACCAGCCGTGTGCATTCCTCAAAACACTGAAGGACTTGACACATGTCTTGTATCTTCGACCACTGCACACCTGACAACTCCATGTCTGCCATCCTACTGCCTGCCCGTGTATCCTCCCACAAATAAATAACAGCACGCCTCTGTTCGCACAGTCTCTGAAGCATGTGCAGTGTTGAGTTCCACCTTGTTGCAACGTCTATGATTAGGCGATGCTGGGGAAGGTTCAAAGACCGCTGATAGGTCTGCATACGGCTGGCGTGTACAGGCGAACGTCGGATATGTGAGCAAAGTGCACGCACTTTGAGGAGCAGGTCGGAGAACCCAGGATAAGTTTTCAATAAGCACTGCACCACCAGGTTTAAGGTGTGAGCCAGGCAAGGAATGTGTTTCAGTTGGGAAAGGGAGATGGCAGCCATGAAATTCCTTCCGTTATCACTCACTACTTTGCCTGCCTCAAGATCTACTGTGCCCAGCCACGACTGCGTTTCTTGTTGCAAGAACTCGGACAGAACTTCCGCGGTGTGTCTGTTGTCGCCCAAGCACTTCATAGCCAATACAGCCTGCTGACGCTTGGCAGTAGCTGGCCCATAATGGGACAACTGGTGTGCAACAGTGTCATCTGCCGATGGAGTGGTTGGCAGACTGCGTTCTGTGGAAGAGCTGTAGCTTCTGCAGGAGGACGAGGAGGAGGAGGAGGAGGGGGTGCGAACGCCTACAGCCAACTGTTTCCTAGACCGTGGGCTAGGCACAACTGTCCCTAAATTGATGTCGCCTGTGGACCCTGCATCCACCACATTCACCCAGTGTGCCGTGATGGACACATAACGTCCCTGGCCATGCCTACTGGTCCATGCATCTGTAGTCAGGTGCACCTTTGTACTCACAGATTGCCTGAGTGCATGGACGATGCGCTGTTTAACATGCTGGTGCAGGGCTGGGATGGCTTTTCTGGAAAAAAAGTGTCGACTGGGTAGCTCGTATCGTGGTTCAGCGTACTCCATCAGGGCTTTGAAAGCTTCGCTTTCAACTAACCGGTAGGGCATCATCTCTAACGAGATTAGTCTAGCTATGTGGGCGTTAAAACCCTGTGTACGCGGATGCGAGGATAAGTACTTCCTTTTTCTAACCAGAGTCTCATGTAGGGTGAGCTGGACTGGAGAGCTGGAGATCGTGGAACTTTCGGGTGTGCCGGTGTACATGGCAGACTGAGAGACGGTTGGAGACGGTATTGTTTCCGCCGGTGCCCTAGATGCAATATTTCCTCCTACAAAACTGGTGGTTCCCTGACCCTGACTGCTTTTGGCTGGCAAAGAAACCTGCACAGATACTGCCGGTGGTGCAGAAAATGGTGGCCTTACAGTGACGGAAGGGATGTTGCGTTGCTGACTAGCTTCATTGGCCGAGGGTGCTACAACCTTGAGGGACGTTTGGTAGTTAGTCCAGGCTTGAAAATGCATGGTGGTTAAGTGTCTATGCATACAACTAGTATTTAGACTTTTCAGATTCTGACCTCTGCTTAAGCTAGTTGAACATTTTTGACAAATGACTTTGCGCTGATCTGTTGGATGTTGTTTAAAAAAATGCCAGACTGCACTCTTCCTAGACTCGGATCCCTTTTCAGGGATTGCAGACTGAGCTTTAACCGGATGGCAACGCTGTGCTCCAACAGGTTTTGGCTTTGACACGCGTTTTGGGCCAGATACGGGCCCGGCAGATGGAACCTGTTGCGATGTTGATGCCTGCTGCGGCCCCTCCTCCACCTCCGCTTCTGAACTACTGCCGCCTGCACCCTGTTCCCCCAATGGCTGCCAATCGGGGTCAATAACTGGGTCATCTATTACCTCCTCTTCGAGCTCGTGTGCAACTTCGTCTGTGTCACTGTGTCGGTCGGTGGTATAGCGTTCGTGGCGGGGCAACATAGTCTCATCAGGGTCTGATTGTGGATCTGTACCCTGAGAGGGCAATGTGGTGGTCTGAGTCAAAGGAGCAGCATAGTACTCTGGCTGTGGCTGTGCATCAGTGCACTCCATGTCAGAATATACTTGTAATGGGCATGGCCTGTTAAATGTTTCACTTTCTAAGCCAGGGACGGTATGTGTAAAGAGCTCCATGGAGTGACCCGTTGTGTCGCCTGCTGCATCCTTCTCTCTTGTTGTAGTTTTTGCTGAGGAGGACAAGGAAGCGACTTGTCCCTGACCGTGAACATCCACAAGCGACGTGCTGCTTTTACATTTACCAGTTTCGTAAGAGGAGGCAAAAGAGCTAGAGGCTGAGTCTGCAATGTAAGCCAAAACTTGCTGTTGCTGCTCCGCCTTTAAAAGCGGTTTTCCTACTCCCAGAAAAGAGAGCGTTCGAGGCCTTGTGTAGCCTGACGACGAAACTGGCTCCACAGCTCCAGACTTAGGTGGAATATTTTTATCCCCACGACCACCTGATGCTCCACTACCACTACCATCATTACCAGCTGACAATGAACGCCCACGACGACCTCTTGCACCAGACTTCCTCATTGTTTTAAAATCTTAACCAAAGTAACTTTATTTGTTGCTGTCAAACAACTTACACGGTGAGCTATAACTTCAGTATGATTTCAATATCCCTTAACAGGTTGGTGAGACCACAAGGAAAATCAGGCACAATGTTACACACTCTGTTTTCTGTGGCACAAAATCACAGAGATGACACACACGCAGGACTGTCACTCAAGCACTAATGTCAATATTAATCTCCCACCTAATTTATTTATTTTTTTTTCTCAGGGAGACTTTAGAAACCAAATAATATTAAAAAAAAAAAAAAAAAAAAAAGGCTTTCTATGGCCCACAATTAGAGAGAGAGAGGTGGCACACCCAGGAGTCAAGACTGGCACACAAGCTGAAAGGGCAATATTACTCTCCCACTGTTTTTTTATGTATTTTTTGTTTTTTAAGGGAGACTTTAGAAACCCAATAATATTTAAAAAAAAAAATAAATAGGCTTTCTATGGCCCACTGAATGAGAGGGAGAGAGGTGGCACACCCAGGAGTCAAGACTGGCACACAAGCTGAAAGGGCAATATTACTCTCCCACTGTTTTTTTATGTATTTTTTGTTTTTTAAGGGAGACTTTAGAAACCCAATAATATTTAAAAAAAAAAATAAATAGGCTTTCTATGGCCCACTAAATGAGAGGGAGAGAGGTGGCACACCCAGGAGTCAAGACTGGCACACAAGCTGAAAGGGCAATATTACTCTCCCACTGTTTTTTTTATGTATTTTTTGTTTTTTAAGGGAGACTTTAGAAACCCAATAATATTTTAAAAAAAAATAAATAGGCTTTCTATGGCCCACTGAATGAGAGGGAGAGAGGTGGCACACCCAGGAGTCAAGACTGGCACACAAGCTGAAAGGGCAATATTACTCTCCCACTGTTTTTTTATGTTTTTTTTTTTTTTCAGGGAGACTTTAGAAACCAAATAATATTAAAAAAACCAAAAAAAAAAATAGCCTTTCTATGGCCCACTGAATGAGAGAGAGAGGTGGCACACCCAGGAGTCAAGACTGGCACACAAGCTGAAAGGGCAATATTACTCTCCCACTGTTTTTTTATGTATTTTTTGTTTTTTAAGGGAGACTTTAGAAACCCAATAATATTTTTTTAAAAAAATAAATAGGCTTTCTATGGCCCACTGAATGAGAGGGAGAGAGGTGGCACACCCAGGAGTCAAGACTGGCACACAAGCTGAAAGGGCAATATTACTCTCCCACTGTTTTTTTATGTATTTTTTGTTTTTTAAGGGAGACTTTAGAAACCCAATAATATTTTTTAAAAAAAATAAATAGGCTTTCTATGGCCCACTGAATGAGAGGGAGAGAGGTGGCACACCCAGGAGTCAAGACTGGCACACAAGCTGAAAGGGCAATATTACTCTCCCACTGTTTTTTTATGTTTTTTTTTTTTTTCAGGGAGACTTTAGAAACCAAATAATATTAAAAAAACCAAAAAAAAAAATAGCCTTTCTATGGCCCACTGAATGAGAGAGAGAGGTGGCACACCCAGGAGTCAAGACTGGCACACAAGCTGAAAGGGCAATATTACTCTCCCACTGTTTTTTTATGTATTTTTTGTTTTTTAAGGGAGACTTTAGAAACCCAATAATATTTAAAAAAAAAAATAAATAGGCTTTCTATGGCCCACTGAATGAGAGGGGGAGAGGTGGCACACCCAGGAGTCAAGACTGGCACACAAGCTGAAAGGGCAATATTACTCTCCCACTGTTTTTTTATGTATTTTTTGTTTTTTAAGGGAGACTTTAGAAACCCAATAATATTTAAAAAAAAAAATAAATAGGCTTTCTATGGCCCACTGAATGAGAGGGAGAGAGGTGGCACACCCAGGAGTCAAGACTGGCACACAAGCTGAAAGGGCAATATTACTCTCCCACTGTTTTTTTATGTATTTTTTGTTTTTTAAGGGAGACTTTAGAAACCCAATAATATTTAAAAAAAAAAATAAATAGGCTTTCTATGGCCCACTGAATGAGAGGGAGAGAGGTGGCACACCCAGGAGTCAAGACTGGCACACAAGCTGAAAGGGCAATATTACTCTCCCACTGTTTTTTTATGTTTTTTTTTTTTTTTTCAGGGAGACTTTAGAAACCAAATAATATTAAAAAAACCAAAAAAAAAAATAGCCTTTCTATGGCCCACTGAATGAGAGAGAGAGGTGGCACACCCAGGAGTCAAGACTGGCACACAAGCTGAAAGGGCAATATTACTCTCCCACTGTTTTTTTAGGTTTTTTTTTTTTTTTCAGGGAGACTTTAGAAACCAAATAATATTAAAAAAAAATAAAAAATAAATAGGCTTGCTATAGCCCACTGAATGAGAGATAGCACACACAGCAGTGACACACAAGCCCTGACTGAGGCCAATATTTTTCTCCCACTGATTGATGTAGTGTTTTTGTGTTGAGGTAGAATTTAGAACACAAATCATGGAAAAAATAAATAGGCTTTCTATGGCCCACTCAGTGAGAGATGGCACACACAGGGATGGCACTGTAGCAGAAATGCCAATCTTAATCTCCCACAAAAAAAACAAAAAAAAAAACAGGGACTGTCCTACAATTACTATCTCCCTGCAGTAATCTAAGCCAGGTATGGCAGGCAGCAATAGGAGTGGACTGATGCACAAATTAAATAAAAAGTGTGGACAAACAAAAAAGATAGCTGTGCAGAAAGGAAGGAACAAGAGGATATGTGCTTTGAAAAAAGCAGTTGGTTTGCACAGTGGCGTACACACAGCAATACAGCTATCACGGAGCCTTCTAGGGCAGCCCAATGAGCTACAGCGCTGAGGGGAAAAAAAAAAAAAAATAGCTTCCACAGTCCCTGCACACCGAAGGTGGTGTTGGACAGTGCAAATCGCTGCAGCACAAGCGGTTTGGTGGTTAGTGGACCCTGCCTAACGCTCTCCCTGCTTCTGACGAAGCGGCAGCAACCTGTCCCTAAGCTCAGATCAGCAGCAGTAAGATGGCGGTCGGCGGGAACGCCCCTTTATAGCCCCTGTGACGCCGCAGACAGCAAGCCAATCACTGCAATGCCCTTCTCTAAGATGGTGGGGAACAGGATCTATGTCATCACGCTGCCCACACTCTGCGTTCACCTTCATTGGCTGAGAAATGGCGCTTTTCGCGTCATTGAAACGCGACTTTGGCGCGAAAGTCGCGTACCGCATGGCCGACAAGCACAGGGGTCGGATCGGGTTTCATGAGACGCCGACTTAGCCAAAAGTCGGCGACTTTTGAAAATGATCGACCCGTTTCGCTCAACCCTAGCCGTCATATATCTCTGTGCTCTAAGTTTGGTCATTGGAGGCCGGTGTACTTATTTTGTCGCTGTGTGATACTCAAATTCTATACAGCACTATTTAGCAACCAAAAAAATTTAAAGGCCACAGATTTGCCAGTGTGGTATTTCCGTGAGAGCCATCATATATCTCTGTGCTCTAAGTTTGGTCATTGGAGGCCAGTGTACTTATTTTGTGGCTGTGTGATACTCAAATTCTATACAGCGCTATTTAGCATAAATTAACTTTAAAAAAAAAAATTGAATACAGTCTGTTAGGTCAGGCTGAGGCCTGCCTGGTGTTTGGGTTTGAAAAATCGTAGTTTTGCAGGCATACTGATCACATATTATTTTGATAGTAATAAAGACATTTGTGTTGAGCATTTGAAATAGTGCAGTAGTCCATTTAAAATGGCTAAGACAAGGGGCAAGGGAAGGGGAAGTGGACGTGATGGTGCATTCAGAGGCCGAGGCCGTGGGCAATGTTAACGTGGGCAACAACAAAGACCCACATCTTCTCGCTCGACCTTCCTGTCACAGTTTCTGGGGGACCGCAGCACACCACTATTGAAGCCAGAGCAGTGTGAAACGGTTGTTGGTTGGAAAGCGGATAATGCTACCAGTCACTTACCACCACCACCACTTTGTCTTCCACATGGTCAAGTCTGATTAGCTGTGAGTGTGGCCACTATATTCCTCACCCTGATCCTCCTTCCTCCCACCATGCCAAGTGCCCTGAGACAACTGATCCCACACTTGGACACTCTGAAGAGCTGTTCAGTTTTCCACTTCAAGATTCAGAAATCTCTGCCGGTCAACTTGAAGTGGGGAAAGATGAGATCGCATGTAGAGCTGCCCAATGCTTTGACCAGCCTTGGTCACACGAAGGCAATGGTGGGAAAGTGTCACAAGAGGTGGACGATGTTGAGACACAATTGACAGAAAGTCAGGAGGAGGAGCAGGGTGCTCATGTGGAAGACGAGGTGGTGGATGACATAGTGACTGACCCAACCTGGCAGGAGGACATGCATAGTGAGGACAGCAGCAAAAATGGGGAAGGAGGCATATCCCCCCAACAGGCAGGAAGAAGCAGTGTGGTGGCCACAGACAGAAGGTGTGCATCCGTTCCCCGTAACACCAACATGAGTGAAGTTGCCATTACACCTGTGAGATCTTCCCGAGTCTGGCTATTTTTAAAGACTCTGCCGATAACCCCAAACAGGCCATTTTCAGCACCTTTCATGCCTGCGTCAGCAAGGGTAGCAAAACAACCAGCCTGACCACCACCAGCATGATCAGGCACATGCAAGTAAAGCACCCGACTTTGTGGGCCGGACCCCAGGCTCCAGGACCACTGCCTGCTGGTCACACCATTGCTTCTTCCACTGTTTTGAGTAGAAGCCAATCCCCCGTACACCGAGCATGTGAAGATGCCTCTAGCCCTGCACCTGTTGTGGCCCACAGTCAAGCAGCACCATCAGCAAGCGCATCCACGTCCTTGTCCCAGCACAGCGTTCAGTTGTCTATAACCCAGTCTTTGGAACACAAGCAGAAATACCCAGCCAATGCCCCACAGACCACAGTCCTCAATTCTAATATTTCTCTTCTGCTTGCGCTAGAAATGCTGCCTTTTAGGCTTGTTAAGATGGAAGCTTTCCGCAACCTGATGGCGGCGACGGTCTCAATGTACTTGGTCCCCAGTTGCCACTATTTCTCCCGGTGTGCTGAACTGGCATTACACCAGCATGTGTCCCACAACATTACCTGTGCCTTCAACAATGCTGTTACTGGGACAGTCCACCTAACCATGGACATGTGGACAAGTGCTTGTGGGCAGGGACGGTACATCTCAATGACGGCACACTGGGTTAACATAGTGGAAGCTGGGACCCAGTCGGACCTTGGGATTATTTTTATTATTATTATTTATTATTATAGCGCCATTTATTCCATGGCGCTTTACATGTGAGGAGGGGTATACAAAATAAAAATAAGTACAATAATCTTGAACAATACAAGTCACAACTGGTAAGGAGCAGAGAGGATCCTGCCCGCGAGGGCTCACAATCTACAAGGGATGGGTAAGGATACAGTAGGTGAGGATAGAGCTGGTCTTGCAGTGGTTTGGTCGATCGGTGGTTACTGCAGGTTGTAGGCTTGTCAGAAGAGGTGGGTATTCAGGTTCTTTTTGAAGGTTTCGATGGTAGGTGAGAGTCTGATATATTGTGGTAGAGCGTTCCAGAGTAGGGGTGATGTGCGAGAGAAATCTTGTATGCGATTGTGGGAAGAGGAGATAAGAGGGGAGTAGAGAAAGATCTTGTGAGGATCGGAGGTCGCGTGCAGGAAAGTATCGGGAGACAAGGTCACAGATGTATGGAGGAGACAGGTTGTGGATGGCTTTGTATGTCATGGTTAGGGTTTTGTACTGGAGTCTCTGGGTAATTGGGAGCCAGTGAAGGGATTGACAGAGGGGAGAGGCCGGGGAATAGTGGGGGGACAGGTGGATTAGTCGGGTAGCTGAGTTTAGAATAGATTGGAGGGGTGCTAGAGTGTTAGAGGGGAGGCATTGGGATGGAACACTTCCTCACCACCCCGAGGATTGCTGGCCCTACATCAATCAGGGTTGCCCCCATAGTCTACTACTCCTGCACCTCCTCCTTCTCCTTCTCATCCTCCATGTCTGAAATCAACACATCAGTCCAGTCAGAAGCTGGAAACACTGCAGCACTGCCTCAGCCAAGCGGCAACAGGCTGTGCTGAAGCTACTCTGCATAGGTGACAAACCGCACAATGCAGAAGAGTTGTGGACAGCGCTGAAAGAGCAGTCAGATGTCTGGATGACATCGCTGAACCGACAGCCAGGCATGGTCGTGTATGACGATGGCCGTAACCTGGTGGCGGCTCTGAGGCAAGTTGAGCTCACACACGTACCTTGCTCGGCCCGTATGCTTAACCTCGTGGTTCAACGTTTTCTGAAAAGCTACCCGGAGATGCCGGATCTGCTAGTGAAAGTATGCCGTCTGTCTGCCCATTTTAGAAAGTCAGCTACAGCTTCAGCAGCCCTTGCCGTGCATCAGCAGCAGATTCAGCTTCCAGCTCACCGACTGTTGTGTGATGTCCCCATGTGCTGGAACTCTACACTGCATATGTTGGAAAGCATTTTTGTGAGCAGAAGAGGGCCGTTGTTGACTACCAACAACAACAAGGCCGTCGGATTTCAGGTCAGACTCCACACATAAGACCTCAGGAGTGGACATGGATGTCAGACATATGCTTGGAAAGAGACAGACTAGGTCCTATGAAAGGGGATCACCACAATTCAGATAAGGCATAAATACAAACACAGCTTTATTGGATAACACATTCGAGTGACACACATGATTAAAAACATTTAAAAACACATAATTGCACAGTAGCCCCTAATAAGGCAGTAACCCACCAAGGACTCAACAAAATGACCTTAATAGTACCATATAATAACACCAGCCGAACAGGCCCTGCTAAGATGTAACTAAACCCTGATATAAGGCACTCCCCGGGACAGAGTACAATAATTCAACGTATTAGTGACAGATGAAAATATAAACAAAATGAAAAAAGTATATATCAATGGAGCAACTGTGGGAATGACCCCAGCGTGTGTAGCCCTGCCCCCTAGGTCAAGAAATGAGGGACCACGCTGCACTACTCTGCCTAATGATGTAGGGCAAATAAACACATGTATAGATGGTTCATAAGATAGCAGAAACTATACAAAAGCAGAGTGGTCACAGATATAAAACCCACAGAAAGCCAAAAAACTGTGACCAAGGGAATGACATGTGAGGAGTTTAGAAGCAACATGTAGACCAAAGGCAGTAAAAAATAATAAATACTACCTGAAGGCAAGTCCTGCCTAACCTGTTCACCCTCAAATAGGGGTCCTAATAAGGGCTAAAAAACCCCTATATAGGCGACATGTGCAGCAAAGGCAGTGCAGGTATAATACCTACAGGCATATAATGCCTGAGACAGTTCAGCCTCAAATGAGAGTCCTGCTGTGGGTTACAAAGAGCCCCAACGCGTGTCGCCACCACACAGGGTGGCTTCGTCAGGGGTAGTCTCAAAACAGCGTGTGTGCCACTTATATACAAATAAACAAATTACATTACCACCATCAGCTGCGTTGCTGCTTCCGGAGTTATCCAGGCCGCATAGTGCTTAAACCAAACACCACCTACTACGTCTGCGCAGGCTCCAGCGTCAGACAACCATTGGAGTGTCAGTGGGGTTGCCAGGGAGATAATAATACTTCCTGTTTAGCGCTTTCCATTCTGTGGATTCCCCGTTAGGCCCGCATGGATATATTGTCAAAAACAATCGGAAGGCGGCGCGCCCACCATCCCCCCATATCTGAATCGCCGATGGTGTACTATATATATAAAGAACTCGGACGCTGCATGCTGATAGAACTGCGCATGCTCCCACATGGTGCCATAACAGGAGCTCCACCAACAGTTGCCGAGGCGACCAAAACGCCATCTAGTGGATGTTTCCTATAACGCACCCATACTGTGATAATGAACCAAAAGCAATACTGGGCAATACTGACGGTGCACTGTAATGCCTCCACTGAGCTTGGAGTACGCAGGCACACGCCATGAATATACTGTACCCAAAATAAGTCTCCATACCTGATCGGTATAATAATGCCGATGCGGTGTATAATTAATGTACTACAAAAAGTAGACGAAAATGCAGGAGCAGAAAGCAGGGTACATAATCATGACGCAAATATACCAACCCACAACAAACCCGGCCCAAAAAGTATGATAAGCAAGCACAGTTGGTTGCCTAAAGTAACACCACCAATAGAGCAGAAGTGTGAACTAACTGAACCAATACTTCTGTTGTATACGCATACGGAATAGACGCAAGCAAATATATGAAGAAGGATGATTACGCCAATTTGCTGGCCCCCAAAAAGCAACACCCCTGCCCCCCATTTGAACCTAGTAAAAAAACCTACAAGTACCAAAATACTAATGATGGGAACAATATTATGACTAAAGTGCACCCATATGATAACCTGTCAAGGTAATATGGTCTAATGGGGCCATAAAAAAAAAAAAACTTATTTCAGCAATCAAATGCACCAATGTGTGCAAGGTCCCCGGCACATTTAACCCTAGGTGTAGATAAACATATGCCTCCCATAGCCAGAGCTGTGGTAATAAAAGCGTACACGAAACAGCGAAGGGTGGTGCAGGTGGTCAGAAACCTACAAAAACCATAGAGGTGAGCAATCCCCGTATTGGACAAAAAATATACCAAGGCCTAGCATAAGGTGCCGAGAGATCTTTATTGTGATTAGTCCCTAGAGGAACATGTCAGGCCTGCTAGATATAAAAAGCGGAAGTACAGAACTTACTTATATTCTATCAAACAATGGATCAAAGGACATAATTACCTGCTGTCAGAGATGTAACATCTCATAACAGTATAATGTAATGTAGGAGCAGGCCACTCAAACAGAGTACCTCAAAAAGGCCTACTCACCAAAAAAGAAACTATGCAACTGGCACCATGATTATTGCGGTACAAATGTGCAACCGTCCACATACACAGACAATATGTCACACTAGGATTGCCCAGGGGAGGCCAACAAAGAGCAACTGGCACCATATTTATTACAATACAAGTGAACAACCGTCCTCATGCACATAAATTGTGTTACAATTGGAACGCCCAGGGGAGGCCAATAATACTGAGAAGACACAAGGCAAAGCTAAACTTAAATCTGTTTGTAAAACCCGGTGAATAAGAGATCCTCATTTAAACCCAAGGGGGTTTGACAGTTAAGTTGAAAGATCCATTTTGATTCACGCCTCAGAAGTTCAAGGGTGACATTGCCCCCTCTAATGTTCGTTTGGACACCCTCTAGTCCAAGTATCTTGGTGTCCACCAGCTGGGAATTGTGTTCGGCCAAATAATGTGTGGCCACCGACGTGAGAGTCCTTCCTTTGGCTTTGTCTGCTTTCGCAGTACGGACGTTTGAGAAATGCTGCTGGATGCGTTTCCTTAGTTCCTATGTAGTCTGACCGACATACACCTTGCGGCAGGGACATATCAAGGCATACACCAGGTTACAGGATTTACAGTTGAAATAGGCCTTTGTGGTAATCTGTGAAGGCAAAGAGGATAGAGTGATTGACTCATTACCAACCATGAAAGGGCATACATTGCAATTCCCACAAGGGAATGTCCCCATAAGTCTGGCCCCCCCTGTTTAATTTCTTAGTTGGCCGCTGAAAATGGCTGTGGCTCAGGCAATCCCTCAAATTTCTTGCCCTCCTGGCTATTAGACTAGGCTGAGTAGTAATATGGGGATGGAGTCTAGACTCACTACGTAAAATGCCCCAGTATTTAGAGAGGATGTTCCTTACATCTTTCCACTGATTATTGTAGGCCGTGATTGCCCCAAGAGGTTTTCCAGAAGCCCTGGCACGGGGTTGTAAAAGGCCCGCTCTGTCACTGATTTTTGCCGCAACAAAAGCCTGTGAGATTACCTTATGTGGGTACCCACGTTATTATTATTATTATTTTTATTATTATTATTTATTGTTATAGCGCCATTTATTCCATGGCGCTTTACAAGTGAGGAGGGGTATACATAATAAAAACAAGTACAATAATCTTGAACAATACAAGTCATAACTGGTACAGTAGGAGAGAGGACCCTGCCCGCGAAGGCTCACAATCTACAAGGGATGGGTGAGAATACAGTAGGTGAGGGTAGAGCTGGTCATGCAGCGGTTTGGTCGATCGGATTTACTGCAGGTTGTAGGCTTGTCGGAAGAGGTGGGTCTTCAGATTCTTTTTGAAGGTTTCGATGGTGGGCGAGAGTCTGATGTGTTGTGGTAGAGGGTTCCAGAGTAGGGGTGATACGCGAAAGAAATCTTGTATACGATTGTGGGAAGAGGAGATAAGAGGGGAGTAGAGAAGGAGATCTTGTGAGGATCGGAGGTTGCGTGTAGGAAAGTACAGGGAGATGAGGTCACAGATGTAAGGAGGAGACAGGTTGTGGATGGCTTTGTACGTCATGGTTAGGGTTTTGTACTGGAGTCTCTGGGCAATGGGGAGCCAGTGAAGGGATTGACAGAGGGGAGAGGCAGGAGAATAGTGGGGGGACAGGTGGATTAGTCGGGCAGCAGAGTTTAGAGTAGATTGGAGGGGTGCGAGAGTGTTTTAGGGGAGGCCACAGAGCAGGAGGTTGCATTAGTCAAGGCGAGAGATGATGAGGGCATGGACTAGGGTTTTTGCAGATTCTTGGTTGAGGAATGAACGGATTCGTGCAATATTTTTGAGTTGAAGTCGGCAGGAAGTGGAAAGGGCTTGGATATGTGGTTTGAAGGAGAGATCAGCGTCAAGGATAACCCCGAGGCAGCGAGCTTGTGGGACTGGGGAGAGTGGGCAGCCATTTACTGTAATGGATAGGTTCGTTGGGGGGGTCACGTGAGATGGGGGAAAGATGATGAATTCTGTTTTGTCCATGTTAAGTTTCAGAAATTTAGCGGAGAAGAAGGATGAAATAGTGGACAGACATTGAGGGATTCTGGTTAGTAGGGAGGTGATATCTGGTCCAGAGACCTGTTTTCAAATGTTGGGGATGGAAACTGGTGAAATGAAGAAGACTGTTAGTGGCCGTTGGTTTCCGATATAAAGTGGTCATAACTTTTGTCTCCATCACACTCAATTTGAGGTTCAGGAACTCAATGTCCGCTTGTGAATATTGAGATGTCAGTCGAATATTCCAAGGGTTGTCGTTTAATATTCTGACAAAATCCTGACATTCTTCCAGGGTGCCTGTCCAGAGGAATAGAATGTCATCAATATAGCGTAGCCACTTGATAACATGTTTGGCAAATCCCTCCAGACAGTACACCCTGGTCACCTCCCACCACCCCAAAAAGAGGTTAGCGTACGCCGGGGCACACCGTGCCCCCATAGTAGTACCCCTCACTTGCCTGTAGAAGACACGGTCGAAGATGAAGAAATTTTTGTCCAAGACAAAGAACAGAAGGTCCAACAGAAACGAATCGTGTCCCCTGTCCCCTGATGTATTCAAGTCCAAGAAATATGATACAGCTTGTGTCCCCAGATCGTGGCTTATACACGTGTAAAGAGACTCTACATCAAGAGTAACAAGCCACGTGTTGGTAGGCACCTCCAGATCCTGTAATAATGAGATGAGAGAAGTTGATTCCGTAACATAGGACTGCAGATTAAGAACAAGGGGCTGAAGGAAAAAGTCTATATAAATACAGGGTCGCTCATGTAGTCCCCCTATCCCCGACACTATGGGCCTACCTGGTGGGGCCTCCAGCGAGTAAGTTCTGTACTTCCGCTTTTTATATCTAGCAGGACTGACGTGTTCCTCTAGGGACTAATCACAATAAAGATCTCTCGGCACCTTATGCTAGGCTTTGGTATATTTTTTGTCCAATACGCGGATTGCTCACCCCGTCCTCTATGGTTTTTTTAGGTTTCTGACCACCTGCACCACCCTTCGCTGTTTCGTGTACGCTTTTATTACCACAGCTCTGGCTATGGGAGGCATATGTTTATCTACACCTAGGGTTAAATGCGCCGGGGACCTTGCACACATTGGTGCATTTGATTGCTGAAATAAGTGTGTTTTTTTTATGGCCCCATTAGACCATATTACCTTGACAGGTTATCATATGGGTGCACTTTAGTCATAATATTGTTCCCATCATTAGTATTTTGGTACTTGTAGGTTTTTTTACTAGGTTCAAATGGGGGGCAGGGGTGTTGCTTTTTGGGGGCCAGCAAATTGGCGTAATCATCCTTCTTCATATATTTGCTTGCGTCTATTCCGTATGCGTATACAACAGAAGTATTGGTTCAGTTAGTTCACACTTCTGCTCTATTGGTGGTGTTACTTTAGGCAACCAACTCTGCTTGCTTATCATACTTTTTGGGCCGGGTTTGTTGTGGGTTGGTATATTTGCGTCATGATTATGTACCCTGCTTTCTGCCCCTGCATTTTCATCTACTTTTTGTAGTACATTAATTATACACCGCATCGGCATTATTATACCGATCAGGTATGGAGACTTATTTTGGGTACAGTATATTCATGGCGTGTGCCTGCATACTCCAAGCTCAGTGGAGGCATTACAGTGCACCGTCAGTATTGCCCAGTATTGCTTTTGGTTCATTATCACAGTATGGGTGCTGTGACAAAACACTCCGGGATCGCCTTTGCTGGGGTCAAAGGTCACGTGGTTTGTGCATTAAACTCTGAGGCGTACAGCAGGATTCTGAGTAGACTGACCGTAGGTCAGATTTATTAAAGTGAAAGCAATCATAAAAACAAAACATAAACATAAATCCTAGCCTGTCCGGCACTAACTAAACAAATACGTTGCTATCTAACAACTGGGGGGGCTTCTCCCACCCAGCTAACATTACACAGTTCATGAGCACAGCTCTCACTCATGTTTGTCTCACACAGACAGGCATTCTGTGTGCCCCAGGCTGACGCCCAAAACCCCCAGCTGGTCATCTTTTATTCCTGCAGTTATTAACCCATCAGTATCCTGCAGATATTGAGCGGTCTAATTCATATAGGACAAATACTGTACCTGGGCGAGATATACCTGCCCCCGACTACCAGACCGACATGACTCTTACATATTCTCCCCCCCTGCTCAGACCACTCCGGTCGAGCAAGAACACCCTCGAAACAGTGCACTCAGGACAGGGCATCAGCGTTCCCCATCTGCACCCCGGGTCGGTGTTCCACCATGAAAGAGTAACCCTGCAGGGCAAGGAGCCACCAGGTTACCCGACTATTATGGTCCTTGTGGAGGTGCATCCATTTGAGAGGGGCATGGTCCGTGACCAGCCTAAACTTCCTACCTGCCAGGTAATACTTGAGGGAGTCGAGAGCCCAATAATATGGCTAGGCACTCTTTTTCAACCACGGCATACCTCTGCTCATGTACATTCAGTTTCCGGCTGAGGTAGAGGACCGGGTGTTCGACTCCGTCCCTCACCTGGGAAAGTACAGCTCCGACACCAGTATCAGAAGCATCAGTTTGGACCACAAACTCGCTGCTGAAATCAGGAGTCACTAGTACGGGCTGAGAGCACAAGGCCCGTTTCAGGCTGTGGAAGGCCTCTTCAGCCGCTGCGGTCCATTTTACCATGACGGAACCCCTCCCTTTGGTAAGATCCGTCAAGGGGGTAGCCATGGCTGCAAAATTGGGTATGAACCGGCGATAATTGTCATGTTCTCAATGGCAAGAGAACATAGCATAAGTATATATAGGAACTAGCTCTTGGAAGATGGGAACTGAGCTGACCATGAACTAAACCTAACACACAACTAGCAGTGGCCGGGTAGCATGCCTAAGTTGATTCTAGATGCCCAGCACCAGCCGGAGGACTAAATAATGCTAGCAGAGGAAAATATTAGTCCTAGCTCACCTCTAGAGAAATACCCCGAAAGGAGACAGAGGCCCCCCACATGTATTGGCGGTGAATTAAGATGAAATAACAAACGTAGTATGAAAATAGGTTTAGCAAATTTGAGGTCCACTTACTACATAGCAGAAGACAGAAAGGACACTTTCATGGTCAGCTGAAAACCCTATCAAAACACCATCCAGAAATTACTTTAAAACTCTGGCATTAACTCATAACACCAGAGTGGCAATTCCTGTTCACAAGAGCTTTCCAGACACAGTAACGAAACTTCAGCTGTGAACTGGAACAAAAATGCAAAAACAAACATGGACAAGAGTCCAACTTATCTAGTAGTTGTCTAGGAGCAGGAACAAGCACAGAGAGGCTTCTGATAACATTGTTGACCGGCAAGCAACTAACAGAGCAGCAAGGTTATATAGCGACTCCCACATCTTGATGGGAACAGGTGAACAGAGAAGATGACAACACCAGTTCAATTCCACCAGTAGCCACCGGGGGAGCCCAGAATCCAAATTCACAACAGTACCCCCCCCTCAAGGAGGGGGCACCGAACCCTCACCAGAACCACCAGGGCGATCAGGATGGGCCCTATGGAAGGCACGAACCAGATCAGAGGCATGAACATCAGATGCATTCACCCAAGAATTATCCTCCTGGCCGTATCCCTTCCACTTGACCAGATACTGGAGTCTCCGTCTGGAAACACGAGAGTCTAAGATTTTCTCCACAACGTACTCCAACTCACCCTCAACCAACACCGGAGCAGGAGGCTCAACGGAAGGCACAACCGGTACCTCATACCTGCGCAATAATGACCGATGAAAAACGTTATGAATAGAAAAGGATGCAGGGAGGTCCAAACGGAAGGAAACAGGGTTAAGAATCTCCAATATCTTATACGGGCCGATGAACCGAGGCTTAAACTTAGGAGAAGAGACCCTCATAGGGACAAAACGAGAAGACAACCACACCAAATCCCCAACACAAAGCCGAGGACCAACACGACGGTGGCGGTTGGCAAAAAGCTGAGTCTTCTCCTGGGACAACCTCAAATTGTCCACCACCTGCCCCCAGATCTGATGCAATCTCTCCACCACAGCATCCACTCCAGGACAATCCGAAGTTTCCACCTGACCAGAGGAAAATCGAGGATGAAACCCCGAATTACAGAAAAACGGGGACACCAAAGTGGCAGAGCTGGCCCGATTATTGAGAGCGAACTCCGCCAATGGCAAAAAAGCAACCCAATCATCCTGGTCAGCAGACACAAAACACCTCAGATATGTCTCCAGGGTCTGATTAGTCCGCTCGGTCTGGCCATTCGTCTGAGGATGGAAAGCGGACGAAAAAGATAAATCTATGCCCATCCTAGCACAGAATGCCCGCCAAAATCTAGACACGAATTGGGTCCCTCTGTCAGAAATGATATTCTCAGGAATACCATGCAAACGAACAACATTTTGAAAAAACAGAGGAACCAACTCGGAAGAAGAAGGCAACTTGGGCAGAGGAACCAAATGGACCATCTTAGAGAAACGGTCACACACCACCCAGATGACAGACATCTTCTGAGAAACAGGCAGATCTGAAATAAAATCCATCGAGATGTGCGTCCAAGGCCTCTTAGGAATAGGCAAGGGCAACAATAATCCACTAGCCCGAGAGCAACAAGGCTTGGCCCGAGCACAAACGTCACAAGACTGCACAAAGCCTCGCACATCTCGTGACAGGGAAGGCCACCAGAAGGACCTTGCCACCAAATCCCTGGTACCAAAAATGCCAGGATGACCTGCCAACGCAGAAGAATGAACCTCAGAGATGACTCTACTGGTCCAATCATCAGGAACAAACAGTTTATCAGGTGGGCAACGATCCGGTCTATCCGCCTGAAACTCCTGCAAGGCCCGCCGCAGGTCTGGAGAAACGGCTGACAATACCACTCCATCCTTAAGGATACCTGTGGGCTCAGAGTTACCAGGCGAGTCAGGCTCAAAACTCCTAGAAAGGGCATCCGCCTTAACATTCTTAGAACCCGGTAGGTATGACACCACAAAATTAAACCGAGAGAAAAATAATGACCAGCGCGCCTGTCTAGGATTCAGGCGCCTGGCGGTCTCAAGATAAATCAAGTTTTTGTGGTCAGTCAATACCACCACCTGATGTCTGGCCCCCTCAAGCCAATGGCGCCACTCCTCAAAAGCCCACTTCATGGCCAAAAGCTCCCGATTCCCAACATCATAATTCCGCTCAGCGGGCGAAAATTTACGGGAAAAGAAGGCACAAGGCCTCATCACGGAGCAGTCAGAACTTTTCTGCGACAACACTGCCCCAGCTCCGATCTCAGAAGCGTCGACCTCAACCTGAAAAGGTAGAGCAACATCAGGCTGACGCAACACAGGGGCAGAGGAAAAACGGCGCTTGAGCTCCCGAAAGGCCTCCACAGCGTCAGGGGACCAATCAGCAACATCAGCACCCTTCTTAGTCAAATCGGTCAATGGCTTAGCAATATCCGAAAAACCAGCAATAAATCGACGATAAAAGTTAGCAAAGCCCAAAAATTTCTGAAGACTCTTAAGAGAAGAGGGCTGCGTCCAATCACAAATAGCTTGAACCTTGACAGGATCCATTTCAATGGAAGAGGGAGAAAAAATATATCCCAAAAAGGAAATCCTCTGTACCCCAAAAACACACTTAGAACCCTTCACACACAAAGAATTAGACCGCAAAACCTGGAAAACCCTCCTGACTTGCTGGACATGAGAGTCCCAGTCATCCGAAAAAATCAGAATATCATCCAGATACACAATCATAAATTTATCCAAATAATCGCGAAAAATATCATGCATAAAGGACTGGAAAACTGACGGAGCATTTGAAAGACCAAAAGGCATCACTAAATACTCAAAGTGGCCCTCGGGCGTATTAAATGCGGTTTTCCACTCATCCCCCTGCCTGATTCGCACCAAATTATACGCCCCACGAAGGTCAATCTTAGAGAACCACTTGGCCCCCTTTATGCGAGCAAACAAATCAGTCAGCAACGGCAATGGGTATTGATATTTTACAGTGATTTTATTCAAAAGCCGATAATCGATACATGGTCTCAAAGAGCCGTCTTTTTTTGACACAAAGAAAAAACCGGCTCCTAAGGGAGATGACGATGGACGAATATGTCCCTTTTCCAAGGACTCCTTTATATATTCTCGCATAGCAGCATGTTCAGGCACAGACAGATTAAATAAACGACCCTTTGGGTATTTACTACCCGGGATTAAATCTATGGCACAATCGCACTCTCGGTGCGGAGGTAATGAACCAAGCCTGGATTCTTCAAAGACGTCACGATAGTCAGACAGGAACTCAGGAATTTCAGAGGGAATAGATGATGAAATAGAAACCACAGGTACATCCCCATGAGCCCCCTTACATCCCCAGCTCAACACAGACATAGTTTTCCAGTCGAGGACTGGGTTGTGAGATTGCAGCCAAGGCAATCCTAGCACCAAATCATCATGTAGATTATGCAGCACCAGAAAGCGAATAATCTCCTGGTGATCCGGATTAATACGCATAGTTACTTGTGTCCAGTATTGTGGTTTATTATTAGCCAATGGGGTGGAGTCAATCCCCTTCAGAGGAATAAGAGTCTCCAAAGGCTCTAAATCATACCCACAGCGTTTGGCAAAGGACCAATCCATAAGACTCAAAGCGGCGCCAGAGTCGACATAGGCGTCCGTGGTAATAGATGACAAAGAGCAAATCAGGGTCACAGATAGAATAAACTTAGACGGTAAGGTGCAAATGGAAACAGATTTATCAAGCTTTTTAGTGCGCTTAGAGCATGCTGATATAACATGAGTAGAATCACCACAATAGAAACACAACCCATTTTTCCGTCTAAAATTCTGCCGCTCGCTTCGGGACAGAATTCTATCACACTGCATACTCTCTGGCGACTTCTCAGTGGACACCGCCAGATGGTGCACTGGTTTGCGCTCCCGCAAACGCCTATCGATCTGAATAGCCATTGTCATGGACTCATTCAGACCCGCAGGCACAGGGAACCCCACCATAACATCCTTAATGGCATCAGAGAGACCCTCTCTGAAAGTCGCCGCCAGGGCGCACTCATTCCACTGAGTAAGCACAGACCATTTACGGAATCTTTGACAGTAAATTTCCGCTTCATCTTGCCCCTGAGATAGGGACATCAAAGTTTTTTCTGCCTGAAGCTCCAAATGAGGTTCGTCATAAAGCAACCCCAAGGCCAGAAAAAACGCATCCACATTGAGCAACGCAGGATCCCCTGGTGTCAATGAAAAAGCCCAGTCTTGAGGGTCGCCCCGGAGCAAGGAAATCACAATCCTGACCTGCTGTGCAGGGTCTCCGGCAGAGCGAAATTTCAGGGACAAAAATAATTTGCAATTATTTCGAAAATTCTGAAACCCAGATCTATTCCCCGAGAAAAATTCCGGCAAAGGAATTCTCGGCTCAGATACAGGTGCATGACAAACAAAGTCTTGCAAATTTTGTACCTTCGTGGCGAGATTATTCAAACCTGCAGTTACACTCTGAAGATCCATTACAAACAGGTGGACACAGAGCCATTCAAAGATTAGAAGGAAAAAAAAAAAAAAAAAAATTCTCAGCAGACTTCTTATTTCTCTCCTTTCTCAGCCAAGGATTTTAACCCTTTAGTGGGCCGGTCAAACTGTCATGTTCTCAATGGCAAGAGAACATAGCATAAGTATATATAGGAACTAGCTCTTGGAAGATGGGAACTGAGCTGACCATGAACTAAACCTAACACACAACTAGCAGTGGCCGGGTAGCATGCCTACGTTGATTCTAGATGCCCAGCACCAGCCGGAGGACTAAATAATGCTAGCAGAGGAAAATATTAGTCCTAGCTCACCTCTAGAGAAATACCCCGAAAGGAGACAGAGGCCCCCCACATGTATTGGCGGTGAATTAAGATGAAATAACAAACGTAGTATGAAAATAGGTTTAGCAAATTTGAGGTCCACTTACTACATAGCAGAAGACAGAAAGGACACTTTCATGGTCAGCTGAAAACCCTATCAAAACACCATCCAGAAATTACTTTAAAACTCTGGCATTAACTCATAACACCAGAGTGGCAATTCCTGTTCACAAGAGCTTTCCAGACACAGTAACGAAACTTCAGCTGTGAACTGGAACAAAAATGCAAAAACAAACATGGACAAGAGTCCAACTTATCTAGTAGTTGTCTAGGAGCAGGAACAAGCACAGAGAGGCTTCTGATAACATTGTTGACCGGCAAGCAACTAACAGAGCAGCAAGGTTATATAGCGACTCCCACATCTTGATGGGAACAGGTGAACAGAGAAGATGACAACACCAGTTCAATTCCACCAGTAGCCACCGGGGGAGCCCAGAATCCAAATTCACAACAGATAATAGCCGGCAATCCCCAGGAAAGCTTGTATTTGTTTCTTGTTTACTGGCTGCGGCCAGCCCTGAATTGCCTGTATTTTATCGATCTGGGGTTTAACAACTCCTCTGCCAATCACGTAGCCCAAGTATCGGGCTTCTTCAAGCCCGATGTGACACTTCTTGGGGTTCGCCGTTAGGCCTGCGTCTCGCAGGTCATCAATCACCGCCTGTACCTTCCGGAGGTGAGTCCATGCTGTAAATTATGATGTCATCTAGGTAGGCAGAAGCGTACTGCCTGTGGGGCCTCAAGACTCGATCCATCAATCTCTGGAACGTTGCTGGAGCTCCGTGAAGTCCAAACGGCATGTAGACATACTGGAACAGACCTTCCGGTGTAGCAAATGCCGTCTTCTCTCTGGCCGCCTCGGCCAGAGGGATCTGCCAGTACCCCTTTGTTAGATCCAGGGTCGTAATGTATCGGGCTTTACCAAGCCGGTCGATCAACTCATCGACCCGGGGCATAGGGTACGCATCAAATTTAGAAACCGCGTTCAGTTTCCTAAAGTCATTGCAAAACCGTATGGAGCCATCCGGCTTAGGTATCAACACAATTGGACTGGACCAAGCGCTGTGCGACTCCTCAATGACTCCTAAGTCCAACATTGCCCTCACTTCCCGGGAGACGGCTTCACGGCGGGCTTCCGGAAACCGGTAAGGCTTCACATGGACTGTGACCCCAGGCTCTGTGACAATCTCATGTTTCACCAGCTTAGTCTGGCCAGGTTTTTCCGAGAAAAACTGTCGGTTCTGTAACAAAAACTGCTTCACCTCAGATTTTTGTCGTTCCGAGAGAGTCTCAGCAATCTGCACCTCCGGTACGGTAGGTGCGCAAACCTGACGGGGTATATCCGCCGTTAGGGCAGAGCAGTCTTTCCAGGGTTTTATCAGATTCACATGATAAATCTGTTCTGGCTTTCTCTTACTAGGCTGGTACACTTTATAGTTCACTTCACCAACTCTCTCCACGACCTCAAAGGGGCCCTGCCATTTTGCCAGAAATTTACTATCCACCGTAGGGATTAGGATCAACACCCTATCCCCGGATGCAAAGGTACGGATCTTAGCACCTCTATCATAACTTTGCCTCTGGGCTCCCTGGGCCTGTAATATATGGTCCCTAACAATGGGCATGACCGCGGCGATACGGTCTTGCATTTGTGTTACATGGTCGATCACCATTTTAAAGGGAGTGACTTGACCTTCCCAGGTTTCTTTTGCGACGTCCAACAGACCACGGGGACGATGGGCGTACAATAGTTCGAAAGGCGAGAATCCTGTGGAAGACTGGGGAACTTCCCTAATGGCAAATAGCAAATAGGGTAACAAGTAATCCCAGTTCTTCCCATCTTTATCTATTGCCTTCCGGAGCATTTGTTTTAAGGTTTTATTGAACCGCTCAACCAACCCATCTGTTTGAGGGTGATAGACAGATGTACGCAATGGGTCTATTTGTAGGAGCCTACAGAGCTCCTTCATTACCCTTGACATAAAGGGAGTCCCCTGGTCGGTGAGTATCTGTTTGGGAATTCCCACCCGACTAAACACTTGTACCAATTCCTTGGCGATCATCTTGGTAGCTGTGTTACGCAAAGGGATGGCTTCCGGGTAACGAGTGGCATAGTCCACGATGACGAGAATATGTTGGTGCCCACGTGCGGACCGGGGAAGGGGCCCAACCAAATCCATCCCAATTCTCTCAAATGGGACTCCAATGACAGGGAGAGGTACCAAAGGGCTACGGAACCGAGGTTTAGGCGCGGAGATTTGGCACTCTGGACAGGACTCACAATAGTTACGCACATCAATATGTATGCCGGGCCACACAAAACAATGGGATATCCTTTCTGTGGTTTTCTGCACCCCCAGATGTCCCCCCATTATATGTCCATGGGCCAGGTCCAGTACCTTCCGCCGATAAGGTTTGGGTACCACTAACCGTTGCACAGTGTCCTCCCCTTTTTTCTCTACCTGGTAGAGCAAATCATTTTCAAGAACCATATGCTAGCCTAGTGTCAGGTTCTACGGGTACCCCATCTATTATTTTTACGTTTTTCCTAGCCGGAGCCAGAGTAGGATCTTTCATTTGCTCGCTGTGAAAGTCATCCACCTGGACTTCCAAATCTGGCAGGCAGGGGGCTGGATGGCTATCTGCCTCCGCCTCTCGCTGACTTTCCTCAGTTTCCTCAGTTTCCCCCGCCATAACTGAGAAGGGGTACTGAAGGTTAGATTCAATAACCTCCCCAGCAGCATCTTCCTGTGGGGTCTCCTCCAGGAGCTCGGGACCTCAAGGTAGCATGGGAGAAGATTCACGGTTACAGCTACCGTGAAGGTGCAACTGATTCTCCCACAACTGCCAGAAATGAGGAAAATCCCTGCCCAAGATTATATCCTGTAACAATGCGGGAACGAGTCCCACTTTGTGTTGCACAGACCCATAGAGAGTGGAGATACATATGACCGCTGTAGAATACGAGCAGGTGTCACCATGCACACACGTTACAGAAAACTTGTCAGACGGACTAGTTGGACGTGCTATCAGACTGGCTTTCACTAGAGTCACCACACTTCCAGAGTCTAGTAATGCCACAACATTTTTCCCATCTACAGACAATTCACACAGATGTTTCACTGTATCATTTTGACCCGCATTCACACTTACTAGCCGTGTAACCAAAGACACGCGTTTTTTAGAGTCTGTAACGTCGCACTGCATGGGTTCAGTGGTAACAGGACAGTTCGCAGAAACATGGCCCTTCTCATGGCAACGGAAACACCTAACAAGCCCCCTATTGAAACCAGAGTCCGACACCCTTGATCTCGGGGTGCGAGCAGTCCCGTGTTCCTCCCCCACAGTTTTTGGCAATTTTCCTTCCCCCGCAGTCCCTGGAACAGTCTTACCGGTTCCACGAGGAGGAGGTACAGTTCGGGTAGTAGCGGTATCATCAGGAAGTCCTTCCGCCACGGAATAACGCTCCACCAAGTCCACCAGTTGATCCGCTGTCGCGGGATTTCCTTGGCTCACCCACTTTTTCAGCGCCGGTGGTAGTACTCTCAGGTACTTGTCCAGGACGACCCGCTGGATTATCTCCGGTGTTGTCAGTACCTCGGGTTGCAGCCATTTCTTTATCAAGTAGATCAGGTCGAACATCTGAGACCGCGGCGGTTTATCTTGCTGATAGGTCCACTGATGTACCCTCTGTGCACGGACAGCCGTCGTCACACCCAGCCGGGCCAGGACCTCAGCTTTCAGCCTCTCAAAGTCCTGAGCGACTTCCGGGTCCAAGTCATGGTAAGCTTTTTGGGCCTCACCGGAGAGAAACGGAGCAATTAGATCGGCCCATCGTTCCTTCGGCCACTTCTCTCTCAACGCAGTCCGCTCATACGTTGTCAGGTACGCCTCGACGTCATCTTCTGCGGTCAGCTTTTGCCAGTATCGACTCACATGGATCCTACTGGACTCTGCTTCCGGGTCAGCCTCAGGCATGCTCACCAAGCGTTGCGCCACCTGTTGGAGAAGCTGGCGGTCTGCAGCCGTCATGTCCAGTAATTCCTTCAGCTGTGCGGCCATCAAGCGATTAGCTTCATGCTGTGCGGCAGTGGCCTGCTGCTGTACGGCAGTGGACTGTACTAGGGCTTTCACCACGTCTTCCATACTGTTGCCTGTGCCACGGAGTGCCCGCGTTCTCCACCATAATGTGACAAAACACTCCGGGCCCGCCTTTGCTGGGGTCAAAGATCACGTGGTTTGTTCATTAAACTCTGAGGCGTACAGCAGGATTCTGAGTAGACTGACCGTAGGTCAGATTTATTAAAGTGAAAGCAATCATAAAAACAAAACATAAACATAAATCCTAGCCCACCATCCCCCCATATCTGAATCGCCGCTGGTGTACTATATATATAAAGATCTCGGACGCTGCATGCTGATAGAACTGCGCATGCTCCCACATGGTGCCATAACAGGAGCTCCACCAACAGTTGCCGAGGCGACCAAAACGCCATCTAGTGGATGTTTCCTATAACGCACTGTAAGAGTCATGTCGGTCTGGTAGTCGGGGGCAGGTATATCTCGCCCAGGTATTTGTCCTATATGAATTAGACCGCTCAGTATCTGCAGGATACTGATGGGTTAATAACTGCAGGAATAAAAGATGACCAGCTGGGGGTTTTGGGCATCAGCCTGGGGCACACAGAATGCCTGTCTGTGTGAGACAAACATGAGTGAGAGCTGTGCTCATGAACTGTGTAATGTTAGCTGGGTGGGAGAAGCCCCCCCAGTTGTTAGATAGCAACGTATTTGTTTAGTTAGTGCCGGACAGGCTAGGATTTATCCATCAAAAAAATCAAACCACACATGCAACCCTCAAGAAATACCATAGGGTGCCAGGAAATATATAAATGGTAAAGTGCCACAATAATGTATACCAAATCGAAGAAATAGCACCAGAAACCAAAAATAAAAGTTATAAATTTTATTGCATAGCATAAAGATAAAAAACTAAGTACAAGAGAAATACAGGACAATGACAAGGGATCTCACCAACGAGAGATGGCAAAGCGGTCCCCAACAGGCAAACGTATAATAAATAGATGTTCAACTGGTGCAGAGAGTAAATAAATTCTGCAAGAGAAGCAGATATCCCCGTGCTAGCAAAGTGCATCAAGTTATAAGAGAAAGCCTCATGCAGGGTAAGAGTATGAAAAAATGCACACAGATCAAAGCAGTAAATAATTGATGGTACAGCTCATATTACCTTTGGGACCACGATGCCATCCACCCCTACGCGCGTTTCGGCAATGTGCCTTCTTCCGGGGGCATGGCTGAAGCACAGCGGCTGCTTAGAGATCCTGTTTGCTATAAAAGGTTAACCTTTAACCCTTTGATTTCGTTCAGGGAAGATCTTAACAGAGGGCTCTTCTTGATGGTGTGATTACCAAACAGGTTCGTGACATCCTGATGGGGAAGGACCACTGCATTCCAACCCTGTATTTGCTACCCAAGGTCCATAAGCACTCCCAAATACCTCCAGGTAGGCCTATAATCTCTGGGGTGGGTGGACTTACGGAAAACATTGGGAAGTACATTGATTCTTTCCTCAAACCTCTGGTGGAAACAATACTGTCTTATTTGAAAGACACTTCCGACTTCCTCAAAAAGGTTGACTCCATCCATGTTGACGAGGACATGCTCCTCGTCACATGTGATGTAGAGTCACTTTATACTAACATTCGCCACCAGGACGGTTTGAGAGCCGTCACATATTTTCTCTCTATGACCAATCTCTCCCCCAATGACGTTAAATTTTTGTCTCATCTTCTGAACTTTCTGTTGACACATAATTTTTTTATCTTTAATGGATCCTTCTTCCTGCAGCTCCAGGGAACAGCAATGGGGGCGGCTTGTGCGCCCTCGTACGCCAATCTGTTCCTGGGGCTGTGGGAGAGGGATCTTTTCACGTCAGATCGGTGTACGTCAATGGAGCGGGTCGTATTATGGACCCGTTTCATTGACGACATATTCATGATCTGGCGTGGTACACCTTTGGAGTTGCAATCTTTTGTTCAGGAGCTTAACAATAATGAATTGAATATACATCTCACTTACAAGTTTCATTTTTCTTGTATTGACTTTTTAGACTTCTTGGTGGAGAGAGGGGTGGACGGCTTACTGACGACCAGTGTTTTCCGTAAGGAGACAGCTGTCAATGCAGTCTTACACGCTTCGTCTTCCCACCCACCCCATGTGATTGGAGCTGTTCCCACGGGGCAATTCCTCCGTCTCAAAAGGATTTGTTCCTCTGAGGAAACATTTGAAACACAGGCAGAGGACTTAAAAAACCGCTTTTTGGAACGCGGATATAGCAAAAGGAGTATCAAGAAGGCTTATAATAGAGCCAAGTATTCTGATCGCCATCAACTCCTCTTCGCTTCCAAACGTATTAAAGCCACTAATCAGGTGAGATTGATTACCCAATACCACTCTAGGTGGAGTGAAATGTCAGATATTTTGGGCAAATATTGGCCGATCCTGCTTGTTGACCCCATTTTGAAGCAGTATTTGCCCCCCTTCCCCTCTGTCACGGCCCGTAGATCTAAGAATTTAGGTGACCATTTGGTGAGGAGTTATTTGCCACCTGCCATTCCCCGTCCAATTTTTTCAAATGTAGCAAGGGTCGATCGCCCTCGGTGGGGCTGTAAACCTTGTGGCAGCTGTATTGCCTGTCCGAATATTGAGCATGCAACCCACTTTTTATCATCAGATGGCCGTGAGTTTCTGATTACTCAAACAATCGATTGTCTTATGACCATGGTAGTGTATCATGGGACATGTCCTTGTAATAAAATATATATTGGACTCACAACCAGAACCTTGAAACTTAGGACCCGTGAACATGTTCGGGACATTTTGGCAGCAGTGAAAGAGGATAATGTGGACAATCTCAAGACTATTCCCAGACATTTTAAGGTTCATCATTCATGTGATCCTACTGGGTTTAGGATTAAGGGAATAGATCGCCTGGTAGTGAATTTACGGGGTGGAAACTTGAGCCGCCTTTTGGCACAGAAGGAATCCCGTTGGATTTGGAAACTTCGAACCTTGCAACCCCATGGTCTAAATGAAACTTTAAGCTTCGCCCCATTCCTCTGATCTCATTTCTCATGTTTTTTAATTGGCATCTGTTTTTATCATGCATATTAATATTTAGTTTTTTTCGTTTGATATATTTTTTAGGTTCCCGTGTCCTTATTTTTACCCTGATAGGTACTATGGATTATTTACGGACTCATGAAGCTTCTTTGCCTTCACTTCAAGATTTTATCTCATGTGGCATTGCACCTGTTCTGTCTGAATATTTTTAGTAATTGATTATTGTCATTTTACTTGATTCAGTTCACTTTGTACACTGTTCACAATCTATTTTTGTATATTTATTGTATCATGGTTTTATTCATTAGTGCAGGTCTCTGTTGCATTATTTTAAACTATATGCATCTTTATCACGTTGCATCTTTTTGCACATTGCACTTTCATCAATGTAAGCCCTTGTTTGGCAATTATTGCACTACTTATATGCAAATTTTAATGTATTTTTAGCAAGCTGCACTTTTTTGCACTTAGTATCCTTTGCCTATTAGTGGTTTCGCTTCATGATCCATCTTGTTTTATTTGTTTTACGTTTCATTTTTTTGTCTATACTCACCTAACCCTGTGCGCATGCGCGTCGGCGCTCCGTTGCTGAGCAACGTCGGCGGCGTCTTTCTCGCTTGTGGGTGTCCGCGCTGTCAGTGCCGGTCACGTGCTTCGCATGTGGGCGGTCCTGATGACGCGTCCCTCCTCGTCTGACGCCCTTGGTGTTGTCTCGGCTTCTGGATGCGGTCCGTCTGCGCATGCGCCGACATAAGGGTTGTACATCTTCTGATTGGACGCGGTATCCTTTATAATGCCCACCATATCCCATGATGCCATGCCCCCGGAAGAAGGCATATTGCCGAAACGCGCGTAGGGGTGGATGGCATCGTGGTCCCACAGGTAATATGAGCTGTACCATCAATTATTTACTGCTTTGATCTGTGTGCATTTTTTCATACTCTTACCCTGCATGAGGCTTTCTCTTATAACTTGATGCACTTTGCTAGCACGGGGATATCTGCTTCTCTTGCAGAGTTTATTTACTCTCTGCACCAGTTGAACATCTATTTATTATACGTTTGCCTGTTGGGGACCGCTTTGCCATCTCTCGTTGGTGAGATCCCTTGTCATTGTCCTGTATTTCTCTTTACTTAGTTTTTTATCTTTATGCTATGCAATAAAATTTATAACTTTTATTTTTGGTTTCTGGTGCTATTTCTTCGATTTGGTATACATTATTGTGGCACTTTACCATTTATATATTTCCTGGCACCCTATGGTATTTCTTGAGGGTTGCATGTGTGGTTTGATTTTTTTGATGGATAAATCCTAGCCTGTCCGGCACTAACTAAACAAATACGTTGCTATCTAACAACTGGGGGGGCTTCTCCCACCCAGCTAACATTACACAGTTCATGAGCACAGCTCTCACTCATGTTTGTCTCACACAGACAGGCATTCTGTGTGCCCCAGGCTGATGCCCAAAACCCCCGGCTGGTCATCTTTTATTCCTGCAGTTATTAACCCATCAGTATCCTGCAGATACTGAGCGGTCTAATTCATATAGGACAAATACCTGGGCGAGATATACCTGCCCCCGACTACCAGACCGACATGACTCTTACAGTGCGTTATAGGAAACATCCACTAGATGGCGTTTTGGTCGCCTCGGCAACTGTTGGTGGAGCTCCTGTTATGGCACCATGTGGGAGCATGCGCAGTTCTATCAGCATGCAGCGTCCGAGATCTTTATATATATAGTACACCAGCGGCGATTCAGATATGGGGGGATGGTGGGCGCGCCGCCTTCCGATTGTTTTTGACAATATATCCATGCGGGCCTAACGGGGAATCCACAGAATGGAAAGCGCTAAACAGGAAGTATTATTATCTCCCTGGCAACCCCACTGACACTCCAATGGTTGTCTGACGCTGGAGCCTGCGCAGACGTAGTAGGTGGTGTTTGGTTTAAGCACTATGCGGCCTGGATAACTCCGGAAGCAGCAACGCAGCTGATGGTGGTAATGTAATTTGTTTATTTGTATATAAGTGGCACACACGCTGTTTTGAGACTACCCCTGACGAAGCCACCCTGTGTGGTGGCGACACGCGTTGGGTCTCTTTGTAACCCACAGCAGGACTCTCATTTGAGGCTGAACTGTCTCAGGCATTATATGCCTGTAGGTATTATACCTGCACTGCCTTTGCTGCACATGTCGCCTATATAGGTTTTTTTTAGCCCTTATTAGGACCCCTATTTGAGGGTGAACAGGTTAGGCAGGACTTGCCTTCAGGTAGTATTTATTATTTTTTACTGCCTTTGGTCTACATGTTGCTTCTAAACTCCTCACATGTCATTCCCTTGGTCACAGTTTTTTGGCTTTCTGTGGGTTTTATATATGTGACCACTCTGCTTTTGTATAGTTTCTGCTATCTTATGAACCATCTATACATGTGTTTATTTGCCCTGCATCATTAGGCAGAGTAGTGCAGCGTGGTCCCTCATTTCTTGACCTAGGGGGCAGGGCTACACACGCTGGTGTCATTCCCACAGTTGCTCCATTGATATATACTTTTTTCATTTTGTATATGTTTTCATCTGTCACTAATACGTTGAATTATTGTACTCTGTCCCGGGGAGTGCCTTATATCAGGGTTTAGTTACATCTTAGCAGGGCCTGTTCGGCTGGTGTTATTATATGGTACTATTAAGGTCATTTTGTTGAGTCCTTGGTGGGTTACTGCCTTATTAGGGGCTACTGTGCAATTATGTGTTTTTAAATGTTTTTAATCATGTGTGTCACTCGAATGTGTTATCCAATAAAGCTGTGTTTGTATTTATGCCTTATCTGAATTGTGGTGATCCCCTTTCATAGGACCTAGTCTGTCTCTTTCCAAGCAAGTTCATTAATGTGTAGGTCCTGGTGGTATCCCACTAACCGTGGTGCCCCCATATAAGTAATTGATATGGTGATAGGATGTCAGACATATGTAACATCCTCCAAAACTTTGAGGACTGCACCAAGATGGTGAGCGGCGATGCCAGTATTAGCATCACCATCCCGCTTCTCAGCATTCTGAAAACTCTGCTCACAATCAAAGAGGATGCATTGCATGCGGAGCACGAGGACATGGAGCAAGGAAACATACAGGGGGATTACACTCAGCCCAGCCTCATGTCTTCTATGTGGATTGGTAGGCAATGAGGAGGAGGAACAGGAGCTACTTTCATGTGCTATAGAAGGTACTACAAACACATCTGTATTAGCTTCTGTTCAGCGGCTATGGCCTGAGGGAGGAAGAGGAGGACAGCATGGTCAGTCGTCCTGTTGGTGAGGACACGGAAGTCTTGCCTGTTAGTAGTCTGGCACGCATGGCTAACTTTATGTTGCGCTGAATTTCACGTAACCCTCGGATTATCAAAATTTTGGGTGACACTCATTACAGGTTGGTGACACTTCTAGACCCACGCTAAAAGGAGAACTTTCAATCTCTTCTGCCTGAGGAAGAGAGGTGTACTAAAATGTTGCATTACCACAGGGCCCTTGTAGCGGAATTACTTAGAAAATTCCCATGTGAGAATGCTGGCAGCAGACGTCAGAGTTTGTTGTGCAACCAAGGACTCCAAGCGAGAGAGACAGAAGTACAATCCAGCTCAAACAGGGGATTAATGGCCAAGTTCTGGGACAGTTTTCTCAGACCCTCCCATCGTGGTGGCACAGAGGCAAGGGGTGCTGTCACAAGAAGTGCAATGTTTGGGAAGATGGTGAGGGAGTACCTTGCAGATCGTACAAACGTTCTCCGTGATTCCTCTGTGCCTTTTAATTATTGGGTATCCAAGCTGGACATGTGGCATGAACTGGCTATCTACGCCTTGGAGGTCCTAGTCTGCTGCTAGCATTCTGTCAGAGAGGGTTTTTAGTGCCGTTGGTGGAATTATAACAGATAAGTGTGTAGCCCCCCCACTGCCGCAGGG